>NC_083335.1:23062781-23366711 GCF_963455315.2 Globicephala melas | reverse complement strand
GTTTTCCAGGTAATGAGCATTATTGAGAATGGCAGCCAGCCGCCTGCTATCTTCATTGGCTACTCCTATAATATCGGCTGTTACTATGCCATCCTTGATGGCGAATTTTATACCTTTGCCGAAAACAGAAGGAACAGCAGCAAACCTTGGTTGCTTCCCTCCTTCAAGGCACCGTCCATCATTATATCGGGGAGTCATAGGAAGTTGGTCCAAGGAAATGAAATTCCTGAGCTGTTTCTGGAGCTCACACTGGATACCCAGGATGGTCTAGGAAAGAAGAAAGGCACAGAGCAAAGGCAGCAGACGATTAGACACCTAGCATACGCTTGGTCACTGTAGAAAGCAAAGGCTTGCCAGGTTGCTTCCTTCTCTCTCTAATTTGCTGGTTTGTGATTTAAAAACAAGCCACGTTTGGAATCTCTTCACCAGAGCTTTGGAAAAGACTAACAGGTGACTTGATCACCTGGCATATATTTCTTGATATCTTGGTGAGTTAAGAGTTAAGCATAAGCAAATACGTTAAAACTTGATACCACAGAATCACAGAGCTAAAAGGCACTTAAGTGGGTCTAGTTCCCCCCAAACAAAGACATTTTATTTTTACCCATTCAACGGACACTGACTAGCTGTTTCTTATTGGATGTAGAGTAATACATTAGCCACAGTGAGGTATAAAGAGACGGTATAAGGCATCATTCTTGCTTTCAAGTAGCTTATGACCTTATAAATCACAAGGGCAAATCAGCAAGTCCATGGATCTTTTTATGTGGATTTAAAAAAAAAACCTTTTTACTATGGCAGATTTCAAACATACTAAGAAATAAAGAGAAGAGAATAATGAACCTCCAAGTATCCATTGCAAAGCATCAGAAATTTTCAAAATTTTGTTAAACTTTTTTCAGGACGTTTAATTACAAAAAGCATTTACATGTTATATGTATTTACAAAAAGGGATAAGCCTATAGTACTTATTTAGAATTTCGTTTCCTTTATAATTTTTATACTTGAATTTCAAGCCCTCTCACCCCAAGTTTCAGTTTTATTTTGTTAAAGCCATTTTTTTTGGCAAACACAGATATTCCTCTTTCTTTCAGCTAAAAGATAAAGTTCTTTTCTTGTTGTCATTTGTACCTCATTAAGTGATGGAATTATCTGCCGAACCTTGAATGTTTTGGTATTCCTATTTTTCCAGAGACTTTCTCTCTGTAATATTTATTATTTTGCTTCATTACCCTTGTATACTGTTTTTTCTTGTTTTTTTTTTAACATCTTTATTGGAGTATAATTGCTTTACAATGGTGTGTTAGTTTCTGCTTTATAACAAAGTGAATCAGTTATACATATACATATGTTCCCATATCTCTTCCCTCTTGCGTCTCCCTCCCTCCCACGCCTCCCTGTCCCACCCCTCTAGGTGGTCACAAAGCACCGAGCTGATCTCCCTGTGCTATGCGGCTGCTTCCCACTAGCTATCTATTTTACGTTTGGTAGTGTATATATGTCCATGCCACTCTCTCACTTTGTCACAGCTTACCCTTCCCCCTCCGCATATCCTCAAGTCCATTCTCTAGTAGGTCTGTGTCTTCATACCCGTCTTGCCCCTAGTTTCTTCATGACCTTTTCTTTTTTCTTAGATTCCATATATATGTGTTAGCATATAGTATTTGTTTTTCTCTTTCTGACCTACTTCACTCTGTATGACAGACTCTAGGTCCATCCACCTCACTACAAATAACTCAATTTTGTTTCTTTTTATGGCTGTGTAACATTCCATTGTATATATCGGCCACATCTTCTTTATCCATTCATCTGTTGATGGACACTTAGGTTGCTTCCATGTCCTGGCTATTGTAAATAGAGCTGCAGTGGTACATGACTCTTTTTGAATTATGGTTTTCTCAGGGTATATGCCCAGTAGTGGGATTGCTGGGTCATATGGTAGTTCTATTTGTAGTTTTTTAAGGAACCTCCATACTGTTCTCCATAGTGGCTGTACCAATTCACATTCCCACCAGCAGTGCAAGAGGGTTTCCTTTTCTCCACACCCTCTCCAGCATTTATTGTTTGTAGATTTTTTGATGATGGCCATTGTGACTGGTGTGAAATGATATCTCATTGTAGTTTTGATTTGCATTTCTCTAATGATTAATGATGTTAAAGCATTCTTTCATGTGTTTGTTGGCAGTCTGTATATCTTCTTTGGACAAATGTCTGTTTAGGTCTTCTGCCGATTTTTGGATTGGGTTGTTTGTTTTTTGTTATTGAGCTGCATGAGCTGCTTGTAATTTTGGAGATTAATCCTTTGTCAGTTGCTTCATTTGCAAATATTTTCTCCCATTCTGAGGGTTGTCTTTCGGTCTTGTTTATGGTTTCCTTTGCTGTGCAAAAGCTTTTAAGTTTCATTAGGTCCCATTTGTTTATTTTTGTTTTTATTTCCATTTCTCTAGGAGGTGGGTCAAAAAGGATCTTGTTGTGATTTATGTCATAGAGGGTTCTGCCTATGTTTTCCTCTAAGAGTTTGATAGTGTCTGGCCTTACATTTAGGGCTTTAATCCATTTTGAGTTTTTTTTTTGTGTATGGTGTTAGGGAGTGTTCTAATTTCATACTTTTACATGTAGCTGTCCAGTTTTCCCAGCACCACTTATTGAAGAGGCTGTCTTTTCTCCACTGTATATTCTTGCCTCCTTTATCAAAGATAAGGTGACTATTTGTGCGTGGGTTTATCTCTGGGCTTTCTATCCTGTTCCATTGGTCTATATTTCTGTTTTTGTGCCAGTACCATACTGTCTTCATTACTGTAGCTTTGTAGTATAGTCGGAAGTCAGGGAGCCTGATTCCTCCAGCTCCATTTTTCTTTCTCAAGATTGCTTTGGCTATTCGGGGTCTTTTGTGTTTCCATACAAATTGTGAAATTTTTTGTTCTAGTTCTGTGAAAAATGCCATTGGTAGTTTGATAGGGATTGCATTGAATCTGTAGATTGCTTTGGGTAGTAGAGTCATTTTCACAGTGTTGATTCTTCCAATCCAAGAACATGGTATATCTCTCCATCTATTTGTATTATCTTTAATTTCTTTCATCAGTGTCTTATAATTTTCTGCGTACAGGTCTTCTGTCTCCTTAGGTAGGTTTATTCCTATATACTTTATTCTTTTGTTGCATTGGTAAATGGGAGTGTTTTCTTAATTTCATTTTCAGATTTTTCATCATTAGTGTATAGGAATGCAAGAGATTTCTGTGCATTAATTTTGTGTCATGCTACTTTACCAAATTCATTGATTAGCTCTAGTAGTTTTCTGGTAGCATCTTTAGGATACTCTATGTATAGTATCATGTCATCTGCAAACAGTGACAGCTTTACTTCTTCTTTTCTGATTTGGATTCCTTTTATTTCTTTTTCTTCTCTGATTGCTGTGGCTAAAAATTCCAAAACTATGTTGAATAAGAGTGGTGAGAGTGGACAACCTTGTCTTGTTCCTGATCTTAGTGGAAATGGTTTCAGTTTTTCACCATTGAGGACGATGTTGGCTGTGGGTCTGTCATATATGGCCTTTATTATGTTGAGGAAAGTTCCCTCTATGCCTACTTTCTGCAGGGTTTTTATCATAAATGGGTGTTGAATTTTGTCGAAAACTTTCTCTGCATCTATTGAGATGATCATATGGTTTTTCTCCTTCAATCTGTTAATATGGTGTATCACATTGATTGATTTGCGTATATTGAAGAATCCTTGCATTCCTGGAATAAACCCCACTTGATCATGGTGTATGATCCTTTTAATGTGCTGTTGGATTCTGTTTGCTCGTATTTTGTTGAGGATTTTTGCATCTATGTTCATCAGTGATAGTGGCCTGTAGTTTTCTTTCTTTGTGACATCTTTGTCTGGTTTTGGTATCAGGGTGATGGTGGCCTCGTAGAATGAGTTTGGGAGTGTGCCTCCCTCTGCTATATTTTGGAAGAGTTTGAGAAGGATAGGTGTTAGCTCTTCTCTAAATGTTTGATAGAATTCGCCTGTGAAGCCATGTGGTCCTGGGCTTTTGTTTGTTGGAAGATTTTTAATCACAGTTTTAATTTCAGTGCTTGTGATTGATCTGTTCATATTTTCTATGTCTTCCTGGTTCAGTCTTGGCAGGTTGTACATTTCTAAGAATTTGTCCATTTCTTCCAGGTTGTCCATTTTCTTGCCATAGAGTTGCTTGTAGTAATCTCTCATGATCCTTTGTATTTCTGCAGTGTCAGTTACTTCTCCTTCTTTATTTCTAATTCTATTGATTTGCGTCTTCTCCCTTTTTTTCTTGATGAGTCTGGCTAATGGTTTATCAATTTTGTTTATCTTCTCAAAGAACCAGCTTTTAGTTTTATTGATCTTTGCTATCGTTTCCTTCATTTCTTTTTTATTTATTTCTGATCTGATCTTTATGATTTCTTTCCTTCTGCTAACTTTGGGCTGTTTTTGTTCTTCTTTCTCTAATTGCTTTAGGTGCAAGGTTAGGTTGTTTATTTGAGATGTTTCCTGTTTTTTTAAGGCAGGATTGTATTGCTATAAACTTCCCTCTTAGAACTGCTTTTGTTGCATCCCATAGGTTTTGGGTCGTCGTGTCTCAATTGTCATTTTTTTCTAGGTATTTTTTTGATTTCCTCTGATTTCTTCAGTGATCACTTCATTATTAAGTAGTGTATTGTTTAGCCTCCTTTTTTTTTTTTTTTGTGGTACGTGGGCCTCTCACCATTGTGGCCTCTCCCGTTGTGGAGTACAGGCTCTGGATGCACAGGCTCAGTGGCCATGGCTCAGGGACCCAGCTGCTCTGCAGCATGTTGGATCTTCCCAGACCGGGGCATGAACCCGTGTCCCCTGCATTGGCAGGCGGACTCTCAACCACTGCACCACCAGGGAAGCCCATGTGTTTGTATTTTTATACTTTTTCTTTATCAGAATAATTTTTTTTTTTTTTGGCTGCATCATGAGGCATGCAAGATCCTAGTTCCCCAACCAGGGATTGAACCTGTGCCCCGTGCAATGGAGGTCAGAGTCGTAACCACCGGACTGCCAGGGAAGTCCCATTTATCAGAATAATTTAATTTGTTATTCCCATGCTCTTAATGCACTATGCCCTGAATTATTTTGCAGTTGGAGATCTGATGTTTTAGGTCTCTTAGTGAACAATTTTCTCTATATAGAATCCATAATTGCCCCTTTTTTATTTTAAAGATTTTTTTTGATGTGGACCATTTTTAAAGTCTTTATTGAATTTTTTACAATACTGCTTCTGTTTTATGTTTCGGTTTTTGGACCATGAAGCATGTGGGATCTTAGCTCCCCCACCAGGGATCGAACCCACACCCCCTGCATTGGAAGGCAAAGTCTTAACCACTGGACCGCCAGGGAAGTCCCCCTCCATAATTGCCCTTGGTAGCCCATTTTAGAATTGTTAAAGTTCAGTTCCACTTTTTTCTTCTGCAGCAGTCATCAAGTCACACATTAGTCTTTTCTTTTCCCAAAGCTCCAATTCCCTGATCCTTTCCTCATGGAAGCTTTTTTCTACCTCCTTATTAATCATGGACATTTAAGTGAATATTCAAGAAGACTCAAACATAAGTAAGCAAATATATGTTTCACGGTGTTGGATGCTCTTCTGTTTTTTTCAGCTAAATAGAGATGGTAAAACATATACTAACCTTTCCAGGATCCCACTCTTGAGTTTTTGTCTGAAGCTGTAGAAGCTCATAAGTTAATTCCAAATTTTCTAATTCTGGTTTGGGAAATCCAGGTAGTACATTGTGTAGTTGGAAACCAAATAGCTCCAACCAACTTCCAATGTCTGTGAGACAAAAATTTAAAAGAAAAAAAGATTTTAAAGCCCATACTTTACAAATTTTGTGGAAAGCTTGAAAGATGCCTCTCCTGCCTTCGATATGTTTAGCCAATGGTAAGTTAGGGATAAACTCCCGCTTATGTCACCCACTCCAAAACATATGATCCGTTCCCCAGGGAAAGCTTTTGATTCATGGATAATCACAGAGATCAGCTCAGTTTACTGTGTGGAAATTCTCAATGTGGTAGTGGTAATAAGGCCACACAGACTGTGATATTAGATTTACTTGATGCAACAGAATCCCGATTTTTCTTCTATGAAATTATTTGTAGAAACTTTTAAGAGTGAAAACTACAAAAAGAAAGCTTAAAAGGAAAGAGAAAATGTACTGGGATGCAAAAGCATCATGTTTTATGCCAACATACACAGTTCTGCTCACTCTAGAAGACTAAGGAAGAGAGTGACTGCACAATAACTTGTGGGCTAGCTGGCAGGAAGAGGAAGCATATTTACAAAGGCATTGAGATTATGTGATAAACGAGTTTTCTCTTTACCTTAGCATAAAGTGTTACACCGTTTAAATACCTGTGGTATACTTTGCAACATCTTGAATTTTGCCAACTGGATAGTTATTTTCAAAAGAGTAGAGGTTGAATGGTTTAGGAAGGAGGTTCAACTGTTTCCATATGTGATGATTAGGCGTCGTCCATCTACCAGCAACAACATCATAGTCTCTTTGCCCCAGGTGCACTAATTTAGTAAGGAAATCATAGAGTCCTCCATGAAAACCAATGATGACCTGAAAGTCAGGGTAAGTGTCATGATAGATATCTCCATAAGGCGTGTACAGTATCTCTTTTATCACCTGACCTCGACTGCTGAACACGGCTAGCGGGGTTCCTGTATTATCACAGGCTACGTAATATTCTTCACCACTGCTTAGCTCCATGGCAATAAGGTGACCTTGGAGATCATAATACAGGGATGTAATCTCTGAGCTCGTGTGGTTGTACAAATGAGTAACTCTTATGGGGTTGGCAAGGTCTGCATAAAAGAACTGGAGGTGCTGTCCTAGGCTGGACTTACTGGCGACACGTCGCCCAAGCCCATCGTAGTAATACTGCACAGTCCAGCCAGAAGCCTTATTGTAGGCTTTCTGCAGCAGACCATTAGAATTATATTCGAATATGTCATTTCCCCTCTGCCTCAGAAAGCCATCTTCATCCATTTTATACTGAATTTCTCCTAGTCTGGTGATGCGATCTCGGAGGTCATATCGGAGAGGAGTAAGACGAGCACTATTCCCGTGGCTTAAGAGGTTGATGTTGCCATTCAGATCATAACTATAACGCCACTGGGTTTTATCATTTACAGAAACAGTTTGAAGTTGCCCATCAGCATCGTATTCATAGAAATATCTTGTTATATTGGCATCTACTCCTACTCTGATATCACATATTACCATTCGGCCCATATTATCGTATTGAATAGTCATCCAGTAGGCAATTGCCTTTAGGATTTCATACTGGACTTCAATGACTTGTCCATTGGCGTTGAAGATCTTGGTGTGCTTCATCACTGTAGTAGTTATGACCTGATTTAAATCGTAATTAATTACACTGAATTTTCCAAACTGCTCTGTTCTACCAGAGACATCAACATATCGGTACAGATCTATGGGCAAAGGGGTTTCATTTATCACAGCTTGCATGCTGGTGACGCGGAAGTTGTTGTAGCTGTAGTCAAACCGAGCATTCACAAGGCCTTCTTCACTGAATCTGAAAATCTGGCGCCCAATAAGAGGTCCTGAAGGGATCAAAATAAAAATAATGAGAACAAAGCTAGGCGCTCAACACTGAACAATCAGAAAGTTCTAGTGTTCTTTTCTTTAGTATGGATGCTTTTACATTCAAAATAAAATATTAGAGATTGACCTCTGATATCTAATGCCTGGGCATCTCATCTCATAGATATATATATTCTCATAGTTGTGGTCACCAAATATGAAAAAATTTTAAATACTGTATATTATAGTTATAGAATAATTTAACTATAGGAACTTTAGAAGTAATAACCCATCCAGTAGTTGAGGTGATGAAACTGATATTATAAACATGTTTTTTTAAAAACAATTACAGACAAAAATACTTTCAGTTTATTTAACCTGTGCTAC
This sequence comes from Globicephala melas, assembly GCF_963455315.2. Classification (NCBI taxonomy): domain Eukaryota; kingdom Metazoa; phylum Chordata; class Mammalia; order Artiodactyla; family Delphinidae; genus Globicephala; species Globicephala melas. Next base: position 23,358,726 of record NC_083335.1, on the reverse strand, counting down.
AAAGTCAGAGGGTCAGGTTTTGACCAATTCCAGCATTCAAGTAACTGGATTTGGGCATTTTATAAACCGAAAGGATGAAGTATAATCAAAAGTTGTGACTTTTAAAGACATGTTGCCATCAACTGAGGCTTATAGAGGTTATATAGGGCTTGAGTTAGTTTCAGTGAGACTCATATCTTGCAGCTGCATCTTTGGGAAGATTTGGTGGTGAGTAGGGACCGGTACACAGTTAGACTAGGTACCTAGAACTCAACTTTCTTGAGAGCTGAGACACAGAAAGAGAAATGTACTGTATGTTTTTAAGGAATCAGCTTTCATGTCACTTATGTTTTTCATTTTCAATGGAAGATAATTTGATAATGCAAGTGAAATTTGGTTGAATTGAAGAATGTCTATAGGTTAATGCTTATATCTCAGACTGTGGCCAGCAAAAATTTCATAAGACTAATGTGGTTGTATACATCACCACCCTTTCACAACAAACCTGTTTGCCTGTATCTGATTGTGCAAATGAAGCCATCGTGCATCAGGTGTATTGTCTTAATCACTCCAGAAGACTCTTCATATGTTAATGTGACCTGGGTGGTATCATAGAGAATCTCGGACAGCCTTGCTTGCTTGGTGTACTTGTATAAAACTCTGCGCCCTGTCCCCAGCTGCAGGGTCTGTAGTAGTCGGCCATCTCGACTATAGTCTTGGATAAAAGAAGTGCTACTGTCTGGTGGGGAGTAGATGTTCCGGTAGTAGCCCACTGAAAGCATGGTTTGTAAACTGTGGCGCACCATACTAGGCATGGTGACTGAGAGCAGACAATCCGATTGGTCATACTCAAAGATATAACGCCGCTGGCTATGTAAGAGAAGCATCACAGACTGAAACGAGACAAAGGCACGACAGCATAATAGTACCATTGGAGTTCAGGAGATTAAAGAAAATACACATTCATCCATTCAACACAAATTTATGGAGCACTTACTGTGTGCCAGGCACTGTGGTGGACCCTAGTGGATGCAGTAGTGGGCAATAATGTGTCTATCTTAAACTTACAGTTTAATGGAAGAGAAAGACAAATAACCAGACAATTATAATATAGTGTGAAATGTGTTATGACAGAGGAAGTACAGGGCGCTTATGGGAAGCGGAGGAAGAGCAGCTAACTCAGACTTAAGAGGTCAAGAAAGGCGTCCTGGAGGCTGGGACATCTGAGTTGAGACATAAAGGGTGACTAGGGGTTGCCCAGATAAAGGCAGGGTAGTGGGTGGAACAGGATGGGGAGAGTATTCCTGACACAGGACATAGCACTGTGAGGGTCAGGATAAGAAAGAGAACATGGCTTTTTCAGGGAATGACAGGAATTTTGTGTGGCCAGAGTATGGGTGTGTTGGAAGGGGTGGGTGAATGGCAAGAGCTGAGGCCAGGCAGGTAGGCTGGATCTAGATCACACTGGGCTTTCTAAGCCACGCTAAGGAGTTTGGACTTTAACCTGCTGGCAACAAGGAAAACGCTGAAAGCAAATCGAAGGACAGGGCAATCCAGTAGGTATTCCAGAAAGGTTACTATTGCTTCAATGTGGAGGTGGATTGGAGGGAGGTAAATGGGGGGCAGGGCATGCCACATATTAAGTATTAGTCACCAAAAAATACTTATTGACTTTATAGAGGTGTCTTTCTGAAAAGTTGTATATAAAATATTACTATTACAGTAGTCCCCTCCTTATCTGCAGTTTTGCTTTCTGAGTTACCCACAGTCAACTGCTGTCTGAAAATATTAAATGGAAAGTTCCAGAAATAAACAATTCATGAGTTTTAAATTGCACACTGTTCTGAGTAGTGTGATGAAATCTCACGCTGTCCTTCCCAGGATGTGGATCATCCCTTTGTTCAGTGTATCCACGCTGTATCTGCTACCCGCCCGATAGTACAGGAAATATCAGTATATATGGGGTTCCATACTATCCACAGTTTCAGGCATCCACTGGGGGCCTTGGAACGTATCCCCCGCAGGTAAGGGGGGACTACTGTATTGCTCTGCAATTCGTGTTTTAAACTATATTAGGGAAACATGCCATTAACAGTGAAGACTTCTCTGGTTATGCAAGCCCTCTCCCCCAAACTGATCTGTATTTCAGAAACAGTTATTTGTTGAGGTATAATGCTTTGCACGTTATGGGTGCTTCATTGATATTGGTTTATCTTATTTTAATTTTAAATATAGACATAAAAAGAACACTATTGTAGGGAGAACTCAAACCCTATTTCTAATTGAAAAGCATTTAAGCCTCATCTTTCAATAAAAATAAAAATTGTTCACCCCTGGGAATTCTGATATATCTCCCTAAGGGAGCTTTTACCCCTCCTTTCTTGAGAATTGGCTTATCAAGCAAAAAGATTTAGTTGAGCTTTATTTTCTGAAGTTTCTGTTATGAAAACAATAGGTATCTTTTCATTTTCTAAATATAAATTACATAACTAGTTATGAATATGAATTACATAAGCATATATAATGTACTTTTAAAACTTCTAAGTATGAAATTATACTCTAATATTGAACATGCTTCTTGAAACTGCACGTCATCCCTGCTCGTCTGAGAATTGATATGGAATCGCATGTCAGTACTGTGAAGTCAAAGTCAGCACTTATTTGCTTGTTCGCTTATCCTTTCCTTCTTTTCCACCAAGTACTCTGCCCGGGGATACAGAGCTGTGTGGAAATCCTATCACCTCATCACCTGTGGACACCCTGTAGCTCCAGAAAATCTGCTGAACAGAAGGCTGGAGACTTGGAACTCCTGCGGGGGCACGAGGACACAAAGGGACCACTGAGTCCTTGACCACGGCAGAACTCAACAGAACCTGGGAGGAAATTGGTGGGAAATGCCTTTGCATCACCTCTATGCTGAAAGCCAGATTTCTCAGCTACTTTCCACTCTCTTCTGTCAATTTGCCATGAACAAATGACATCTGTCACCTGCGATGTGGGCCAGGGACAATCACCATATGGCTCGCACACATTATCTAGTACCAGCCTGCCTGGGCCAGGCCTTTTCCAGTCGCTGTACCAGCCTTGCCAAACATTTATAGCACATCGCCATTGTGTTCTCTCCCTGCTCTCATCCTCTGCGCTGCAGTAAACTACTGCCTGACCCTGTTCCTGGGTGGTGCTGATGCTGCGCTGTCTCAAAAGCTCCCTGGTCTGTTTTAAAGCTTCCTGCCAATGGCAAAAATGTGGATGATGTGATTAGAAATCTCATGAATGTAACCGTTGCGTTGCCAGACTACCATTTAGTTCTCACTTGCCTGCTTTTTCACTTTGGGTGGGCATTATTATCAGCTCTTTCAAAAACAATACTTATGAGTCCATCCAGTGCCCATAGTGCAGCTATACGGTAAAAGGCCATTTCTTATTCGTTGAAACAATGGAGTGGGAGACTTTGTATTTTTTAAAAATTGATTGTGAGATCCGAAAAGACTGTGACATCATTGTAAAGAAGAAAACAAGAACAATCATGGCTGTATACTCATTTGAACACGAGTAGAAATGAGAAATGGCAGAAATTTGAAAAATTAAAGCATTTGAATGACCACCAGATGGCAGTCTGGGGCCACCTGGAAGCACAAGCCAAAGGCTGCATTCTCTCCCTCGAGGCAGCCTTTGAAAATTTCAGCCCCAAAGAGGCAATTTTGTGTAAATGTATCAGACTAAAGCATCTTATTAAATGATTATAAAATATATTTAAATGTATTTAAAAATGAAGTTCTTAAGAACAATTTTAGGAAACGGAAAGATGTAAATGTAAATTTACTGTAATACAAAATTTTAGCCCCACAAGTCTTCAAAATATAATTAACTCAGGGAAGGCTCATAAATCAAGATAGAGAATTAATGGCCGCACAGAGAAAACTTAAGAAACAATAATTGATTTTTTTAAATAGAGATGAGATCATTTAAGCCACCGCAGCTATTAGCCAAATAATTATTTTTCTCCTAATGGCTACAAATCATTGCGCATGAAAATGATACGAGTAGTTTTTACTTACTCTAGAGGAAGTCAAACAATTTTTACAAAATTTCTGCACATTAAGGTGAAATATCTGCTGTTTGATTTTTAATATATCATGGTATAGGGATGGCAAGCAAATTTACAGAGGTACTACCAGAAGTATTTTGAGGTATAAAAAGAGACTTATATTTTAAAGTTTGAGAACTCTTACTTCAAAATATACTACTAGAGCCAGCCTCTTTGTCTTGCTCTGCCCCAGACATAGTGAAAGAATGTTCCAGCGAAGGCCATGTTAAAGAGAGGACTTTAAAAGAGCACGGGGAGGCACAGAACCTCATCACCTCACTGGAAAAGTTACATGTTAACTGGATTTTGGTAAATTGAATATTCTTTACCTTTTCTTTCTAGAATCACAATTTCAAAGTTGCTTTAATTTCCTTCCTTTTTTCCTTCCTTCCGTTCTTTCCTGTTTTAATTTACCTTCAAGTAGCAGTAACTGCCAGCCTTTAAGTTCTTCGATTCATATAAATACTAGAATAAATACTAGAATGCACAATTTAAATGGAAAGGAATTAACTTTTATTGAATGACTAGATGTGCTGGGTGCTTTATATTGTTATTTCATTTAATCGCTGCTTCTATTCAGTGAATTAATTATTATCACTGGTAATAATAATGTTAATAAAATCAATCTCGTGATAGATGATTTTTGGAAAGTAAAGAACCATTCCATAATTATGTGTTTTGTAGGTTCTGAGTTTTGCATAATAGCATTGCTTAAGTCACGGGCTATCTTGTAATTAGAGAACAAATTAAATGTGAAATCAAGAAAGGGAGAAAAGTCAACTAAAAGGCACAAGCGATTTGGCTGTCTCACTGGTCAGTTAACTAGTCTTTGGAAGTCACTGGGGCTTTTCTCCATACATTGTTTTGTGACAATAAGGTCTTATTTCTGTCTACTGCAGACACTGACAGTCTCAGGGAGCTCTCTTTGTTGTGTTTTTTTTTTTAAAGAATTATTGCCAAGTAAGTTTCTGTAGCAAAACGGACGTATGTGAAGTTTGCTTCACATCATTCTTTGCTGAAATAACTGTGCTGAAATAATCAGTTAATCCAGAAAAGGGGAACAATAAAATTGCTTCATTGGTGTCAGAGAAGAGGCTAAATAACTATATGCAGGGCTGAAATTTAAGTTTCAACAGGCTCTTTTGTCATCGTATGGACAGCCTAAAGGGAAAGTTCTACGAGACATAGAAGCAACTGTCTACAGGCAGTTAGCTCAGTGGCCAGACTGTGGTGCTAATGAGGCTGGGGCTCTGAGTTCAAAACCGTACATACTTTTTTTTTTTTTTTGGCTGTGCCCGGCGGCTTGTGGGACCTTAGTTCCCCCGACCGGGGATTGAACCGGGCCCTGGCAGTGAAAGTGCTGAGTCCTAACCACTGGACCACCAGGGAATTTCCTCAAAACTGTACATACTCATAATGAGTGCCAGCTCCTTCACTAGTCACACGTAGACCTGTGGGAGGATCAGCACAAACCTATCCTCATTCCTGGAAAGACTAATCAGCCTACATTCTGCTAGAATCAGTGGCATCTTTTTTTCATATGATGGTCATCATTACATGCCTTGCCTCTGTGAACGTACACCAAATCTTTGGATTCAGTTAATTTTTTTTTTTTTTTTTTTTTTTTGCGGTACGCGGGCCTCTCACTGTTGTGGCCTCTCTTTGTGGACAGTAGTCATACGATTTTGCCAATCATCCTTGTTACTAAAATTCAAAAGATAAAAGATCTACTCTGTAAAATTCAGATGTTCCCAGTGTAGAGTACAGATTATAGAGATTTCATCGATTTCTTCAGCAGAAAAGGACAGGAGGTGGATACAGCAGAGAACTCCCTCCTTTACCCTGGCTCCCAAGTGGAGCTCTGCTTTATCTCCTAGGCATTCCCAACTTGGCAAATTCCCCAGCGACTGGCTCTAGGAAATAATACAATAGTTTTATAATAACATACAACCGCTGGCACACTTTTTTTAAAAAAAAACTTTCAGGGGTATATCAGAAAGGCTTAGCATCATTATAGTGAAATTTTGCGATGTGAGCTATGAATGCCCATGACTTTTCTAAGAACTTCTAGGGGTGACTTTGCACTGACTACCCTTGAATCCTCAAGGGAAGGCATCTTCCAGTTTTCCCAGAAATTAATTCAGGACTGATAAGTTGAATGGATAGATTTGGGAAAAAAGAGACAGTATCTTAGGACATCAGAGATTGAGATGGTAGATAGAGATCAATTTCTCTTATTGTCTTCTGATACTGATCCGGCTAGAAATCATTTTGCTGTGGGGGGCTGATGTTTGACAAATGGATCCAGTGATGGGATTAAAATCCTTGCCCATTCCAAGCAGACAGAGGCCACGAGCTCCTATTACAGATGCTACTGGAGAGTCATTACATACAAAGGACTATTACCAACGAGGCCCCACTGCTACCATTTCCTCAGACCGATTACTTGGGAAAATTAGTCTTCAAATGTATACCGCTAAACTTTTACTGACTATCCTAACAAAAGTAGAAGTCCTTATCCTCTGCGTAAGAGGCTCTTTTCCGGAGCTGCGATACATTAACACGCAATTTTATAATTTTCTACCTATTTTACTTCAGTGTGAGCTTTCATAATAATAAAGATACATTTTCAGGAGCATGAACAAATATGCTCAAATGAGGAGAAATCGAAGCCATTATCCTGACTTCAGTTTGAAAGAGTACCTGGCAGAGCGTGGGGTTGGGGAAAGTTTTCAGCTGAAAAACAGCTTATCCTTACAGGTATAATTTGTTGTTGTTACTTCTATAGAGCAGAACAGCCAGAACACAGACTTTTCCCCTGCAGGTCCTCAGCAAGGCAGGTAGTTCAGTGCCGCTTTCAATATTCTCATTCGGAAACTCAGAACTAGTTTATTTCCCCTACATGCTTACCTTTTCTAAGTAGGTATAGCTCCAAATTTTCCCATCAGCCCAAGTTCTTGAAATGATTTTTCCACTCTGGTCATATTCCATTTTTTCATTCCACGTCCCTCGTTGAATAAACGTCACCAATCCTGAAGGTGAATATGTGATATTCACTTCATTATATCTGCTTATGGGAGACCACAGAACAGGTCGTCCAGTCTGGTCATAAAGAATTCGAAGGGTGAATTTCCGATGGTCGTCATAGATCTTTCCTGTGCGAGTCATATGATCAAAATCTATGGAGAGCAGGTTTCTGTTATGGGCCTACAAAAAAGAGATAGGAAATACATTTGAAGCACTGCCTTAGCTCCCCTCATCAAGTGCATTCACAATTGAAAAGCTTTTTCTGTTTCTCCAGCAATGGGGTGTCTCTTGCCTTTGAATCCACCGGCTTCTCCTCGGATGACACTTGTCTTTATTCTCCCAGCAGACTGTACAGTCTTGGAAGGTTGGGGCTATGTCTTAACTACTGGTATGTGCTAGCTCCTCAACATACGGTTATTGATTGCTTTTGCCCAACTCAAGCCTCAAGTGTGCTGATACAATTTTCAGTGATTATGTAATCTTATTTTATGTGAGTCAGATGCCTACCAACGAACGGGATTTCCTCCCCCTCTTTTACCAATGAAGTGGCTAAAACATAGAATGGTGAGTTATTTACATAATTAGAAATTAGAAAAAATGAATATAGAGCGCCCCCTCTAATTTATACAGAGAATCCCTTCTTGGGCTTCCTGTTCCTCTGGGCATGGAGCTTTATCACTTCACATCTATCACAGGGGAACACAGAGCAACTCAGATTGTCTCCTGAGATGGAAGCCCACTCAGCAATGTTTTACCAGAAGGTAAATGTGGCAGGTGTTGGTAGGCCCCCCAGTATTTGCGAGGGTGACACCACTCAGTGAGGTTAGAGCATGGAGTTCAATCTGGGTACCAAGTTTAGAAACAATTAGTAGCTCGGCTTGGTTCTGGTCTTAGGCTTCCTTGACTGCACGCCAGCATCCCCTCTGTGTACTTCACGGCCCCAAAGTTGTCCAGAGAAATCTTGCCTCTGAGGAAATTCAGCCTGGTCTACACAAGATAACCAAAGAACTAAATGGCTTAGTTAAAAAGTTTTTAAATTGGACAAAAGGCCACTTTTACTGGGTTTTCAAAGCAACTGGACAACTGACATGATCTGTTCTACTCTTCAGCTAGTAATGCCAATGTTTGGCACTCCCACCAGTAACTGCTATAGCAAGCTGATGACAACACAGAGCTGAAGAAGGCTCTGGAAGACAGGGGTTTTGAAGTAGGTGGGTGAGAGGCCAAGGGGAGGGCTTTAAAAATTTGTTTTATTTATTTTAGTTTAGCTCAGTTAAGTTTTCATTTCAGTGAGTCGTTTGTTTTGTTTTATTATAACTTTTTATGTGGAACTAGTCTGACTCACAAGAAGTTGCAAAAGTGGGGAATTCCCTGGCGGTCCAGAGGTTAGGACTCCAAGCTCTCATTGCCCAGGGCCCAGGGTTGATCCCTGGTCTGGGAACTAAAATCCCACAAGCCTCACAGTGCGACCAATAAAATAAAATATGTAAATTGTTGGAGCTATTAAAAAAAAAAGAAGTTGCAAAAATGATACAGTAGCCATGTACTCTTCACCCAACTTTCAAGGAAAAGACTTCTTTTGGGTGAAGGGGGTCCAAGCATATCTGGAAGGAACCTTCTAGGTTCTTGGCTGAGACCCCCACACACTGCCACCCTCACCCTGTAATAAAAACAGGAGAAAAACAAGCAAGTTTAATAACATGTATACCTCCTGTACACATGGGAGAGACCCAGGGGAACTGATTAACTCTCCAAAATGGCCCAAGTCACCACCTTATATACTATCTCCAACTAAAGACAAAAGATGTTGGGAGGAGGGAGCCAGTTATGGGAGGTGACCAGGCAAAGCACAGTAAACAAGGGTAAGGTTGTTATGCAGATTTAAGTCATTGCTTTCTCCATCAGCCTAAAATAATCTTTATACCAAAGAGGCATATTTTGGGGTGGCAAATTCTTCTCCCCTTCAAATAAAAAAGGAGAAACTTTGAGAAGTATAAACAACAGTGGCTCTCGGGAGTCAGGAGACTGAATTAGCTGCTTGCCTGTGCACCAGCCATCTCTTGTATTCGGGCCTTAGTTTTCTTATCTGTGAAAAGGGAGTGATATTTACCACTCTACACCACACACCTGTGTTAAGAATTAAATGAGATTACATATACGGGTACCTGGTGATGTGTAAAAATAATATTAGTAATTGTTGTTTTTAGATATCATTACTTTTTGCATTTTAGTTAGGCTTCTGAATGGGCCCATGTGTCAGATTCCAAGGACTGTAGCTTGGTGTATTAGATTTATATCTGTAGGAATTGTCAACACGATCCTGAACAGAATATTAAATATCTGTTTAATGAGGTAGGGGAAAAAAACCAACATTAGGATTTGACTACATTAATCATAGTCGGACTAAATGGATTCACTAGCTATTCAACTAAACTTCATGTTCATTTATAATTTTTGTGGTCAAGGATTTCTTTAAATATCTGAAAGCTATATACTGTGTCCCCAGAAAAACGCACATAAGTACATAAACAAACATTTTAAACAAAATCTCAAGTGGGATCTGAAACTCAAACATGAAACCTTTAGGGGTCTTGAGTCCAATTTCAAAATCCTGGCTCAGAAAGAGGTTTTCAAAAATTTTTTGTTAAAATTTTTTTTTGCTATTTAAAAACTTGAGATATAACTGACATATACCATTATATTAGTTTCAGGTTCAATATGTGTATATATTGTGAAATAATTACCACAAAAATCTAGTTAACATCCATCACCATATGTAGTTACAACTTTTTTTTCTTGTGATGAAAACTTTTAAGATCTATTCTCTTAGCAACTGTCAAATATACAAAACAGTATTATTAGCTATAGTCACCATGCTGTACATTACATCCCCAGGACTTATTAATCTTTTAACTGGAGCTTTGCACCTTTTCACCCCCTTCATCCATCTCGCCCACCCTTCACTACCTGCCTCTGGCAGCCACCAATCTGTTCTCTGTATCTATGGCCTTTTTTTTTTTTTTTTGATTCCACATCTAAATGAGATCCAGAGTTTTTATCTTAGTGCCCTACATGACTGCAAAGCCAGCATTCTCATTTCAGACTCTGGTTTTCCTTTGCTCAGTAATTTTGTGCACTTTGCTTTTTAAAATAACCTCCTTAACTTCTACCCCCATCATAAAAGTGATATTTTTTCATTGCAGAAAAATTGGAAAATATAGAAATATACAAAGAAAATAATCACCTGTAATCCCATCCTTCAATGTGAATCATTGCTAGTACTTTGCAGCATTTCATGCCCACTTTTGTTTTGCATAATCTATGCCCATACACTTAAAGAATACAATTAGAATTATACTTAAAGTTTTGTGTCCTACTTTTTCAGCTAATGTTTTGTCTTGAGCATTCCTCATGTTATTAAATATTCTTAAAATGTGGATTTTAGTGGTTACATAATATCTTCTACATGGTAAGCATTTATTTTTCCTTTCTCCTATTGTTGGAAATTAGAGTTTTTGTTTTCCATTTTTCTTTTATCTTTCATGTTCTGTTGAACATTTTTGTAAATAAATATTTCCTTAATACAAAACCCTATAAGGGAAATTATGGGGTCAAATGATAACGTATTAAAGACTCCTGATGCAACTCGAGATATTACTTCATGGTGCACAAAGGTTTACAAATTTATGCTCTTATTAACTAGCAGTGGAAGAGTTCAACTCATTCCATCCTTACCACCATTGAGTATTGTCATTGTTAGTATGCTTTTCCCAATATGAGAGTGGGAAAATAGTATGTTACTGTGGTTTAAATTTGCATTTATTTGGTTACTAATGAGGTTGAACCCTTTTAAACGTCTATTCGCCACATGTACATCTTCTATGAATTGTCTGCTATTTTCAACGTCTTTTGGTTTCAGTTTCTTCATCAGCCAGCTGGGGCTAATGATACTTGCCATTAATTTTGAGCTTCTGCAAGAAAAAAAAAAAAAAAGGACAGCAAATGTTCCACGCCATGAATTCCAGAAGACTAGTGATTAGATACTCCAATTATTTGGGAGGAAGTCTTGTCAGTTGCAGGGGTATGTTTCATTCAGGGAATAGAGCCACAGATTGGGAAACATGACTCTTTAACCATCTGTAGCCAATGTGTGCAGTGCCGTGGTGCATAAATACACAGTAAACTGCTGTTATCACCTAAAAGGGGATAGAGAAGCGCGTATTTCCTGTCTTTTGATACACAGGGCTTGGAAACCTATACGAAACCAGGTGTTCTTTCTTCTACTACCTTTCCTGTGGTTTTATAGCCACATATCTCTAACTGTAATACTGTTCATTTACAATAGCTGTAAAATATCCATGTACTCCCAGAGACGGTTGTAACTGTTACAATTTATGTTATAATGATAGTTAAAGAGCCAAAGTAACAAGTGATTTCCAGTTCAACTAAATTTGTGGTTTTATTTGTCTGATAGATTAAGTTTACTACTCAAGAACACATTTCTTAATAAAGTCATTACAGCTACACAAGCAGGGACCACTGTTAAAAATCCACTACAGGCACTTCCCTGGTGGCGCAGTGGTTAAGAATCTGCCTGCCAATGCAGGGGACACGGGTTCGAGCCCTGGTCCGGGAAGATCCCACATGCCACGGAGCAACTAAGCCCGTGCGCCACAACTACTGAGCCTGCGCTCTAGAGCCCGCGAGCCACAACTACTGAAGCCTGCGCGCCTAGAGCCCGTGCTTTGCAACAAGAGAAGCCACCGCAATGAGAAGCCCGCACACCACAACCAAGAGTAGCCCCCGCTGGCCGCAACCAGAGAAAGCCCGGGCGCAGCAACGAAGACCCAACGCAGCCAAAAATAAATAACTAAATAAATAAAATTTAAAAAAAATCCACTACAAAGCGAGCAGAAGAAAACTCTGCCTAATGTTCTTTCCCTGCCTGCCAAGACTTCTGCAACCATGCTTCTGTTTCTGGATAATGCACTCGGATATTCAGATGTTGCTGAAACGCTAGTTTTAAAGTCAGGTTTGGAAGATAATGTAAAATTCGGCTAAGAGCTGAAAGGGGATGAAGGAATTGAAGATGCCACAGCCCCCCACCCTGCGAGTCTCCTATGGAACCCACATGTGAGAAGGCTGAGAGAAAGAATGCTAGGCTGACCGCCTTTGACTGCTGGGGTCATGAGCAAGGGTGGGAAAGCAACACGTTCATACAAACTCTTGTTTGCCTGAAAGACAACAATAGCCCTTGACCTAAGTGTGGGTCATCAATCCTTATTTTGGCTCTTCCTCCAAACAATCTATACCAATCTTTGCCCTGGAAAAGAGAGGGGCAAAGAAAAGGTTGACATTTGAGAATAGCCCCAAGTTAAAAAGAGTCTCTTTGGACATTGAGCAAGACACTTGAGTTTGGCAATTGATGAGTTGTATGTTGGGGTAAGAAAGTTGGACTTGGTAATTTTTTTAATAAGGAAAGTATTTATGCTTTAATTTATTCTTCGGTTTTCTTTAGGCTTTTTTTTAGCTTTGCTGAAGAGAAGTAAGGAGAAGGGCTTGCTTTTCTGTTCACACTTCGACCAGAAAGGGAAGAGGAAAGAGCATGCACTGGGGAGCCATGGGTTGTGTTGCCAGCAGAAATCAAAGTGCCTGCGAAGGGTGGGTACAGGCAGAAGCTCCAAAGAAAAGTGTCCTCTGCCTCCCCTCAGATCCTTTCCTTGCTCTTTCCTAGGAGTTTGAGTTTTAATCGCTTAAGAGAAAGTCCTTTCAACCCCTTGCAATTTGAGACTCATTCAATTAGCAGGATAAAAATATATTAGGTTGATAATATATAAAGATATATTAGGTTGATATATAGATATATAAGATATATAGACATATAAATATCCATAGGCAACTGCTGATATTTGAGTGTTTTGGGCCTACCAAAAGGGCAGTTTCCTATGGTTCAACCCAATACACACACACACACGTGCTGAACTCTAAGCTCCAATCATGGCAGTTGATTTTCTTCAGAATAAAGGAGGAGAAGGCTGAATTTTCAATGATGCTGTCTAGCATTTCAACTCACAAGGCAACTGAGGTACGTGTTTGATTTTTGCTGAAGAAGTTGAAAGGTGAATAAGTGAGATGGGCCAAATAACCACATTACAGTTTGGGAGATGCACTGCATTTAATTTCCATGAAGCTGTGGGAATGGACAGAGTCACAGCTGCTTTTAAATTGGTACACGCTACTCTATTCTCACTGGTTTTAAGGTAATTAGTACGTGACTTTTAGAAATCGATCAATACAATTCTACAGATTTTATTTTTTATTGCTATTGCTACGCTGACAATGCAAACCGACTCAGGCTTGCTTCTGTTTCACAGAGTTGCCTACAGATGAACAGGGCATGTATGCAGGGTTAACATCAGCCTGCACGGCTCCACTGGGAATTTCTTTATACCTGTTTTTCTTCTTTTTTCCTCCCAAGGCACTCTCTTTACCTCGCCAGACCACAGAATCTTAGTGCCAGAAGGAATCTTACGACATGGGCTATTGACCTGGACTGCCTGGGTTCAAATCCTGTGTCACCATTTACTAGCTGTGTGCCCTCTGTGTGCCTTGGTTTCTTTATCTGTGAGAATGTTAATAAGAAAACACACCTGATAAGGTGTTATGAGTAATAAATGAGTTAATATATGGCCATACACAGATAATATTTCAATGAATGTTAGTTGCTATAATTATGATTAATGGTAATAATACTACTAGTCCTAATCATAGAGATTGTATAGCTCATATCCCTCATTTTATAGATGGGAAAAGTGGTGTAAAGTTATGGGCATACCAGTTCTTCTTCAAAACCTTACTCATTCCTCTCACTTGATTTCTGCCATACCATTTAACTTGGACACTTTGTGCACTAAAATAATTTGCTCTTGTTTAATTACTTTCCCGTTGGCGAATTCATCTGGGTAACCGTACAACAGGCATTTAAAAATTTTAATACCAAATCATTAATGCTTATATACAAGTGAAATAGTGTGTGAAATAATACTTTCTGTCTAGCTATCTTTGTGGAGTTGACCCAAGATTAACAAATATAGTAATTTGTTAAATTTACAAATCACAGTAAATTTCTGTGATTTGAAGGCCCCAAGAATCCCCTGACCCCAAAAACCAACACTGCCCAGTGGCCTCGATGCCTTAAATCTCCTGTCTCCAGGCGACTCCTTAGGGGTGAATACACTGCTACTTGGGACTGACACCCACAGATATATTTAAAAAATAGATGAATCTATCTGCAAGCAGGCTCCTTATCTAAATTTTCACAAAATGAAACCCTCCAGCAAACCTAGGGAGAACGAAGTTAAAAGTGTGAAGCAAACACATTTTCTGAGAAAGGAAGGAGACGCTGGAACCCTCTTGGCTGTCTCCCACATTCTCCATCATTTGTCAGCCTGGGACCTTGTGTTTCACCTGGGCTTGTTCCCCCTTTCAAAGCTCAGCTGGCATATGAACAGTCACATGTTGCATTTCAAAACAAATCTACCCTGTTCTCAGTTATCTTTGAATGGCGAGAAAAACAATCAATCGTGTGGGTTTTTAGATTAGTCTTGGCTTCATTTTGCTTGTAAAACATAATCATCTTACTTGATTTGATGACTTTGGTTTGAAGTGCTAAGCTTCTTGGTTTTTGTTTTTTTTTTAATAAAGGAGGCTGCAGTTCTGGAGTTTTGCTGTAACCTCACATCTCAGTCTGCGAAATCTTGTAAAGAGCTCTGAGGTCCAATGCTGGGATAAGTCACATTTAATAGCATTATTATCCACGGACACAGCAAGGTGCAATCTGGATGTAGTTCCTAAACCAGTGTGCTTTTGGTGAACGTCTAATTTCTCTATTGTCCAGGGAAATGTATTTATGGGGACAGACTGATGCAGCAGATGAGAAGGTACATAGACTGGATGGGAAAGTACTTTGTAAGGAAAATGATTCAAATACAACTCAGGTTGGGGGGGAAATGGCTTTTTAAAATAAATGAAATTTCAGGATGTTAATGTGATTTATTTCACTTAATGGAGCTGGTGCCGGATGGCCCAGAGGTAACAAATCCCTCGCCTGCTCAGGCTAAGCAGGATATCATGTTTCCCAGCAGTTTGTTTCCTCACCTTGAAGAGGACCCCCAGTGTGTATGGAAAAAGAAAATCACCGATGGTTGGAGAAAAGCAACTCTTGTTGCTTTATCTTCAAGAGAGGTCTATCATTTTCTGATTTTTTTTTTTCTTTCCACCTAGAAGGTCTGGGGTGGATGTGATAGGTAGCTTTGGGGAACATTTGATGTCCATCATCTTACCAAGGAAGCCTTTAAACGAACCTGTCATTCTGTGCCCGAACAATTAGTGTTTTATGACCTGCTGCCCAAGCACATTTGCAAATTACAAGCACACCTCTGTGTGGTTTTTCAAAGAGGAGCCCTATTTCCCCCAGGGCAGCAGGGGTTTCTATGTTGTGTGACTATCTGAACCTGTTATTCTGTCTGAAGAGCTCTGGAACAGCAGCTCCTCCAGGAGAAATAGAAGATTCAGTGCAAGGTCTCCAGGTACTTGGGGGCACCAGAGAGCCTTAATCTTTACATAGATGTTTACGAATGGGTCACCGCATATTTGGCCCAGAGAGAGAGAAAGTTACATCTCATGTGTCATCAGCTTGCCCCTTGAAAGCTACCATAAGTGAAGGGAGCACCATCTATGAAATAATAAAGTCAGTAAGGAAAAAGAATTTGCCTGGTTAAAACTGGATCTACACCTGCCTTTGGGGAGCGTATTCATTCCATTAAATTGGATATGCCTAATCTGGGGAAACTGAGGCAGTAATATAAGCCAAAGTGCCTAAGGATAGGGACAGCAGGTAAGGATTACCCAGTTAAACAGCCTCCTTCCTCTTGCCGCCTCCACACTTTGCCTGCCCGGAGGCCAGCCAGTTGTCCCGCACCATCCACACTTGCCAGTACATTAGAGTCGATTATTTGTCTCTTTTTGTCAGCACTGAAATGAGGAGTCAGGCCCTGCCAAGGTGGCTCCACTGAGCGGGGCAGTGATTTATAGATTAATTATTTTAAGGAACAAGGCAGCACAGCATGATGTAGTGGAAAGAGTGCTGCGCTAGGCGAAGCCCTGCATTTTAGTGCTGGCTCGGATCCTTAATAGCTGTTTGACTTTGGGCAAATCACTTAACCTCTCTGGGCCTTAGTCTCTTTATCTGTAAATTGGGAATAACAATAATTGATGGTTGTTGGACTTCCCTGGTGGCACAGTGGTTAAGAATCTGCCTGCCAAGGCAGGGAACACGGGCTCGAGCCCTGGTCCAGGAAGATCCCACATGTCGCAGAGCAACTAAGCCTGTGCACCACAACTACTGAGTCTGTGCTCTAGAGCCCGTGAGCCACAACTATTGAGCCTGCGTGCCACAACTACTGAAGCCCGTGCTCTGCAACAAGAGAAGCCACCGCAACGAGAAGCCCACGCACTGCAACGAAGAGTAGCCCCCGCTTGCTGCAACTAGAGAAAGCCTGCACGCAGCAACGGAGACCAAATGCAGCCAAAAATAAATATAAATAAATAAATAAATAAATTTATTTAAAAAATTGATGGTTGTGGTGATCAAATAAAACCCTGACTATGAAAGCATTTTATTGATTGTAAGGCACTAAACATATGTAAAGGATTGTTATTGTTGTTAGATTGCTAGGGACATGTACAGTAACACCACCTAGCCATTCTTCAGTCCCAGGACCTCAGGAAGAACCCTAGAAGTCATAGAGGAGAGGGCCCTGAATTTGTTGCCCTTATAAGCCGTTCCACAAATCTGCTCAACTCTACCACGGGATGGGAAACGGGTCAATTATCAATGGTACTAACTAAATAACACTTCACTCTACTCAACACGAAAGAGCCCCCGTATGTTTTATGACCATTAGCTTCTCAGTATTAAGAACAATTTGGGATATGAGGTGCAAATTACAATTTACAGTCTCTCTCCATTATCCGTGCATATGGAAGGGAGAAAACAGGGTGGGTGATCGTAGAAAGTGGAAAATACTAAAGTCACATAGTATAGAATGAGTTCTCCTAAAGAAAGAATATAAAATCCCAAAGTCACATAGTGTATGATATGATTCACAATGTTTTATTCAGACTATAAGCTGGGGAGGCACTATGAGACCATTTATTTGATATAATTGTTCTGGGGTGAATCCATGAGGTTGGTGAGCCATATGTAGATAATTCTGACTTTTCTCTAGTATGACATTTCATTTCACAGGTGAAGAAAATAAAGGCGTTCCTTAAGCCAGTTGTAAGAACCCATCGAGGGTTCTACCCAGGAGATCTCATTTCTAGAAGAACTCTGATAGAAACCCTCACTGCTCTCACACAGACAGGTTTGACTATTTGGACTGGTTTCACCTCCCAATTCAGTGGCATACCTAGTAAATAGTCTGGCCAGTGGAATCAAAACCTACAAATTGACTTGTGCATGTAGACAACCTTAGTAGCTGTTACAAAAAACAAGCATGGAAGTCTGTGTCTTTGTGTTACCAACAGAAGTGACTGGAAAGTGAGCGCTAGTGTAGATCATTTAGTCCGTATCAAGCCATGGGACTGACTTGACGGCTTGTCACTGGAATTGGGTGGTTGTTTGGCATTGCGTTGCCACAGCCTAGAGGTTACCACATTTTTACTGTGAGTGAAATTTTACTGTGAGTGAAGAAAATGCAAGTGTTCCAGGTATCCCAGGCACGACACAGGTGCTCAAAGCAGGCCTCAATAATGAGTGATCTTCTCCCTCAGGCTGGCAGTTGCTCTCGGGCTGATATTGAATGTTACTATACTTGGAAAGTTGGTCATGTCATCCTAACATTGGTTCATGTTCAAGAAGGGACAGGTAGACAGAGCGCTGTGGTGTCTGTAGGCTTTGTGTGCTGCAGAAAGGCAATTTTGATTGAATGATCCCTGGTTAACTGTGGTGAACAGTGCTTGGTAAGAACTTGAAAACCCCCAAATCTTTCATTTCCCCGGGCAGCTGTCTCTGAGCACCATTAGCCCAATGTGAGTACTAGTCCTTGACCCCTTTGGCGCTTAATATGTATATTCATGACAATGATATCATTCACTGTTTTCGCCCTTTATCTTGCTTTTGTCCAGATGTTGCCTGATGTCTCACATCCTTCTGTGTGTGCCTGCCTGGCCTTTCCAAATGAAGTATCAACTACCGCAAAGCAGGGGTCTGGGACAGCTCAGTGGACCTGCTGACCATCTGCAGGCCTTGTGAGGGATTCTGGAGGGCCTCCCGACTAAACACATTTCTCGATCCAGATGTTCTTGGGGCCTGAAATTGCTATTGTCAGAGCACTTTAGCTGGCTAATGACAAAGAAAGCTCCTATTAGGAGGGGGAAGGGTAAGCTGTGACAAAGTGAGAGAGTGGCATGGACATATATACACTACCAAATGTAAAATAGATAGCTGTGGGAAGCAGCCGCATAGCACAGGGAGATCAGCTTGGTGCTTTGTGACCACCTGGAGGGGTGGGATAGGGAGGGTGGGAGGGAGACTCAAGAGGGAGGGGATATGGGGATATATGTATACATATAGCTGATTCACTGTGTTATAAAGCAGAAACTAACACACCATAGTAAAGCAATTATACTCCAATAAAGATGTTTAATAAATAAATAAATAAATAAAAAGAAAGCTCCTGTTAGAATGTTCATTTCAGGGTACTGAACCATTATCAGCCTTTAGCACCCTCTCTTGAATTAGTATATCATATAAGCTAGTCAGTCAGCTAGAAAAGCTTTGGAGAAATGGGACTTCCAAAGAGGGAGGCTCTGCCGTTTTCAAAACTAAAACACCAATTCTATAGCTTCTATCAGGTCGAGCCTTACCCTCAGCCTTCTTTCAAAAGCGGAAATGTTGCCTTTGTTCTGCTCCTTCCGCTGCCGCCACTCGATGAGGTTGGCGTTGTGCTCTCCGGGCAGTGAGATGTTGCATTTGCCCAGGGTGGGGTTGACCGCCCCGGACAGGATGTGGGGCTCTGAGCTGAGGCTGATCTCCATCCCGCTGGCAAAAGTGACACGTAGGGAGCCGTCTGGACTCACCCGATAGGTACTCTGGGTATTTTCTGCAGACAGAGGAGCAAAGGAGGAAGAGGGGGAAGAAAGGGAAGCACAGAAGCAGAGGAGAGACAAGTTTAGCTTTAGGAGGTAAGGTTGGGAAAGGATGAGCAGGTGGGGTGCCGTGGACCTAACTGTCCTCTGGGCTAGACAACCACTCTGACAGGCCAACACACTCTGTCCATTTGGGTCTCGTTATTTTCACAGCTGGGCTGTCTTGTTTCTTGGATAAAAGACTCCTGTGTAATACTGCAGGCTGTTTTTGTTTTGAGAAACTTTCTCACTTTTAAAGAATTCCCTCACAAACTCCCTTTCTGACTTGGTGGACTGGCCTCCTCCATTTGATATGCTGGGAGCTAGAATGGGCAGAGTATGAAGTTTAACTCAGTATCATCACTGCGGGGGGACACCAGCACGGTTGCCGGACTCCACAAAATGATACGCTGACAAAGGTCGCCACCGATCCTTTTACAGTGGCTCAGCCTAACAATAGAAGGAGTCCTTAATGACTGGGCAGAGAGAAAACAATTTCTCTGTGTCCACCTCCCTCAGCTTCCAAGATATTCTTTCCAAATCCACCTCCCTCCCTCCCTTCCTCCCTTCCTTCCTGTTTACTCCTCTATTTCTCCCCCTCTCTCTCCTCACTTCCCTCCTTTCTTCCTTCCCTCTCTCCCTTCCTTCTTTTTCCTTCCATTCCTTTACTTTCCTCTCTTTGAACAGAATGAGCTTTTAATTCTCTCATTTCCCTTATATTCCTGCTTGGTGTGTATCCTCATTCATCCTTTTTATTCACCCATGTCATCATTGCTCTAGAATGCTAATCTCAGATGGGACACAGACTTCATTTCTTTAGTATAACCCAATTGGAGCTTAAAGAGCCTTACAAACAGCTGCGTGTTGGGAAATGACTTGATGGAAGAGTAGATTTGGCAGGGATTTAACCTCATAACTCCCACTGGGATGTGGCCCAATGTTGCTATAGGAACTTTGTGAAAGGTGTGACTTTGTCTGGGCTTCAGCCTCCATAGCTGGAATATTGGGAGAAGAAGTCATCTTCTCAGCCAAAAGTGAATTCTAGTCATTGACGGTGTGCAGAGGTTTGATGGTAGAAGTAAGAGAGATGCTGTTAGAGTCTGGCGAAGTTGGAAATATTCTTACCTTGTTTTAAAATATATATGGTACTAGTTGCTGTGAAATTGGTTGACATGAGGACGTTTTCGCGGTTGGAAGTATCTAGCTCCACTTTTGTCAGCTTCTCCAGGTCACTGTGGAAGCTGCTGACCTCTCCAGTGGGAAACGTTGCATTGGTCAGATGCCCCTCGGGGTCATACCTGAGGAATGTAACCAATCCCAATGTTGAAGTCTCTTGGCAGTGATAACAGGCTTTTGCAAAATAAAAATCACTTGGCAGCTAATACAGTTTAACTTTGAGTGATAACAAGTATTATTAACCTTGTTCAATAAGAAGAAAAAGGTCAGAGAGATGATTAATCAAACGAAGGTATTTTTTGCTGCTTCTGAATTCTTGATGACTTCCTTGAGCTGTGCTGTTTTACAGAAAAAATATATCTGGTAATGAATCACTAGGGTGGAAAACTGATTTATGAGTCATGTCCTGCTGTGTGCAATGTTGCAGGGAGCCCTCCGTTTGCAATTTGGGTCGATCCCATCAGATGTGATGGGTCACAAGGACCAGCAGAGGGTGCTGTTGACAAAGAAAAAGGAGGCATGACTGTCCGCCGCCCCGCCCCGCCCCCACCAGCCTGAGAAGGCTAATAAACTGATTCTGCACTGTGATAGGAAAATTATGTTTGCTGATCTTTAAGTTGCCAAATTTGAAATGAATGAATCATTCTTCCAACAAAATGACCAAGCACCGAAGACAATGGAAACATGTTCATTAAAACATTCTGGAGCCCCCTGATCTCAGTGCCACTTAATTTTTTAATCTTTTTATAATATAGTACATAATGTGTTGTAATTTGCCTATATGAGTAAGAGACGAAAACAAATAATTACCTGGGATAATAGGCGATAACCTATATCTAGAAATATAGTCTTGTGAGTTGACTTTTTTTAAAAAATCAGAATTGGCAATCTCACTGTCCTCCAAGTGGAAACTGCCTCCCTGAAGGCTTTTGGTGTGGAGCTGTTCTTTTATTGCCAATAGAACCATGAAAAATAAACCCTTCATTAAAAGTAAGGACATGCACTTGGAAACCCATTACTGCTTTCAAGTTGCAAATTACAAAATAGTTAAGTACTTTTTTTGTTTTTAAAATGTTAAACAATTATATTCTTTTTACCCAAAGTGAGCAGGATACAGCCTGGACACAGTGGTAGAGTCTGGCTCTACTGCCTTCTCCCACCAAAATTATGCAAAATGGCCTAGTGATTCAGTGTTAATCCACTACGCTTTAAAGAACTCAGCCTGGATAGCTGCTGAAATTTTAAAACTTAGACCAGCCTTTGGTAGGCTTGGGAAAAGGGGCTAGACATTATTTTATAGGACAAAACTGAACTTGAGGCTATACACAATGCCATCTCAAGTTCAGTTCTGTTTGTACATGAGTGTGTGCACTGCACACACATGCTATCAGTTAAAAGAGTCAGGCACGCAAATAAAAATAATCAAATAGGTCATTTGACATCATAGATATGGCAAGCCCTAGTTGTTTAATTGGATGCACGCTTTGCTTAAATGGATTTCAGTCAAAAAGGTTATTGGCATGTTGCAGCTATGCTGCTAAGGCCTCATTATCGAGGAAAGGCTGAAGGGCGCTGTTTGCGCCTGGGGTTAATGGCAAAATCCTCCCCCCTGCTCAGCCCGTTTGCCTGTGGCCTGCTCGGGGCTCTGTGGCTGCAAGAAGAAGACCCCTGATGAGAAAGGGGCATGGAAGGGCCTGAACACCTAACACAGCTCCGACTTTGTCTGCCTGGTCTTCCTTCCAGGAGAGGAAAACGATATCCAGTTTTGATTCTTGCAAGGTACCAACCTGCTTTTCCCTGTAGGGAGGAGTTTCCAGGCAGCAGACAGAAGGGAGCTGCTGCAGGCCCCCCTCACTATGGAGACTGTGGTCCCACAGCCTGGACTACTCAGGCAGTTCCTCTCTGTTTCACATCCATCACCAGCAACTCTGCCTCATTGGTTTCCCTTTCCTGATTTCTGAAGGGTTTCCTCAGCACTTGGCAAGGTCACTCTTCATTATTCCTCCAGGAGATCTGACCTAAGATGCTACGCATGCAGGTTTCCAACGGGCTTTCCAGCTCAGGGCAGCTTCTTTCTTTCCCAGTCACATAGCCCCTTGTTTGAAAGCAAGATTTCATTGAAAGGTGATGGCAGTGGTCGTGCCCACTTCTCAGGGCAAGATGACAAGATCAGATGCTAACTGAGCCATCCACGAGCAGAGGTCAAAAATCTGAATGAACCTCAGCAGTGGCCTGTGGTGTAATTCCCTGGATAGATGTAGCTGGGAGGCTGCTGCCTGGCTCCTCGTCTGCTGAGAGAGGGAATGCAGTGGGGATAAGATAGAATTTCCCACAGTCCTGCCCAGGCACTAGAGAGCTAGAAAGTTGTATTGTCTGATTTCCTTTCTGTGGCTGGATAAGCCTCCTTATCTGAAAGTGTACATTTGACTTTATCATAAACAAAGCACTCTACCTTGAGGGCGTTATGCTAAGTGAAATAAATCGGACAGAGTAAGACAAATACTGTATGATCTCACTTATGTGTGGAATCTGAAAAAAAACAAAACCAAAAACCCGAACACAAAAAACTCATAGAAAGAGAGATCAGATTTGTGGTTACCAGAGGCGGGGGGTGGGTGGAGGAATGGGACAGAGGTGGTCAGAAGGTCGAAACTTCCAGTCATAAGTTACATAAGTACTGGGGATGCAATGTACAACACGACAATAGTTAACTGCGGTGTGGTATGTATGAAAATTCCTAAGAAAGTAAATCCTAAAAGTTCTCATCAGAAGGAAAAAATATTTTTCTTCTTTTTTTTTTGTATCTATATGAGATGACGGACATTCACTAAACTTACTGTCATCATCATTTTGCAATATATATAAATCAAGTCATTATGCTGCATGCCTTAAACTTATATAGTGCTGTATGTCGATTATATCTCAGTAAAACTGAAGGGAAAAAACCCAAAAAAACAAAGCACCCTACCCCCCCAGTACACTCACCCGCCCCAATTCTGCTAGTCACAGCCAAAGCAATGGCATTTGGTGGTGTCTGCAGTGTGGTGCCTCTCCTGGGCTCATTCAAAACCTACAGGCCCAAGTCTCTTCTGTGGGGTCATGTTCAAAGGAAGAGCAGATCCCACAACTTTGGAAAGATTGCTCCAAACTGGATAAGAAATAAAGGAAGCCTTTGATTTCTTATGGCTTGCTTGAGGTTTCTTTTTGTTGTTGTTGTTGTTGTTTCCCCTCCATCACAGGGGACTGCATGTTTCCAGAGTGAATGTCAAAGAAACAAGTTTAATCAAAATCTCTTACGCTGTTCTGTGGGCTTCCCTCTGGTGCCTGCATCCTTCGGTGCAGAGAACACAAGCCAATATGCTGCAACTGATCCCTTCAGGCCGTAACAGGGTTGTAACTTCCACCGCCCTGCCCCCACTCCCCCTCCCTACCCTGGGCTGCAAATTCTGGTCGGTGAATTGTGTGATCAGGCATTGACTGTTGCCTTCATGGTCATCAGGAGTGAGCTTGGGAAGAGGAGCTTTGCCATCACCTTGTCCCTTCCCGTCCCTGATTTTACAGAGTTCCACTGTGTGCGTGCGCACACACGTGTCCCCGTGGATCAAAGGAAACATTTGTAAAGGAAATTCAGAATTCATTCTTGTCCTTGAGGAACATATAGTTTATATTAGGGGAGATGATATTTACACATTATTAAAAATATATTTGGTCTGATATTTTCTCGTAAGGGATAGCCTGCCCTTTCCCTTGAGGACAATTTAAGCCAGAGCTAAACCGGGCAGGGTAAAAACTAGTAGCTCTTCCATCTTTGCTCTTCTTAAGAAAATATTGAAGATTATAGAAGAAAAATTCATTACTTATTTTTTTTAAAGGAAATAGACCCTCTTTACCCTCTCATGCCGGAAACCTGACCAACCTAATAAGCGTTCTTTAGGAAATATTGGATTGCCCTTTCTTCACCAATAACTTCATGTGGACCCCTATGATTCAGCCCATGTCCATAATGCCCTTCTATCTTCACTCGTCCTTCAGTCAATAAATATCAGTCTTGCGCTAGGTACTGGGGATACTGTGGTGAATGAACTTCAAAGTCTAGTAGCGTAGATAAGATACGCACACAAACCACTCTGGTGCCAGAACATTGCCATATACTTCTGTAAACAAGGAGCTGCAGAAGCTCAGAAGAGGCAGAAGTTACTTCCAGGCAGGCTGAGCAGAAGAGAAGGAGGTGGTACTTGAATCCTGGAGGGTAGCTGGAGATCAGTCCCTTGATAGGTAGAGACTAGGGACGGGAGGAAGGCACTCCAAAGGCAGGCACACCGGTGGCTGGGATGACCATCGAGGGAAGCATGGTGCTGGAGCACACAGGTCCTCTCGGAGGGGAGTGGGAGATGAGGCCGGAGAGGCACGTTGGAAGCAGAGCACGGGGAAACTGGGGTGTCAGGCTCTGGAGGAAAGCATGCAGTCAGTAGACAATGGAGAGGCGTAGGAAGCTCTTCAGGGGGAGAACGGTATGATTCAAGCAGTTCTTTGGTGGCAGTGAATCTCGGAAGGGAAGCTATGGAGCAGGGAAACCTGTTGGGAGGCTAACGCCTCAGCTTGTGTAAGAGAAGATGGTGGCCTCTTGCCTTTATGAAATGCGTTGTGATCGCCTATCCTTGGGACCAGTCTTCCTTCCTAGGCTGTAAACTCTCGCATCTTTAGAGAGAGGACAGTGTCTCATCACCTCTGTATTTTCGGTGTGTGGCACAGAGCAGACTCTCACTGCATATACTTGTTGAATGAGAGAAACAGGATCTGCCAGTGGAAATGGGAAGGAAGGGGTGGGTATGAGAGTCAGCGTGGTGAGAGGATAGACAGAGCCATCCCAGGTGGTGTGGAGGCTTAGCTTACACGGACGTCCTGTGAGGTGCAGCTCATTTCCCAGCCAGGCTCTGAAAGCTCGTTCGGCCAGCAGCCTCTCTTCCTTCTGTTCAGTCCCTTTCTCTTTGGTAGTTCTCTCTCCCCAGCATGAGCCACGACAGTTCTCTCTGCCCATTCCTGATCCTTACCAAGGGCATAAAGCACAGGGGGAAGGAACTGAGCAAAGGTGTCCAGTCTGTCTCTGGAGTACTGAAGGAACTGTTGGCAATTCTACGTTCTTCTTGCTTAAATGAAATCCCTCACCTGCCCAGAGGCAGGGGCCTGGACCATGTGGTGCCTTAGCTCTCTCCCTACTCTGAGATTCTCAAAAGCACTGGAAACACTTCGATGTGTTTGGACTGACTATTCACTTACATAACCAGTTCCGCATGGGAATCACATCCTCTGCTTAGGCAAATATCTCACCCGGAGACGTGGCTTGTGTACCTTGCCCCGCCTCCCCGCTCCCCGCCCCCGTTCTGCTAATCTTATCAGGGAGGAGAGAGAACCTCCCATTAGCCATCTTCCATAAGACTGAGCATTTGTAAAACAGCCTAGAAGGCACCTAGAGCTATCGTGAGGGCATTTCCAAGTTGTCAGTAAATGGCGTTTTCTTGGGGGGGGGGGCAAGTCCCGGGATAGAGAGAACACAGAAAACCAGGGATCAAGAGATCGTGCTCCCACAAAGGTCAAGGGCCCGAGGAACTGTCAGCTCGGCCTGCACTGGCAGCAGTGACAAAACTGACACTTTGGCCTCAGTCTGGGACCTTTTCAGTTGAGCGTAGCAGAAGCCTTTACCGGGGAAATGCTTGCGAAACAAGCAAGGGTGTCCTGGCTATCCTTGCAGCCTCTGCTGGGGCAGGGTCATCGCAATTAGGAGCCCGCCAGCCCCTCGGGCCAGAACCCCTGCCTCGTTCCTAGTTCTGCTTTGACAGCCATTTCTCTGTGGTCAGCTTTTCCCCTGACACTCAGGACACTTGGGCGCAGTCACATCAAGTACTAATACTTGGGGTGTGCAACTTTGATCCTGGTCCGAGTCAAACGGAATTATGGAAAGCAATGAACTATTTAAACAACATCACACTACACAAGACAAGCCCACATACTACCACGGCACCAGATGCATTTTAAAATCCCATTTGGACTGTCCACACTGTTCAGGGTCATCTGTGTCATTTCTCCCTGCGTTGTCGCTGACAACCGAAAGTTGAACGGATTACTGGCTTAGCTACCTCTATGCAGCAGTCTTCCATCCTTCCAACAATTTTGCTTCTGTTTCTCTTTTTCTGTTTCTCATCTCAGAACAGAAATCTGATGTCCACCTTAGCAAAGGATTTGTCACCTTTTGGCCAAAGAAGGCAGCCTCTCTCTCACCTCTGAGCAACGCTCAAGTTCTTTTAGGAGGGCCTGGTAACAGTGGCCCAAGGCCGCCTTCTACTGACCTCAGCATGGCTGTAACCCTGACTGGAAGAGTAGGTCCGATTCGGTGCTCCCTGGCTTCAGAAGGAGAAGGAAAACCTCGAAGGAGTGCTCAGAACTGGCTAAAGCGTTGGAGGATAAAAGTGAAAGAAGCCAGAGTTTGTACAGAGTAGACTGGGAAGAATTAGTTTCATTTTTAAGGTTGGGAAGTTGCTCATTCCCGTATGTACATGCAGGAACCGACAGGGACAGCATTCCGTTGGGGACAGAATGCACTGCTTCAGGAGGAAGAGGAACCTTCTCTCCACAGAGGGTTTCCGCATAATACTGGCTGGAGTCGAGAAGGTGGGAGAAGGACGAAATGGATATTCAGCCTCCCTTTCTCTTTCATGGCGCTCTCATACTCCTCTTGTCCTGCTACTGCAGCAGAAATCTTCTAGCTCCCCAGACTTCCCATGGTCACTCCTGTAATCCCAAATCCTCTTCCTTTTTCTGGAAGGCAGTGGGGTAGTAGTGGAAAGAGCAGTGGGCTAGAAGCTCAAAGATCTGACTCTAGACCCAGCCAACCAGCAACATGAATGGGCAAATTAGTCCCCTACTCTAGGCCTCCATTTCCTTATTTGTAAAGTGACCTCTGATGTCTCCTTGTGGCCATAAAATTCCATGATTACCCCCGCGTGAATGCCTGTGTTTCTCATCTCTTAATGCCTCAAGATTGGTTACCCAAAAACAATGATGTTAGATGCTACTTTTTTCTCACTGCCAGCTGAGTCCTGGTAACAGGCCTGGGCTCTGCTTGCTGTAAGTATCCGCCGGGACCACAAACTATCCGACTACAACATTCTGCTCTCTATCTGACATCATCAGTTTTCCCCTCTGTATTGGATTATTTTCATCAGCACACAAATGTACCATTATTTCTTTCATTTTAAAAACCTCCTTCTGATTACCCTGTTCCCCCCCCCCCCGCTCCAATTTCTCTGCTCGTTACAGCAGTGCACTTCAGAAGGGTTCTTTATTCATTGTCCCCAAACTCTCCTCCCAGTTGCTCTCTTTATTATTATGATGATTATTATTGAAATATAATTAACATAGCATAAAAGTCACCATTTAAAAGTACACAGTACACAATTCAGTGGCTTTCAGTACATTCACAACGTGTGCAACCGTCAGCACCATTTCTAGAACATTTCCATCACCCCCAAAATAAACCCCGTACTCACTGGCAGTCACTCCCCGTTCACTCCTCTCCCTAGCTGTTGGCAACTGCTAACCTGTTATACTTTGTCTCTATGAATTTGCCTTTTCCGGATATCTCATATAAACGGAACTATATAATATCTGTCCTTTTGTGTCTGGCTTCTTTCAGGTAGCATAACGTCTCTGAGGTTCACCCATGCTGTAGCACGTACCAGAACTTCACTCCTTTTCATGGATGGATAATATCGCATTGTATGGCTATACCACATTTCGTTTGGTTATTCATGACTGGATGGACACGGTCCTCTACACCTCTTGGCTATTATGAATAACACTGCTATGAACATGTGTGTATCCATTATCTCTTAAACCTCCTCTGCTAAAGCTTCTGTCCCCCAGTGCCCACAGCACCTGTTCTTGTGAAGGTACACAATGATGTCCACAGTGTTGGATGGAACTGTCATTCTCCGTGCTTATCTTACTTGACTTATCAGGAGTATTTGACATGGCTGATCGCTCCTTCCTCCTTGCATCACTTGTTTTACTTCGCTTCCAGGACGTCCCACTCTCCTGGTTTTCTTCCTACTTCACTGGACTTTCTTTCTCCGTCTCTTTTGCTGGTTCCTCTTCATATCTTCAACTCAATGTTGGGGTGCTCTAGGTTCCATCATCAGATCTCTTTTCTTCCTTGACTACACTCACTTTTCCATGAAGATCTCGTGGCTTTAAACACAGTCAAGACACTGGTGGACGCTAAATTTGGATCTCCAAATTTCACATCTCCAGCCGCTCCCCTCAATTCCAGACTCATAAATCCAACTGCCAACTTGATATTTTCCCTTGGATGTCTAAACTGATCATATCCAACCCTGAACTCCCACCCAGTATCATGTACTCCTTGCCTGGTCTTCCCCATCCTGGTAAATGGAAAGTCCAACACCCACTTGCTCAGGCCAAAAACTTTGGAGTTATTTCTGACCCTTTTTTTTTCTCATACTCCACATCCCATCTGTCAGTCCTGACAGCTCTATTGTCAAAATATATTTAGAATATTATCACTTACTGCCCTCACTCCCTGGTCTAAGTCACCATTTTGCCTGGATTATTGCAATAGCCCCCTCCCTCCATTAGGTTCCTCTACTTCCACCATACAGTCTGTTTTCAATACAGAGTGATTCTTTAAAAATGGAAGGCAGATTCTGTCACTCCTTTACTTGAAGCTCTCCAGTGGTCTCACCTTTTACTCAGAGTCAAAAGGTCTTTACAGAGGCCTGCAAAGCCCTATGTGAAGTGGCCCTGGCCACTTCGTTGATTTTGTCTCCCTACTGTGATTGTGCACTCCACTCCAGTCACAGTGGCTGCCTTACTATTCCTTGAACATGTCAGATTTGTTCCTGCTGCAGGGCCTTTGCACTTGCTGTTCACTCTGCTTGCAATGTTTTCGCCCTTCCTCCCCTGCAGATACCCACACGACTCACTCCCTCACCTCCTACAGGCCTTTACTCAAATGTCACCTTCTGAGCGAGGTCTTCCCTGACCACCCAGCCTGAAATAAAAACCCCTTCTGCCTCCAAATCTTGATTCCCCCTGACCCTGCTTTATTTCCTCCACAGAGCTTATCACCATCTGAAGTTCTGTGCATTTTACTTGTCTCCCTCCAGTACAATGTAAGCGCTATGAAGGTAGGGATTTGTATCTGTCTTGTTCACGGCTATATCCCCAGCACCAGAACACTGCCAGGTGTATACTAGCTGCTTAGCAAATATTTGTTGAATAAATAAATGAATGGTTAAACGGTTATTTTGTGGGGGCTTTTTCTCTAGTTTTATTGAGGTATAATTGACAAATAAAATTGCATGTATTTCAAGTGTACAATGTGATGATTGGTAAATAAGTAAACGGTTGAACTGGTTATTTTGAAAACTAGTTAATAATTCTGCCATTTCTTGTTGCTTAACTGAATTTAACCATTAGTTTTCAAAATAGTTGTTTGTCGGGCTTCCCTGGTGGCGCAGTGGTTGAGAGTCCGCCTGCCGATGCAGGGGACACGGGTTCGTGCCCCGGTCCGGGAAGATCCCACATGCCGCGGAGCGGCTGGACCCGTGAGCCATGGCCGCTGAGGCTGCGCGTCCGGAGCCTGTGCTCCGCAATGGGAGAGGCCACAGCAGTGAGAGGCCCGCGTACGGAAAAAAAAAAAAAAAGTTATTTGTCTAATTTCAGCTGCAGTGTGATCTTGCATGAATTTTTGAAAAAAGATATTCTCATTAGAACTTTTATCTTTCTTAAGGGTAGTATATTTCAAAATGTGGGCTCTTGAGTCAGACTGTTGCAGTTTGAATCCTGGACATCTGTGTGAATCAGGACAAGCTCACCATGCTGGGCCTCAGTTTCCTCATCCATAAAACAGGCAAACCAGGAGCACGTATCCCATGTTGTTATTTTGGAGATCAAACAAAATACTTTATGTAAATCACCTACCCTAGGACCTAGCACATAGTAAACCCTCAGTGAACAGTAGCTTTTATTACTTTTATTAAGATGTAAGAGAAATTTTTCCAGAAATAGAGGAAGACCTGCGACAGAAACTGAATACATTTTTCTCAGTGAAACTAAAATAGCTGTCCAGCTCTTTTGTATAAGTGGCATTTCTTTGGGAAATGATCCAAAACTTGAAGGCCAACTGTTTTGTCCCTTTCCTCAGGAGGGTTTCGTGGGATCCAGTCTTTTCATATTCCCTACATTCTCACGGAAGAGTCACACCTGGAACTCCTCGTATTTAGTATCTCCGCTTCTCACGTTCCCCAACTTGAATGCCATTTCAGGCTCTGGGTTCAGTTCCATGCATTATCTTCACTCTGTAAACTGGTTAAAAATTCAGCAACTCCCTTCGTGGGAAAGAGGCTTGCCGAGCGCTGGCAAACTAGCTTTCTAAATGGGTTGACTTGCAAATAACGTTGTCCAGCCTTAAAAGGCAAGGACGATGGTCTCTATGTCCATGACAGGACACCTCCTAGTAGCCTGCCATCAGACACACCTTCTGTTAATTCCCAGTTAAACAAAGTTATCACAGACCCGGTCTGTGAATACCCAAATGTATTGGAGTCTTTGCCTTGTGCAGGGAAACTGGGGGGAGGGCGCAGGCCTGTACTGAAGCTTTTGACTCCACATTTCCCAGAAGCAGCCAGTGGAGTGCAGCTTCTCCTGTTTCAGCATTTGCCCCACGTCATTTCACAACTTAAACTGAGTTGGGCTGGGCCGGGCTGCGCACACATTCATTCATTCATTAAACCCCACAGCGATCAATAAATACTAGTTAAGCTACACTGCTTCTTTGCTACTTTAGAACTATTTTCTAGTTTTGTCATTTAAATGAAATTTTCCCTTGTTTTCCCAGCTATGCTGTAAATTTCTCGAGCACATGGACTTCCGCCTCATTCTTGTCTCGTGCAGCACCATGCTTGATTCTTCATTCAGCCTATGTGTTTATTATTATGCTCTGCAAAAGTGCTTGCTCTGGAGAAATGGGTTCGAAGCCTAGGAGTTGGGTAAAATTTTCTCCTTGACTTTTTTTTTTTTTTATTGTGGCTGTTAGGAGAAAATAGCATGCAACACTCAGCAATTACTAAGTCATTTTCCCACTGTAATACAACTGCAAATACAAACCTAACAAAGCCCATGTTGAGACTTAGAAACTTACTCATAAACGGTTGTCCACCCATTTTCGTTACTTTTGGTAGCCAGAAGCCCCGTGTTTCCTGGATAGGTCATCAAGGCCAGATTGTAGCCTTGGGCTGACACTCTTTTCAGGACTCCGTTGCTGCTTATGGTCAGCCAGTACACCTGCCCGCCAGGCACCACAAGCCAAAGGGGCATCCCGCTTGCGTCTCGGCGAATGTGCACAGAATTGCCGTTGTTGCTGGTAATCGCACCCAAGTCGCCTTCGGCATTGTAGGTGAAATTATACACATAGTCCCTCGTTATCAAGTTCAAGGTGTGCAGGTGGGTTCCATTGACAGTGAACTGGTACAGTTCCTGATCAGCAGGTGATGCAATCTCATAAAGGTTCATGTCATTCAAGTGAGCTTGGTTCCTGCTAATGGTACGAATTCGAACATTCCCAAGGTCTGCCACGTAGAGGGTACCATCAGGCGACACTGCTAAGGAGGAAGGGGCTTTCATCTTTGCATCTTTGGCATAGCCACCATCACCTGTGGGAGAAAGACCCTGATGTTAATAGTTGTGGTCACAAGCACTTATACAAACATACCATATACAGAAATCGCTGTGCATCAAGAATCATTTTAAAGGGAACAGTCAGTGAACCAACATTCTCCACATGCCCCAGCTGGATATTTGAAACCCATTATTCCCAATTCTTGAGTCAGTGCCACTAAAGATGAACAGTGAGATGCAATTCTCTCAGTTAACACCAATTTTGTGAAATCGTCAATCCTGCTCTTCTGTATCTAAAGATACAAAAACAGCAAATGATGACAGACACCCCAAATCTAGCCAGAGACTTACGCCTGTCCATGCTCATAGCATCTATCTCAGGGCTTTCCAGTCCTACTGTGCCCAGACACCTTTCTTCTGTTAACTTTCATTGTCATATTGTCAAAGTACACTAAGTCTGCAAGTGCGACAATCATTCAGAACATCAAATTTGATAACTGGAATAAACATTCCAGTTTTGCCTTGAAAGAAAGATATCAATTAGCAAAATAACTATAAAACTAGTTGTCTAGGAAAACATTGGAAATATCAATCAAAAGTCATATTGACCAAGTTGCTCACTCTTGATTCCTCTGTCCCAAGGAAAAGCAAAGGTTAAAAGAACCATTTGGGCGTGGATGAGCAGTTTAATAGGGCGGCATGCAGCATGGAGGGATGTCCACGTACCAGCAGTAAATGCATCTATTGACATTTACAGGACTGTTTACTGTCTGGAATATCCACTCTGTGTTTTGGAGAAAAGGCTCTTCCCCCCCCCCCATTTCAATTGAAGTAAAGGGCACTATTGGTTATGGAGAAAATTTTGGATTAAAAAAAAAAACAATGTAAGTAGCAGACCGATGTCCTGAGAACCCTCCATTGTGAGATTTAATTTTGCCCTTGTATCCTGAAAGCAGTCTGCTTCTAGTCCCTTTGGGTTTCAAATAGCACACATTGTTAATCTGGAAACCAGTCACTTATTGGAAGTAATTTTTTCCTTAGCTAAATCAGTAAATGTAGGTTTTACCTAGCTTCCCTTTCTCCAAAGTACAAATAATATCATGATCTTACATTTGTAGAGTGGTCTTAACTTCTTAGAGTACCAAAACTTTTATTATACTAGTTTATCTTCAAAACAGCAAGGTGATATAACTGAGACACGTGGTCCCTCTACTTAGCAGATGAAGTGAGTCATGAAGGGGTTTTATGGCTTTCCTAGGGTCACTCAGTGAGTCAGCTGCAGAACAAGGACAAGATACTAAGCTATCTCACCCTCAATCCATTGCTTTCTCCAGTGCCTCACACCAATGTTTACAAGTAATACTTCTGTTCTTTTTTTGACTTTTCTGATGCACGTTTTTCTTTTGAAAACAGAGAGGGGGAGCTACTGAATTGCTAGAAAGGTCATACCTGAAAAACAGTCACAGTTGGGATCAATTTTGCAGTCACAGTCAGTGGGGGCACCAGCCATGATGGAGATCTCCCCATTGGTGGTAACTTGCTGAATGCGGTTTACTTTCCTCTCGTCTGTTTCAGCTATGAAGAGCAGCCCGCTGTGGGAGACGCTGATGGCCCTTGCTGACTCCAGAGTGGAGTGAATTGCTACCTTGCTGACCAAGAAATGATCGATGCCTGGCACCTGGCAGTGAATGGGGCGCCCTGCAATGATCCGCACTCGCCTGTTCTCAGAAATTTGAAGCACAATGTTGTTATCCAAGACGTACAATGAATTGTCCAAGGGATTGACTGCAAGGTCTGTTGGCCACTCTAATCGCACCTGCAAAAAGAACAGAACACACACCATTAGGTTACAATATCTTTCCGGGGCCGTTTTACCTTGAAAGAAAAATTGGCTTATTGGTTCCCCGTCTCATGAATTTCAGCAATGTTGGTGTTATCCCGCAAAGTTCGGAAGGACAGCTGATTAAGTGCTCTGGTAAACACATTTACCATTTATGCCATTTCCAACATAATGTGAATTATTTTCTGCTATAATTCCGGAAGGATCCTTCTCAGAGTGTGGTCTCTGGACCAGCAGCAAGAGCATCACCTGAGAACCAGTTAGAAATGCAAATCCTCAGGCCCCAACCTAGACTTATTGAATCAGAAACTCTGGAGTTGGAGCCCAGCCAGCCACGTTTTAACAAGTCCTCCACGTGATTCTGAAGCACAATAAAGTTTGAGGGCCACTGCTCTAGGGCTTCTGTGGCACTATGAGATGCAAATCTCTCTCACTGCTCTGTAGATGCATGGAACAGCAAAGTCATAGAGGCATCTGGACAACAGAGTGCTAGAGAAACCCGATTTTACTCTATCAGCAACCTTTGGGGACAGGACCTTTCCTTGGCACAGACCTAGCAGCTGTCTTGTGGAGTACTCAGGTACAGTTCATCGGCTGGGGATTTGGAATCCTAAGTTGTAATGCACTGCTCATGTGGCTTGACCTGGTTCACTCCACATCCTTCTTTCCTCAGCAAAGAAACAGGTTGGTTTGTTCTTTCATTGGATGTTTGCTGAGCACCTTCTCTGTGCTAAGCCTTGTGCTAGGCTTTGGGCATTCAAAAGATCTCCAAAATGACACAGCTTCTGTCTTCAAATGCCTCATGGTCTACAAGAACCCTTGGAGAGCCATCAGGCAATTACTCTCCATGTCATGAGAAGGAGGCAGCAGAGAGGACGTGAGAGCTCTTTACCCAGACTAGGAGTCAGGAGGCAGGGTATTTCCAGAGAAGGTGGTACCTAAATAGGGTCTGCAATGACCAGTAGGAGAGGAATGGGGTGGAAATGGCAGGCAGCAGAGTTGAGGGCAATCCAGGGAGAGGGAGCAGCATGGGTAAAGGTTCAGAGATTAGAGACAGTATGGCCCATCCAGATACTACAAACAATCCAGTAAGGCTAATACAGGCTGAGTGATGGAGAGGTGATCGGTGAGAATCAGGAGGTAGACAGTGGCTAGGTATCAGGACTGAATTGTGCCCCCCTAAATTCATATGCTGAAGTCTAACCTGTAATGTGACTGTATTTGGAGATGAGGCCTTGACAGAGGTAATAAAGGTTAAATGAGGTCATAAGGGTGGGGCTCTCAGGTCCTTATAAGAAGGAGGAAATACCAGGAATGTGTATGCACAGAGAAAAGCCCATGTGAGGACACAGTAAGAGGATGGGCGTCTGCAAGCCAAGGAGAGAGATCTCAGGAGAAGCCAAACCTGCCGACACCTTGATCTTGAACTTCCCACCTCCAGAACTATGAGAGTATCACTTTCTCTTGTTAAAGCCACCTGGTCTGTGGTGTTTCGTTGTGGTAGCCCCAGCAGACTAATACACCAGGTAATGGAGAGATGTACATGTCCAGTTTTATTCTGATGGCTTTAAGTAGGGATGTGACATAATCATATTTGGGTTCTAGAGGGATCACCCTTTCTGCTGTTGAGATCATATTGGAGGAGGAGGTGAGATGGGAAACAGGCCGCTAGCTAAGAGGCTCCTGCAGTGGTCCAGGTGAGGGATGATGGTGGCCTGAATTAGGTTGGCGACAGTGGGGATGGAGAGAAGTAGATGGATTTGAGACACATTAAGGAGTTAGAAGCAAAAGGACTGGGGTGTGTGTGTGTGTGTGTGTGTGTGTGTGTGTGTCTGGCGTGTTGGTGCCAAGTGCTGTGCTGGGCACTGGGACACACAGGCCAAGCAAACACGGATCTACTCTAGCTCCCTTCTCGACACAGGAGTCAGCCCAATGTCTACCATCTCCTCGACAGCTGCTATTTATCACCGGGCACTTCTCAGAGAACTACGTTACGTGCACTCTCGACTCCACCACTCACTTATTCTGTACTTTCTTTCTCTTCTCTTATGGCTAGGCAAAGGCAGAAGAGTCTGCCCCATTCCTGGCCAAGATAGTAACAGTAATGTAGCTGCAATTCTTTTTGCCTTAAGTGAAAGCCCGAGGAAAGCTTTGTTTTTCTCATTGAATCCGAAAGTCTGAAAACAAGATATATGCTGTCATCGCATTCTGAGGCCCACTATTTCCAGGTTGGAAGAGGCCTTCCACTCAGTAATGAAGTGGACAAAGGCCGGTCTGAGATAAAGCCCTTCCCTCTAATTCTGTCTCTTAATGGAGGACAACTGGTGATGTTATAAAGAAGACAAAGGTTGTCTTTGACCTCCCCTCTTGTACCACTTGGCTCTCTTTGTCCCCCGTCTCTGAGTGTCTCTCCCAGACATCCAGCAGCCTCAACCTGTCCTCCTGTCTCTACATGCCCGCAGCCTCGACATGGGCTGGCCTTCTCTGGTCAGCACCATATGCCTCTGGACAGCTAATGGAGTATAAAGCTGAGCTTCTGTCATGCACGTTCTACAGAGCCTTTCAAACTGAGGCCATTGGATAAACATTAACAGCTCCCAGAGCAGTTTGCTGTGATGTGTTCCTCAGCACGTCTGTCTGAGGCCCTTGCATGTCAGCGCCCTGCCACGGAGAGGGAGAGCAGGGAGATGGAGCGCCTGCGCTGTGGACCCCTCCGCAGCCCTCACTCTGGACCTCTATACACACCATCGGGCTGCTACAGAAGCTGTCTGTGTGCGCTGGGCCTCTGGAGCACGGTCCCCCAGGAAATAAGCTGGGGCTGGCTGAGGAAGAGGAAACCAATTGATTTCAGTCCAACACTCGTATTTTGATCAAGTCTGAAGTCAGTGACCCAGAAAAAACAAAGCTGGCAGAAATGACGTTCTAATTATCCCCACTCTGAGAGCTGAGGCCGGGCCAGAGGCCGGGGACGGCACACACCTGGCAGAAGTCAGAGAAGGCCATGTTTTGGACTCTGCTCTCTGCTGTCAAGGCGGCCTCTGAGATAAAGGCTGGTAGTTGGAAGACGAGCTGTTAAATTCTCCAACTCGCCCGAGCTGATTTAAGTCAACGCTACTGGTGTCATGTTTATTAGGTTTAAAATTGCCTCAAAAATACACCAGCTATTGTGTCTGTTTGTTTTCTGTTCCATCAAATAAGTCACCCTCTGGCAGTTTCCTGTGACTAAAGTGGCCTCTGTGCTTCTGAGACACTTTCTGTATGAGCTACACAGAATCCCTTTAATTCCCATTTGATTTGTCTCTGAAAACGCCTCAGATGAAAGATGTGTGGCTACTTAGTAGTCTAGGGTCTGTCTTTTCAGAAACTGGACCTCTTCACCTCTCGTAGGTTGTTAGTTCCTTCTATCTGCTTCTCATGGTAGATACTCTCTTTTCCACGTAATTTTTCAAGGAACTGGTGCTTTATACCAAGGCATTTCCATAACACACAATGTAACATGCGGATTGGAGTCTTTGCCTCATTCCGGCTGTCAGAATTAGCATCTGTTAGCTGCAGAGAGACCCCAGAATTATAGACTACTGAGGTGGGACTAAGGTTAACCCCTGAGGGCTGTTGGCATTTGTCCAGGTGGAGAAAAATAAACATTTCTTTTGGGGGTGGTGGGAGAATCTTTGCACAGTAACCCAGCCTGCAGGGAAACCATTTGGCCTAATTTGTGGTCGGTGCCCCACCTTGTAAAAATACATTAATTTGCTTGAAATGTCAAAATGTATTCAAGCTAAACTAGCATTAAAGGTCACTGGTGTAGCCGCCAGCTGGTAGAATGTGCCCATCTCCCAACAACCTTCCCTGAGAAATAACCCAGAGCAGAAAGGGGCTCTTGGTCTGGATGTCAAGCCTTGACAGCACCATGTCTTCCTCTGCTAATTGAAAATCTGCCTTGAAGGCAACTTGGCCCTCAGGTCAGCCAGTCCCATGGCTGGTTTAAAGAGTCAGCTAATTTTGACCTAAGTAGTAGTTTATAAAGCAACAGAATCCTATCGGGGAAAATCCATGTGTAACAGCAATATCTAAATATGAGCCCTTGATTAGACTAAACTAGAAAATTCTTCAGTTATCCCACACTGTAGACGCAGACCATAATTTGTAAACTGAGGCTCTCCCTAACAGTTTCAAGGCTGGTTCCTTCCCATACTAGTTGTAATCCTAGGCAAATGAGGTATCGTCTATGAGTCTCTGATTTCTTCATCTGCAATAAGGAAAAGAAGCTGATGATAGTCTATCTACTTTTCAGAGATATTGCATGGATCAATTGTGATAAGGAGGCAAGGTACTGAGCCCAGTGCCTGGACAAAGTATGGGATAGCAAATGGTATTAACATGAAAAATGGTCTCAAAGTCATAAACCTTTAGCGCTAGAAGGAACCTAGTCCAGTTACCATTCAATATAGTTCCTTTTCAGCTCCGTTTCCCAGACTTCAGTTGTCCACATAACAGCTTCATGAATTTTGCCTTAGCTGTCCACCACTTGCACTATTATTGACTTAATATTTTTCTTTAAATTGACTTATTTTTAAATATAAATAGGTGCTGCCCCTTCCTTTGAACTGGTCCTAATCAGTAACATCTGTAAGATTACAGGCCCACTCATCTGAGCCTTTAATGTAAGTAGCTACTGTTTACTGAGTGCTTCCTATGTATCAGGCTCTTTACATGGATTCTTCCTTTATATTCTTAGGTCAATCACTTGAGAAAGAAACTATCAATACCCCCATTTTCAGATGTCTGCGCTTCGCCTCCATGCCGTCTGATTCCTCACCTAGAAGAGTGGACATGTTTCTTCACGCTCTCCTCACCAAGTCTGGCCTCCCCTTTACCTGGTTAGATTCAACCTAAAGGTTGATTTCAACCTTTTGTTTTGTTTTGTTTTGTTCCTGAGAAGGTCAAAGCTCATTAGGAGTTGAGTGATTGTCTTTCTCTCTGTCATTTGTTATCTTTCAGTTCAATGCTTTGTGGTGCCTACTCTGTCTCAGGCACTATTATAAAGGTAAATAAAAAAGGTCCCTGCCCTTTATGAGTTCACGGTCAAGTGACAGAAGGCAGATACAGAAACAGGTCATTTCAATATCACGTGGTTAAGTGACACAATAGACACATGCCCAGGGTGACATGGGAACACAGAGGAGGAAGCTTGGGGCAATACTCCTAGAAGAGAAATGTAAACTTAATCTTGAAGGATGAAGCAAAGGTACTGAGAAAAAGCAAGGTGGGAAGAGTGATCTCAGCAGAGGGAAAAGAATGAACAAAAGCACAGAAGCACAAAACCATATGGGAGTGTGGAGCTCACCGCAGTCTGGGATTGCTGGAGCATAAGTAGGGTAGGCAGTGGTGGTAAATGAAGTTTCAGTGTTTGCCGGGGACTAATTTTAAGTCTCTCCACTGAGGCACTATTGTCATTTGGGACCAGGTGATTCTTCGTTGTGGGGCCTGTCCTGTGCAGTACAAGATATTTAGCAGCGTCTCTGGCCTTTAT
This sequence comes from Globicephala melas, assembly GCF_963455315.2. Classification (NCBI taxonomy): domain Eukaryota; kingdom Metazoa; phylum Chordata; class Mammalia; order Artiodactyla; family Delphinidae; genus Globicephala; species Globicephala melas. The sequence goes on along the minus strand of NC_083335.1, from coordinate 23,319,198 downwards.
TCACTAAATGCAGGTAGCACCTTCCCTTGAGCTGTGACAACCAAAAATGTCTCCAGACGTTACCAAATGTCCCCTAAGGGGAAAACTGTCCCTTGTTGAGAACCGCTGCATTAAGCCATGAAGGGCTGTGTAGGCTAAGGACTTTAGACTTGAACTGAGGGTGTTGAGGAGTCAATGAAGATCTTTAAAGTTGGGGGTTGACATGGTCAGACTAGGGCTTTAGAAAGATTACTTAGGCTGCAGTTTGGGGAGCAGGCTGGAGGGAGACCAGATTGATGCAGGAGAATCAATTTGGAGGCCAGATCTTCACCAGTACATTCACACATTTACATAGCTGTCCCTCCACGCCTCTCGCAAATATCTGATGCTGATTCAGACAGACAAGGTCCCTGCCTTCATGGGCTTAGAGTCCGCTACACTGTTTCTCATACTTTTTTGGATTTACAAAGTCCTTCGAGAATCTGATGGAAGCTATATACTCTCTCCGTAGAAAAAGGCTCAGATGTAGTAGAAGGAAGTGGTTAGGAGCTCGGGCTTCAGAGTTAAGACTTCCTGGGTTCAAAATTTTGTTATTTGCTAACTCTGTGACCTTGGAGCAAATCAGTTAACCTCTCTGAGCCTCAGTTTCCTTATCGAGAAATTGGGTATAGTAATAATACCTTCTCAAAAATTTATTATAGGAATTATACCAAAAAAATCTACATAAAGCACTTAGCACAGTGCCTGGTACACAGAAAGGGCTCTGTAAAGGCTACTTTTTATTATGGAACATGCCTGTATTTCTTCTCATTCCTGTCTGACTATGGACATGTTCTATTCCTTGGCTATCTCATGAACCCTTATTTGATTTTTTTTTTTTTTTTTGGGCTGTGCCTCACGGCTTGTGGGATCTTAGTTCCCCAACCAGGGATTGAACCTGTGCCCCCTGAAATGGAAGTGCAGAGTCCTAACCACTGGACCGCCAGGGAAGTCCCTCTCATGAACTCTTAAGTGCAGTCACATCGTCATGCTCTTTCAAGGTTTCCCTTGCTTCTCTGTCACCGGCCATTCCCTCCTTGTTCATTTATTCCATTGCTTGAGAATCCTTTTAAGCTATGTGTCCTCCAAGAAACATTTGGCTTATATTGGGATATATTATTTCTCATACATTTGTCAGCCAATTTCATGGCTAATATTTCAGCTTATTACTTGGATTCCCCACTGTTATTTGTAACAGTACTCTTGGTGCAGTTCCAAGTGTAGAACATGCTACTTTATTTTCCTTTCTTCTGCCAATAAATGGCTCTTTATCCCATTTTAGGCATTATGCTAGGCACTAAGGAGCCAGCTCTAACCAACACAGACTAGGCCCTGCCCTCATGTAACTGACAACCTTTGGCTGACTTCATTTCCTTCATTTTCTAATAGATACAGGGTGTTGCCAGTGACACAGAGCAGTAGACTACTTCTGTTCCACTCCATCCATTTTAAGAAATTACTTTCCACGGAAAAGCCTCAGAAACACATCATGACTGTTACTATATTTTGCCATTGCTACCAAGTGCTAATAACTTCTTTTCCCCAAGTTCAACTGTGCTGAAGAAACCAGCTGTTTCCCAAACGGCCCTGTCTCACTATCCTAAACAGGACACTTCTCATCTCCCTCCTTTAGTACGTTTCCAGCCTTGTGGCTCATTTGAAAAGTGACTGTTTGCTTTTGATCTCTGAGGCCTCTTCAGCAGGAATTTCAGGAAGCGTATGATTAGTGCTTCTGTAGTACGCCAACCTGGGGGAAGATGCAGTGACGGGACGCAGTGCTCTCTGCCAGGTGTTCTGCCAACTCCATGTTAGACTTCCCCATTCTTCTAAAAGCTGACAACTGCAGACTGTTAGCATCACTTTCTGTCAGTTTGCAAATGGCCTTCTCGTTTCTTGACACTGATACTGTCTGAGCTTCTTCAAATTTATAAAAGAGGGAAAAAACCGTCTGGAGAAAGTTTGGTTTTCTGCAGTTGGAAAGCACGATGACACCTTTGAGAGCGATGGACCTTACTGATCTTGCTTTTAAAAAGTGGAAATTATTAGAAGATGAAATACACTAAGACTACACGGACTCGTCAACCGGCAAATTATTTCCCATTATCTCAGATCCACATTCTTGTGTTTCTCTGAATAACGGCTGGAGAGTTTGAGGAACCCCTCAACCTTTGGTCAAATGGGTCAGCCTGGTCTGTGTCCATGGCTGCCCAATCAGAATAACTGACACGTAAGTCACATTATTCATTGCAGATGAATAGCCAGGATCAATCTAATCAAGAGTTACAATTGGACTGATCTTTAGAATCATTTTGCTGCAGAGCCTATAGATTAAATCACACCTACCCCAATGTTTCAAAAACATTGTGGAAGTTGAGGAAACAAAGCAAAGCAGAACAAACAAATAAAAACCCCCCAAAGCAGAGCTGGTATGTTTCATCTTGCAATAATTCACACTTTTTAAAAGGAAGATCAATAGGAACCATCACTCTGAAAAGTATCATTGTGCTTTCCAAGTGCCCCAAACCAAACTTTTTCCAGATGGCTTTTAGAAATTTGAAGAAGCTCAGACAGTATCAGGGTCAAAACAAAATGCTGAATTTGTGGTTACTAAGATGCCTGCGGCAGAGACTACTAGTTCTAGACCTACCCTATCATTCTTTCACTCTCTCCTCCTCCTTTAGTGCACTAATCTTAAAATTTGGGCATACTGCTATCTAGAATCGAAGGCATTCCAGCCTGATTTGCAGTTACCTGTAGCCATGTGATAAAGTTCAAGGCAATACGATGTAAGAGGAGGTGTGGAGGTATCCACACTTTTAAATTGATGCTGCTTAAGGACAGCTGACCCAACTGGAAGGAGCCTCTTTTTGCCCTTTCTTCCAGTATGCAATATGGATAGAAGTGGTGGGAATTTTAGCAGATGTCTTAGACCATGAGGTGGCCATGAAAATGGAAGTTCTGTGCCGGGTGGGCAGGGCAGAATTATAGGAGCCTGGGTCCCAGACGACCTCGTGGAACTGCCATCCAGTCCTGGACTATACTAGTGTGGCTGCTATCCTGCTTATGTCACTGTTGTGTGTGTGTGTGTGTGTGTGTGTGTGTGTGTGTGTGTGTGTGTGTGGCGGGGGGAAGGGGCTCTATTATTCTCAGCCAAATCCAATCACAACCAAGAAAATGTTCTGTTAAGCTTTGTTTTTGACTGGCGCTACTGACTATACCAATATGGTCAATCCGGTCTAACAAATTTCTAGGTTTACATCTCTGGATAGATCACCAGTGTTTGCACAATTAAATTAAATTGACATAAATTAATGTCCCAAAGAGACTGACACATGTGCCAAAGTCCACTAGGGCAGCCCTTTGTTATGAGGATGACTAATTGCTTACACTTAGTGATTAACCTCAAGCATTCCTGAATACCCAGGGCTCCATCTTTGGGTACTTCAAGCTGTTCTTCCAGGTCCATGACTCATTCAGATCCAATGCTTCTCCATTATACTATAAATATTTGTTTGCCTTCCTTTGTCTTCTATTAGGTCTGTGAGTCTTCAAGGGCAGGAATGAGGTCTCATTCATTTTTGTATTTCCAGTATCTGGTATTACAGTTGACAAATGTTTATTGAATGAAAACATTAGTGCCTCACTGACTGTAACATCTTCAGTCCATGAATGCATTTTAAAAATTGTAAAACACAAATTAGCTCTAAGAAAAACTAATTTTCCTCAACATGTTTCAGTCAGTAAATCTGCATTTCCAGAGACCCACTGAGGTTAGTGGGAGTTGCCATATTTCCTCAATCTTAAGAACTGTATTTCCTACCCCTTCCATATTTTAAATTTTCTGAAGTGAGGTTGTGTCTTAAAATCAACGCATACATTTAATGGAGCATCTCTCCTCACCACCTAAAGCTATCAAATTGATGCTACGTTTTAGAACACATGGTGTCTTAGAATTGAGGAAATATGGTATTTCCATTTTGGTCTGCAGACTTCGGGGATCCCTGAGACTCTTTCAAGGAGGTCTGTGAGGTCAAAATTATTCTTAATACTATTTGCCTTTTGTACTTTCTTATGAGTATATAGTGGAGTTTTCTAGAGGGTGCCTGAGGCTACTATAGCTTTGTGTTTAAAAAAATTCACACTTTTACTTTCTAATAAAGTAAATAGATAAAACCCACATAGAGAAAAGCTCTTTGAAGTCTCCAACAATTTTTAGGAGTGTAAAGGGGTCCTGACACCAAAAAGCTTGAGAATAGGAAAGAAACAGTGAATGAAACCGCTCTGCTACATAAGAGTTTCATTCAAGCTCATTAAGAAAAAAGCACGTATCCCTTCCAAGATGGTTCCTGGGGCCATAAGCTCTGTCCAAAAGCACACTGACCGAGTGGCTGAAAATCTTTCCTTCCTCTAGAGACCCAAGGCCTGATGGGTGCTATAAAAGTTTGTTCTCAGAGGCTCCCTCAGAGCAATCGGCACGTACACACTCTGTATGAGTCTGCTGTGTAATTGCCACTACCTCATCTTCATAACAGGCATAATTGCTCTGAGTTTCCGTCACCCTTTCTTGCATCTCCTCTCTGAAGCCTCAATTTTGGAAATGGCACTTGTGAATACACAGAATGTTTAACCACTTCCAGTTTTTAATTTACAGTCAAAGTCATCTATCAGCAGGAGATGAAGGCCCAGTGTGAAAACTACAGCATGTCCTTCAGACTCCACAGCTAATTTGTTTGTAAATTTGATTGTTATTGTAAGAACACATTGTACACAATGCTACTTGCCGATTTACTATTTGTATCTCTCTGTATCTTGGGCTTTATCATTACAGTCAAAGAACTTAACACTTTCAGCACTTCTGCGGGTGGGGAGAGGAACATGAAAGTTGTACTGTTTTTTTGCTTTTTCTTTTGTGTCTCTATTTCAATTTAATTTTTTTTTAATTATTTATTTATTTGGCTGTGCCAGGTCTTAGTTGTGGCATGTGGGATCTTTTAGTGGCGGCATGCAGGCTCTTAGTTGCAGCATGTGGGATCTAGCTCCCTGACCAGGGATCGAACCCAGGCCCCCTGCATTGGGAGTGTGGAGTCTTAACCACTGGACTACCAGGGAAGTCCCTCAATTTAATTTTACATGTATTTCTTAAATTCCCAGTGTATAGCCAGCACTGTGGGAGATACACATACAGAAGGGGAGATGACCAGAGAACAGTCCAAGGTAACACGAAATCCAATGTGAGACCAGGTGATGAGACCATGCATTCTGAGAGAATCTGGAGTAAAGAGAAGACCATTGTGGGTCTTCATGCAGTAGCGGGTGGGGATCTTGTCGACAGACAAGGCTTTGCCTGCGTAGGAGCCAGGGACTTTGAAGAAGGCCCCGGAATCATTTGGTAGCGTTCCTTCCTGTTGAGCAGTTGCAGAAACTTGTCTGTTGCAGGTTGTTAATATTATAGTATTGGCTCGACAGGATAGACCACGCTTCCAATTCCCTTTGGCACCTAAAGCAATTTACGGGCCAGAAGTATGACTGCACTGCTTTTATGAAATGTTCTGATTTCATTGATCAGCCACTCTGAGATTATGCTTTCATTTCTGTAGCTACTGCTAACCCTGTTTTCCGGGATAATATTTCAGGAAGGAACTATTAAAAAATTTCACCATGGAGATCTTTAGAAGTGGGCAGGGTTCTAAATGGGAAGAGAAATGTCACAAGTCACGATTGCTCTACTCAAAAGTTTATTTCAAGTTAGACTAGAATTCCACCACAGATTGTGTCTCATCTTAACTCTGTAATGTTTCCAAATGATAAGGACACTAATAAGGACAGATGGCCTAATGAACATTTAGAGGGAAGATTTAACTGGTCTTATTTTCATTAGGCCTCCAGTGCACTTCCGGGTTTTGCCCACCACTTCCCTGTGTGTAATACAAAACAGCACATCCTCAACAGATGGCCCAGCTCAGGCTTCATGCTTCTAGAACTCTGGAGACTGGCCATCTGACCACTTACCATGTGTACAGAATCATTTAAGGAAGCAGGCAGGCTACGGACTTGAGCCTGAACAAAAGCAAAAAATTGTGATGCATATTGAGTACCCGAGCTTCAACAACAGGGGAGTCAGAATCACTAGCAAACAAACTGAGCAGCTCTGGTTGAGGTCTCCCCATAACAGCTTCTTATGGATTCAGTAATGATGAAATCCTCTGTGGCAAACAGTCCACTCTAATTAACATTTCATCCAAACCGTAAGCATATGTGAGTGACTCCGGCAGCAACAATGACATGGAAATCCAACACCTCGTTGCACAGTGTGTTAGTTAGTGAGCTATTGTCTCCCAGCTCCAGACTCACTCCTTTAAAGACACTGCTTTAGATGAACCGGTTTGCAGGGCAGAACTAGAGACACAGATGTAGAGAAACAAACGTATGGACACCAAGGGGGGAAAGCGGCGGTGGGGGGGGGTGGGGGGGTGGGAAGAATTGGGAGACTGGGATTGACATATATACACTAATATGTATGAAATAGATAACTAATAAGAACCTGTTATATAAAAATAAATAAAATACAATTCAAAAAAATAAATAAAGGGCTTCCCTGGTGGCACAGTGGTTGAGAGTCTGCCTGCCGATGCAGGGGATGCGGGTTCGTGCCCCGGTCCGGGAAGATCCCACATGCCGCAGAGCGGCTGGGCCCGTGAGCCATGGCCGCCGAGCCTGCGCGTCCGGAGCCTGTGCTCCGCAACAGGAGAGGCCATAACAGTGAGAGGCCCGCGTACCGCAAAAAAAAAAAATAATAATAAAGACACTGCTTTGTGATACTGGGCTTGGGACTCTGCAAACTACATTTCTCTTTTTACCAGCTGGATATTTGATCCATCCTGACAATCTGGGAAATGAAGCGACTCTGGAAGGCTAGAGGAGGGAGAGGGCACTCACTCCTTCCTGCTTGCTTTCTGTTCCAGTCAGTGTTGCTATAACTGTAGCCCTTCATCCTGGTGGCAGTGGCTGGCTGCACTTTCCAGCTCCTCTCCGTAATCGGAGAATTGGTCTCATCATGCTCCCTCTCAGGGGCCGGAAGCAGGCTGACTGGTACCCTCTTCTCAGAGGAGTAGGTCCCACCTCTCTAGGTTCTGACAACTCCAACCCCTTTCTTTTGTTTCCCCAGCCCTAGAGGTGGTGACTGCCTCATGCAGATATTACCTCTTTTCTTGCAACCCTCTAACACCTGTGCAGCCCATTCCCTATATTAAATCTCTCTCTGTTAAAATCACTAATTTCTGTTTTTCTGACTGGATCTTAACTGAGATTCACAGCATCAACCCATATACAACGACAAAGGAAGAGCAATACCCACTGCAGGGCAGTGGTAATAGAAAACTAGTAAAAGTGAACCAGAACCAGCAAAGACTATCTGGTACTGCGAGAATTTATTAGTCAGTAGCATCCTCAGTGTATCTACTGGCCTGTGAAGCTGCCATGTCCAGAAAATAGCCACATAAAATAAATCCGCTGTGTTTGGACTTTAATGAAGTTGGTTGTGATTGACTTTAACCAGAGCTTCTCTGACTCTCTGGCGCTGCCATGTTGATGTCCTTACTGTTTAAAAGCTTCTCACCCTTGTGATTTTTGAGGATGATTTCATAGTGGATCATGCCACTCTCCTAAACATCTTTTGGAGAAAGAATTCTGTACTGAATGATTCATAAGGTGGGCCCATGACAATAGTTCCTGTGTGCTTAGAATTTACTTATTAAATAATAATACAATGGGCATTTACTACTAAATGGCTTTTATATTCTCTCTTGCTAGTCTCCTTGTCAGAAATTAGGACTGCTCCTTCAGAATCCTTTTCCCCTTGATTTGGAATGGGGAGTGTATTCTGAGGCGGATCAAATGAACACCTGTTTTTCTTATGTATCTCAAGATAAACACCTCTCAGCAGGTGTAGCCTCTTGGTGTTTCATATGTTCCCGTGTTCACTTTTTACATATATACTAACTTCTGCATGAAAAGATGACACGCCTCATGACAGCTAACAGAACTTTCTCTCTGAATTGTGTTTCCATTTAATAAATATGGGTTGGCACTGAATCATGAACCTCCCCTCCCACAGTTAATAGAGAGCAAGGCTATATTTAAAGATAAAGTCTGAAAGATAGTTAGGCCAATTGGCTCACATTTGGACTTAGCCCAGAATGTCGGGCATATAAGCCCTAGATGCTAACCACTGAATTTGCCAACCAGATACCTCTGCATCTTAGAGAGTTTCAGGTTTATTTCAGGTTATGGCGCCTGCCAGGCAAAATGTGTGCAAGATTGAGTGGTTCAAAAGTAGTTTGCAAGCTTTGCATCTTGTGACTCTCCCTGAACTCTGAAGATGCTTTTCCTCTAGTGCTTCATAGCTTTAATAAGAGCTAACATGCCATTGTCCTTTGTGTGGAAAGAGGACACTGCTGAGGGAGTTTTATTTATGCGATAAATTACGTTTTCGATATAGAATTGAGCACGGTACTTGACTTTTATTTTAAGGCCCCTGACAACTCTGGCTATTTGCTTGTGTGCAGACATTTCAGCAGAATTTGGATGTGCTGGAGTTGAAGATGTTGGCCTGCTGTTCTCCACTTCTTACATAAATAACCGAGCGTTCACTTTGGAGGGAGCAATGCAAATATCTTGGGTAATAGGCTATTCTACCCTGATTGTGATTTTACCTAAGAGATGTAGGCCTAAAAAGTGCAGTTAAAAGAAAAAGAGTTTGAATGAATTTGGAGAAGGGAAATGATTGATATTTAAAGAAACTCTGGGACTTCCCTGGTGGCACAGTGGTTAAGAATTCGCCTGCCAATGCAGGGGACATGGGTTCGAGTCCTGGTCCAGAAAGATCCCACATGCCACACAGCAGCTAAGTCCGTGCGCCACAACTACTGAGCCTGCGCTCTAGAGCCTGCGAGCCACAGCTACTGAGCCCACGTGCCACAACTACTGCAGCCCTTGTGCCAAGAGCCTGTGCTCCGCAACAAGAGAAGCCACCGCAATGAGCAGCCCGCACACCGCAACGAAGAGTAGCCCCAACTTGCCACAACTAGAGAAAGCCCATGCACAGCAACGAACACCCAACACAGCCAAAAAAAAGGAAAGAAACTCTGTGGGTAATTTTATTGTAATGCTTCTCCCAGTTTATAATTTTGTTAAATTTGGGTTTTTATACATTAGACTTTTTAAAACTGATTGACATGCTTGGAACCTGAATATCTTGATTAAAAAAAAGAAAAAGACAAAGCAACTCATAGACTAAACTTGCTTCAAAAATTCTAGGACACTGCTCTCTTTCTTACTATGAATATATTAGCCTCATAACTTCTTTCCTTTTGATTTTCCACTTAGCTGGGAGCCTCTGTTTTGTCTTGGGAGAGTCATATTCTTTGTATTGACCTAGAAAAACCCTGTCATCTTACTTATCTACTTTCATATTTAATTTTTTTGTGAAATTGACCCACCTAGGATGGCCACCCACTGAATGAGCTGCTCTTTACCTCTTGATTTCAAAGTGATGGAAGATGATCTAAAATCTATACATCTCAAATTCACAGACGTATGAAACTCACACTACATTCCAACCCTAGCTCCACAGTCCACGTGACACTTCTTGAAAGTAGAAAGAAAATGAAGGATTTGGGGCACCATTCAATGACTGCAGTGAACACGCTTTAAGCAATCTAGATAGAGCGTCACATTAGCATTAGGCACAGGAAACATCCTGTGAAGGTCACAGTAGATTAAGATCAGTCTCTGGAGCATATGCTTGATACAGCCCATCAAACTCATATACAGGTTTATGCATGCCTCTCTGCAAAAGGTACCCCTATGTACAAAGGACGGAAGGGAAGATTACACAATTTCTATAGCAGTTCCAAACTTCTTGGTCCTTTTATATCTTGGTTCTGTAAATTATCACTTCAATTTTCTGTTCTGTGAATGGAAGGTCAAATACTACTACTGGTGCTGCTACTGCTCATCCTGCTAATTTACTGAGCACTTATGAGCCAGGTACTTTGCTAAGTGATTTTTTATATATCAGTATTATCTCATTTAATCCTCACAACTTCCCTATAGAGAAAAGTATCACTGTCATCTCCATTTACAGATAAAGATTTTTTCCCAGAGGCACACTTCTAGCAAGTGGTGGACCTGGGATTCAAATCCAGGTGGTCTGTTTTCCCAACCATTCAACTTTACTGAATTTTTATATTAACATTATTATGAAGGAGAATCTACCCTAAAGGCCTGATTTTTGTCTCCTGCACCCTCTATTAAAGGATTAGAGAAAAGTTTGGCTCCCCTTTGCAGTTCCAGAAGGTGTTTTCCTGCATTTGACAGAGCAAGGAGAGTAGGTCTGGACTGAATGAGCAATAAATAACATTATCCAGGAATGCATTTAAAATAGAGACCGACAATCACAGATATTACAAAATCAGAATAAACACCTTGCAGACTTATTTTGTTCTTGTGTCCTCCCATTTTAGAAAGTGTATGATGAATCAACAGAAAATATTTCCTGAAGATGCCAATTAACATCTTACATCATCCCTTATATTTGTAAAGCAGTTCATACTTTTCCAAGTGCTTTCACATTAAAAAAAGCGATGACACTTAATCAACAATTGGGTCATTTACTGAATTAGCCTTCACAAGGAGGAATAATTAACCAGCTCTAAAATTCTAATGTGTGTTTTCCAAGTGTAGTGCTGAATTGGAAATGACAGAGAAACCTCTTTTAGGTCAAGAAGTAGACAAAAACGATTTAATTTTTAAAAAATATATTGCTAGAGGGAGAGACCTTCAAGAGGCAGAGGAGTAAGAGGTAGAGATCACTTTCCTTCCCACAAATACATCAGAAATACATCTACATGTGGAACAATTCCTGCAGAACACCTACTGAAGGCTGGCAGAAGAGCTCAGACCTCCCAAAAGGCAAGAACTACCCACATACCTGGCTGTGTGGCTGACAGGGTCTTCGTTCTCCAGCCGGGTGCCAGCCCTGTGCCTCTGAGGTGGGAGAGCCAAGTTCAGGACATTGGTCCACCAGAGACCTCCTGGCTCCATGCAATAGCAAATGGCGGAAGCCCTCCCACAGATCTCCATCTCAACGCTAAGACCCAGCTCCACTCAACGACCAGCAAGCTACAGTGCTGGACACCCTATGCCAAACAACTAGCAAGACAGGAACACAACCCCACCCATTAGCAGAGAGGCTGCCTAAAATCATAAGGTCACAGACACCCCAAAACACACCACCAGATGCGGTCTTGCCCACCAGAAAGACAAGATCCAGCCTCATCCACCAGAACACAGGCACCAGTTCCCTCCACCAGGAAGCCTACACAATCCATTGAGCCAATCTTAGCCACTGGAGGCATATACCCAAAACAATGGGAACTATGAACCTGTAGCCTGTGAAAAGGAGACCCCAAACAAAGTAAGTTAAGCAAAATGGGAAGAAAGAGGAACACACAGCAGATGAAGGAGCAAGGTAAAAACCCACCAGACCAAACAAATGAAGAGGAAATAGGCAGTCTACCTGAAAAAGAATTCAGAATAATGATAGTAAAGATGATCCAAAATCTTGGAAATACAATGGAGAAAATACAAGAAACGTTTAACAAGGTCCCAAAAGAACTAAAGAGCAAACAAACAATGATGAACAACAAAATAAAAGAAATTAAAAATTCTCTAGAAGGAATCAATGGCAGGATAACTGAGGCAGAAGAACAGATAAGTGACCTGGAAGATAAAATAGTGGAAATGACTACTGCAGAGCAGAATAAAGAAAAAAGAATGAAAAGAACTGAGGACAGTCTCAGAGACCTCTGGGACAACGTTAAACACACCAACATTCGAACTATAGGGGTCCCAGGAGAAAAAGAGAAAAAGAAAGGGACTGAGAAAATATTTGAAGAGATTATAGTTGAAAACTTCCCTAGTATGAGAAAGGAAATAGTCAATCAAGTCCAGGAAGCACAGGGAGTCCCATACAGGAAAAATCCAAGGATAAACACACCAAGACACATATTAATCAAACTATCAAAAATTAAATACAAAGAAAAAATATCAAAAGCAGCAAGGGAGAAACAACAAATAACATACAAGGGAATCCACACAAGGTTAACAGCTGATCTTTCAGCAGAAACTCTGCAAGCCAGAAGGGAATGGCAGAACATATTTAAAGTGATGAAAGGGAAAAACCTACAACCAAGATTACGCTACCCAGCAGGGATCTCATTCAGATTAGACGGAGAAATTAAAATCTTAACAGACAAGCAAAAGCTAAGAGAATTCAGCACCACCAAACCAGCTTTACAACAAATGCTCAAGGAACTTCTTTAGGCAGGAAACACAAGAGAAGGAAAAGACCTACAATAACAAACCCCAAACAATTAAGAAAATGACAATAGGAACATAGATATAGATAACTACCTTAAATGTAAATGAATTAAAAGCTCTCACCAAAAGACATAGACTGGCTGAATGGATACAAAAACAAGACCTGTACATATGCTGTCTACAAGAGACCCACTTCAGACCTAGGGACACATACAGACTGAAAGTGAGGGCATGGAAAAAGATATTCTATGCAAATGGAAATCAAAAGAAAGCTGGAGTAGCAATTCTCATATCGGACAAAATAGACTTTAAAATAAAGACGATTACAAGAGACAAAGAAGGACAGTACATAATGATCAAGGGATCAATCCAAGAAGAAGATATAACAATTGTAAATATTTATGCACCCAACATAGGAGCACCTCAATACGTAAGGCAAATACTAACAGCCATAAAAGGGGAAATCGACAGTAACACGATCATAGTAGGGGACTTTAACACCTCACTTTCACCAATGGACAGACCATCTAAAATGAAAATAAATAAGGAAACACAAGCTTTAAATGATACATTAAACAAGATGGACTTAATTGATATTTATAGGACATTCCATTCAAAAACAAGGGAATACACTTTCTTCTCAAGTGCTCAGGGAACATTCCCAGGAGAGATCATATTTTGGGTCACAAATCAAGCCTCAGTAAATTTAAGAAAATTGAAATCATATCAAGTATCTTTTCCAACCACAATGCTATGAGACTAGATATCAATTGCAGGAAAAAATCTGTGAAAAATACAAACACATGGAGGCTAAATAATACACTACTTAATAACCAAGAGATCACTGATGAAATCAAAGAGGAAATCAAAAATTACCCAGAAACAAATGACAATGAAAACACTACAACCCACAACACATGGGATGCAGCAAAAACAGTTCTAAGAGGAGAGTTTATAGCAATACAATCCTACCTCAAGAAACAAGAAACACCTCAAATAAACAACCTAACCTTACACCTAAAGCAATTAGAGAAAGAAGAACAAAAAAACACCAAAGTTAGCAGAAGGAAAGAAATCATAAAGATCAGATCAGAAATAAATGAAAAAGAAATGAAGGAAACAATAGCAAAGATCAATAAAACTAAAAGCTGGTTCTTTGAGAAGATAAACAAAATTGATAAACCATTAGCCAGACTCATCAGGAAAAAAGGGAGAAGACTCAAATCAGTAGAGTTGGAAATGAAAAAGGAGAGTAACAACTGACACTACAGAAATACAAAGGATCATGAGAGATTACTACAAGAATGCTATGCCAATAAAATGGACAAGCTGGAAGAAATGGACAAATTCTTGGAAGAGCACAACCTTCTGAGACCGAACCAGGAAGAAATAGAAAATATAAATAGACCAATCACAAGCACTGAAATTGAGACTGTGATTAAAAATCTTCCAACAAACAAAAGCCCAGGACCACATGGCTTCACAGGCGAATTCTATCAAACATTGAGAGACGAGCTAACACCTCTCCTTCTCAAACTCTTCCAAAATATAGCAGAGGGAGGAACACTCCCAAACTCATTCTATGAGGCCACCATCACCCTGATACCAAAACCAGAGAAAGATGTCACAAAGAAAGACAACTACAGGCCAATGTCACTGATGAACATAGATGCAAAAATCCTCAACAAAATACTAGCAAACAGAATCCAACAGCACATTAAAAGGATCATACACCATGATCAAGTGGGGTTTATCCCAGGGATGCAAGGATTCTTCAATATACGCAAATCAATCAATGCGATACACCATATTAACAAGCTGAAGGAGACAAAACCATATGATCATCTCAATAGATGCAGAGAAAGCTTTTGACAAAATTCAACAACGATTTATGATAAAAACCCTCCAGAGAGCAGGGCACAGAGGGAACTTACCTCAACGTAAAAGCCATATATGACAAACCCACAGCCAACATTGTTCTCAATGGTGAAAAACTGAAACCATTTCCTCTAAGATCAGGAACAAGAAAAGGTTGTCCACTCTCACCACTATTATTCAGCATAGTTTTAGAAGTTTTAGCCACAGCAATCAGAGAAAAAAAAGAAATAAAAGGAATCCAAACTGGAAAAGAAGAAGTAAAGCTGTCACTGTTTGCAGATGACATGATACTATACAGAAAGAATCCTAAAGATGCTACCAGAAAACTACTAGAGCTAATCAATGAATTTGGTAAAGTAGCATGACACAAAATTAATGCACAGAAATCTCTTGCATTCCTATACACTAATGATGAAAAATCTGAAAGAGAAATTAAGGAAACACTCCCCTTTACCACTGCAACAAAAAGAATAAAATACCTAGGAATAAACTTACCTAAAAAGACAAAAGATCTGTATGCAGAAAACTATAAGACACTGATGAAAGAAATCAAAGATGATACAAACACATGGAGAGATATACCATGTTCTTGGATTGGAAGATGAACATTGTGAAAATGACTATACTACCCAAATCAATGTACAGATTCAGTGCAATCCCTATCAAACCACCAATGGCATTTTTCACAGAACTAGAACAAAAAATTTCACAATTTGTATGGAAACACAAAAGACGCCGAATAGCCAATGCAATTTTGAGAAAGAAAAACGGAGCTGGAGGAATCAGGCTCCCTGACTTCAGACTATACTACAAAGCTACAGTAATCAAGACAGTATGGTACTGACACAAAAACAGAAAGATAGATCAATGGAACAGGATAGAAAGCCCAGAGATAAACCCACGCACATATGGTCATCTTATTTTTGACAAAGAAGGCAAAGACTATACAATGGAGAAAAGACAGCTTCTTCAGTAAGTGGTGCTGGGGAAACTGGACAGCTACATGTAAAAGAATGAAATTAAAACACTCCCTAACACCATACACAAAAATAAACTCAAAATGGATTAAAGACCTGAATGTAAGGCCAGACACTACCAAACTCTTAGAGGAAAACATAGGCAGAACACTCTATGACATAAATCACAGCAAGACCCTTTTTGACCCACCTCCTAGAGAAATGGAAATAAAAACAAAAATAAACAAATGGGACCTAATGAAACTTAAAAGCTTTTGCACAGCAATGGAAACCATAAACAAGATGAAAAGACAACCTTCAGAATGGGAGAAAATATTTGCCAATGAAGCAACTGACAAAGGATTAATCTCCAAAATTTACAAGCAGCTCATGCAGCTCAATATCAAAAAAACAAACAACCCAATCCAAAAATGGTCAGAAGACCTAAATAGACATTTCTCCAAAGAAGATATACAGATTGCCAACTAACACATGAAAGGATGCTCAACATCACTAACCATTAGAGAAATGCAAATCAAAACTACAATGTGGTATCAGCTCACACCAGTCAGAATGGCCATCATCAGAAAATCTACAAACAATCAATGCTGGAAAGGGTGTGGAGAAAAGGGAACCCTCTTGCACTGTTGGTGGGAATGTAAATTAATACAGCCACTATGGAGAACAGTATGGAGGTTCCTTAAAAAAGTAAAAATAGAACTGCCATATGACCCAGCAATCCCACTACTGGGCACATACCCTGAGAAAGCCATAATTCAAAAAGAGTCATGTGCCACAATGTTCACTGCAGCTCTATTTACAATAGCCAGGACA
Organism: Globicephala melas; assembly: GCF_963455315.2. Lineage (NCBI taxonomy): Eukaryota > Metazoa > Chordata > Mammalia > Artiodactyla > Delphinidae > Globicephala > Globicephala melas. The sequence goes on along the minus strand of NC_083335.1, from coordinate 23,303,131 downwards.
TGGAAGCGATCTAAGTGTCCATCGACAGATTAATGGATAAAGAAGATGTGGCACATATATAGAATGGAATATTATTCAGCCATAAAAAGGAATGCAATTGAGTTATTTGTAGTGAGGTGGATGGACCTAGAGTCTGTCATACAAAGTGAAGTAAGTCAGAAAGAGAAAAATAAATACCGTATGCTAACGCATATAGATGGAATCTAAAAAAAAAAAAAAGTTTCTGAAGAACCTAGGAGCAGGACAGGAATAAAGATGCAGACATAGAGAATGGACTTGAGGACACTGGGAGGGGGAATGGTAAGCTGGGATGAAGTGAGAGAGTGGCATGGACATATATACACTACCAAATGTGAAATAGATAGCTAGTGGGAAGCAGCCGCATAGCACAGGGAGACCAGCTCTGTGCTTTGTGACCACCTAGAGGGGTGGGATAGGGAGGATGGGAGGGAGACGCAAGAGGGAGGGGATATGGGGATATATGTATATGTATATGTATAGCTGATTCACTTTGTTATAAAGCAGAAACTAACACACCATTGTAAAGGAATTATACTCCAATAAAGATGTTAAATAAAATTAAAAAATAAAATAAAATATTGAAAAAAATATATTGCCATATTTCAGAGGAGAACAGAATAAATGATTCAGAAATAGATGTTCTGGGCTTCCCTGGTGGCGCAGTGGTTGAGAGTCCACCTGCTGATGCAGGGGACGCGGGTTCGTGCCCCGGTCGGGGAAGATCCCACATGCCGCAGAGTGGCTGGGCCCGTGAGCCATGGCCGCTGCGCGTCCGGAGCCTGTGCTCCGCAGCGGGGGAGGCCACAACAGTGAGAGGCCCGCATACCGCAAAAAAAAAAGAAAAAAAAAGATGTTCTTTTCCTCAAATCTAGATATGGCAACTAGAAGAATTGTTTATTTAGTGCTATTTTGTAATTTCCAGCCATAAACGCTAATGGATCACTCCTTTACAGGTGAGTAATGTGGAGAGTCACTAGGGACTCCTAAAGTCGACTTTCTTTATGGTTCTTGGTGCTGTTGTCAAATCAGAGTCTGAACAACAGTAACTGCCATCTCATGCTGTGTGACAGTATAATTTGATTGCTATATAGTTGGAGGTTTGTGAAACCTTTCCACATGCCACTCACCTAACTGGTGGGGCGAAGGAAAACAAAAGCCAAGGTTACATGTAATGCCATATGACCTCGCTCTTCACTTCTGATTAACACCAACAATTTACAGTTGCAAGTGCTTTTCAGAAAACAAAGGTCTTTCATATTTGTTTTCTTGTTTAACTATCAAAATAGCCTTAGGAAACAATACGGGCTTTTATCCCACTTTCTATTGTTGAGGAAGCTCAGACACAGAGACTTTAAGTAACTTGCCTGAGGTTGCACTGCTAATAAATGGTAGAATCTGGACTCACACCCAGGACTGGCTATGTTCTTTCTACTAGACATGCTACCTTAGTCAAAGGGAAGTGGGTGATTAGGAAATTGTCCAGAGAACTGGGAAAATATGGCTTAGTACTCCTGAAGAAGTGAATAATTGTTCCAAGCTTATAAACGTGTCTGACAGGAAGTTTGCTCATTTTTAGTCAATTGTCATCACTCTCTAATTTAAGTACTTTCACATTTAAGGTTATCGATGTTTTGAGCTCTTTGAGAAGAGCGTGGCTAAGTTAGCAGCGCCTTCCTGCCACGGTTGGTGTAGACTAAGCTTCCTCTTTACCTTAGAGAGTGGCACTTCCCCCTCCCCCATTTTTACGTCCATGAGCCTTTGGATCTGCGGGAGGGACTGGCTGTGACTGACGTGGGTTGACAGAGTGCACGTGGCTCAAATGAATAGAGCAGAACATTCCTGACTTAGGATGCTTATATCTGGACTGCTGCAAGAACCGACTGCCGAGCAGCAAGACTGCTGCACTACTGATGCTGTCCAGGCATGAGAATAGGGAAAGAAAGTGAGAAAATCCACTGGAGGTTTGGTCGGTATGAGTTTATCATTATTATTGTAAAAAAAAAAAAAACCCACGCATAACATTTTTACCATCTTAACCTCGTTTAAGTGTGCAGTTCACTTGTGTTAAGTATATTCACATTGTTGGGCAACAGATCTCTAGAGCTTTTTCATCTTGCAGTAATGACACTCTATACCCATTAAACATTAATTCCCTCTCTCCATTCCCCTTGGTATCTACCTTGCTACTTTCTGTCTCTATGATTTTGACTACTTTATTTTTTTTTTTTTTAGGTAAGAAGTTGGATTTATTTAGAGAGAAACACACTTCACAGAGTTTGGGCCATCTCAGAAGGAGAGAAGCCCCGAAATATGGCGTGGTTAGTTTTTTTTTTTTTTATTTTAACATCTTTATTGGAGTATAATTGCTTTACGATGGTATGTTAGTTTCAGCTTCACAACAAAATGAATCAGTTATATATATACATATGTTCCCATATCTCTTCCCGCTTACGTCTCCCTCCCTCCCACCCTCCCTATCCCACCCCTCCAGGAGGTCACAAAGCACCGAGCTGATCTCCCTGTGCTATGCGGCTGCTTCCCACTAGCTATCTACCTTACGTTTGGTAGTGTATATATGTCCATGCCTCTCTCTCGCTTTGTCACCGTTTACCCTTCCCCCTCCCCATAGCCTCAAGTCCATTCTCTAGGATTTTGACTACTTTAGATACTGCATATGAGTGGACTCATACAGTATATGTCTTTTTGTGACTGGTCTATCTCATTTTGCATTTCCTCAAGTTTCATCCATGTTGTAGGATGTGACAAGGTTTCCTTCTTTTTAAAGGTTATATAATATTCCATTGACTGTATGTACCAGATTTTCTTTCTCGTGATATGTTTTAATACCATCCAATTCATTATTTGGTGGTCACTATAGAAGTGGTTGATTCAGGGACTTCCCTGGTAGTCCAGTGATTAAGACTCTGCACTTCCACTGCAGGGCACATGGGTTCGATCCCTGGTTGGGGAGCTAAGATCCCACGTGCCACAAGGCAAGGCCAAAAAAAAAAAAAAAAAAGTGGTTGATTTAGTTGTTTAAACTAACCAGCCAAATAGGATGAAGTAAATGGTTGGCACAAGGGCTGTCAAATAACTTTTTTGGTTTCATTTTACTACTCCCTGGGCCTCATTAATCTGCTCTTTGAGCCATTCTCCACTCCCTAAACTTCTCTTATCCTTTCTGTCACCTCTCTTTTACTCCCACCTAGCTGTCCCTGCTGCCCACAGGCATTGCTGGCTCCTGATAGAGGTGTTTACAGATATTTCAGATTAACTTGCTTACATCTTCCCTGTTTGCCATTTACCGGCAAGTCACTCCTTCCTTCCACCGCACATCCCTTGGTCTGAATTATCTGGAGTTGGCCACAGACAGTTTCTTTGCTTTGACAGTGAGATAGGTTCCATAGTCACTGAGGCCTTGGGAGGGGGTGGTGGAGGGGGTGGAGGTGGTGAGATTTTCATCTCTGGTGCCAAGAACTTTTAAAGTAAACTTTCTTTTTTTTTTTTTTTTCTCCCTGGGAAACCCCTTTATTCAAGCAAACTTATTATAATTCATATTTTCTTGATTCCCTACAGAGCTTCACAAAATTCAGAAGTCTGTCCCTGCAGGGAATTTCACTTGTAATGGCCTTCATTCCAAAGATATAATTCTGTTCTCTTTCAGTGTGCACATGGGAGAGTGATGGAAGTGCACAAAGAAAGGCAAGTAACCCCTGAAGAACTTGAGTTTCAGTAGCTTCCATATCACTCAGGGTGATGGAGGACGTTCTGTAGAAATGAAAAGGTTGGCAGGGGAGAGAAGAAGAGACGATGAGGCACATTAGGCAAGAGTTTAAAAAGGGGAAAAGAAGGTGCCTTTTCTGTACTAAAATGACTGTTTCTTTTCTTTGTTCTCCCTGGATTGCTGTAACTTTTCATGCATGAATGTTATTATATATAGTTTTTCAAAACAACAGGAAATGCTGAATCCACTTGTATAAAATCGAATTGACATGTAGATTTCAAAGAGGAGGCTTATATTTCTCCTATCCAGTTGTGGTTAGGGTATCTGAGACTTGCAAAAAGTTTAAAGAACAATAGAAAATAGCTTTTCTTCAGGCACACAGAGACCTGAAGTCTTTCAGGGAAGGCAAAGGTCCTCGGCTTGGGGCAGGTGGTATAATGCAGATGGATGAGAGAGAGGAAAGTTTTGTTTCCTTTGTTAAACAGAATGACCACAAAGAACATTGAGTCAAAGTTACTAAAGTCCAAGATGGGTGAAGGGACTGTAAAATAGCACCAAACTTCTTTAAACTGAGTTCAAGTTTCCTGGACAGAAAGAATTACCTTTTAGAATTGCAAACGAGTTTTTAGAACCAAGTTTTACAATTACTGAGAAATACTGGGCAGTAGAAGATGTGTTGGACGATTAGAGGTGGTTAAACATAGGTCTGACCTCAAGAAGAATCCGAAGATGTGCCCCACAAACTGTAAGGAGGGAACCTGATGTTGATTTAGGAAAGGTCTTGGAATGGGTTATTAAACAGTTGTTTCTTAGTTCTTAGATGAGGAAATGGTGTTTACAGATACTATGGCTGGAAACAAATTATGTCAAGGGATTCTTATTTTCTTTTAAACAGAGTTACCAACTTGGTAAGGTTTCTCATGATACCTTTGTGGATGAGTTAGGGGAAATATAGGTGAGTGTAGTGGCTTTCAAGCTTGTTTTGACTGTGACCCTCAGTAAGAATTATATTTTAGACCATTATTCAGGATATACAATTGAAATAAAAGTTTCATGAAACAATACTTATTTACCCTTACCACACATGATACACTCTGATTTTTTTGTTGTTGTTCTATTTCATTTTTCTTGAAAACTAGTCATAGGCCATCGTGTTGCTTTCCTGATCCACTATGAATCACAACCCATAGGTGATAGTTCAAACAGATGGATTCACAGTGTAAGAGATGACTACACTAGTGGTGCCACGATTTCATCTTAGCCTATCTATCCATCAGTTTTATCATGGATGAAGACATAGAAGGCATTCTTCAAGTCCATAGGTGACACAAGGCTGGGAAGGGTAGTGAAGATATTGGATAATAGCAGAATACAAAGATAGGGACTGAATCTAATGAGATGGAATTGAATACAGACTAACATAAGATCCGGTACTATGATGTATGTGTAGTAAGGGTAAGTCAGTATTGTTTCATGAAACTTTTATTTCAACTATATATCCTGAATAATGGTGTAAAATATAATTCTTACTGAGGGTCACAGTCAAAACAATCGGAAAACCAACAGTGCAAGTACAAGATGAGGAGATGGGGATGAGAGACATGTGAATTTTTAGTCCTCTGTAATCACGTCGTACGTCAAAAGTGTCCAAAAATCCAACTCAACTTTAACTGTGGTTTCTTAACCTGTGCTCTTTATTTCCCTAGCATTTTGCCCAAGTGCTTTGGGGGCTGCCATGCAAACTACCACTGGATAGGAGTGAGCTTGAATAAAGAAGGTTCTAGGATACTACTTCTTGTTTGAATTTGCTGTCTGTAACAGTTTTATAAATGGGGACTTCTTCTGTTTGAAGTAAATGTTCTTTGGCAAAAGTCCTTCTGAAAACCACCAGGCAAAATGACCCGAAACAGAGAATACAGAAAGAGGGTTCTGAGTTAGTCAGAGCACATCTGGATTATTTTACTCATTTCTGGAAGCCTCACTTTCAAAGAGATATTGATAAATGGGAACATGTTCAGAGAAGAATGAGGAGAATGGTGAAGGAACTCAAAACCGTGGCAAGTGAGGTACAGTTAAATGAATCAGGGATGTGACTTAGGAGGCCTGAGAGAGTTGTTCACATATATTGAAAAGGCTGTCATGTGGAGAAGGCAGTTTGGTATAATAGTTTGGTGAAAAGAATGTGAACTTTGGCATCAGGTCAACCAGGTTCAAATTTCAACTCTGCCACTTATTGGTTGTGTGACCTTGACCAAGTTTCTCAACTCCTCTGAACTTTGTTTTTCATGTTTATTAAAAATAGGGGAACATAATACTTTCCTTGAAGGACTGTCATGAGGATTAAATAAGATAATATATATGAAAGTACTCAGTATAGTGCTTGGTTCACAAATATATTTATTTCATAGAAGACAGATTAATTCATACCACGAGGCCTAAAGAGTTGCAGTAAAGACTAGATGGTGAAAGTTAAAGGAAGATTAAAAAGTTAGAGGGATCCCAGAAGAGTTTTCCATCAGTCAGAGACATTCAAGGATGGAATGCGCTGCTGGGGAAACGTAGTGAGTTCCCTATCCCAAGAGGCATTTGAGGAGATGCTGGACTATTACTAAATGGTGAGAATATTCTGGAGGGAATGACTGGGGAGAGGAGGAGAATTCCCAGTAGACTAGCTCAATAGATTGAATGCATGGGGTCAAGCTTGGCTCCTCCAAAGAACCAGATACTGTTCTTCTTTCATAACCATGAATGATGCCTCCTTCCACTTGTTAGGCCCATCGGACAAATGAGTGCTTTGGGGAAGCACTTTGTAGTATAAAGATGGTCCAACAAACATATACGGAGGACTGGTTATGCATTGGATACTCCAAGTGTGCACATTATGGACAGTGGGTCAACAGGATTAGCTGCATACGAGAGGTCCATGGTGCTTGTGTATCTGCTATTGGGCTGATTTTGGGGAGAGCACTGGGCTGGCCCCAAGGAGTAAATCAGCTCTCAAATTTGCTAGCACACCAAGAGACTTGGTCTAACTCCCAATTCCATTCTAGTCAGGCACAAGATGGAGGTGAGTTACCAGAGCAAGATGATTCAAAAGCAGCAACGGAAATAAAGAGCCCAATCTCTTCATAATCAACTCATCTCCTGAAGTGAAAGGCCTGGTTGTTTATGGCAGTGCTGACAATGGGAAGTTATGCCTCAGAGTTTATACCCAGAGTTGTTTCTCATTTCAGTAAATCAGAAAAAGATATTGATTTTGAACAAATGGCTGATTTTATTGTCAAAGCAAATTTCATTTCTTGAGATGATTAGATTTTACTAAACTCTTTCCTAAGTGCCACTAAACACACATTCTGTGAATAAACAGCATATTCCTCAACCAAATGACATTTGTCACCCACTAAATACAATTATATTTGGTCATCTCCAGTTGTCATTGAAAATGCAGAAGTGGGAAAATTGCACACTGGGAGTCAGAAAGTTTTTGCTCAACTCTTGGCTGTATGACTTAATAACTCTATGGTCATAGCACAATACATAATCCTTCTGACTACCAGTTTTCTTCTCTTTAGATGGGGAGGGTGGCTTCTTCTCTCAAGGGTGGTTGGGTCGTGGAGATAAAATGGAACAGTGTGAGTAAGATGCTTAGCATAGTTCCTGGCACATAGTAAGCTCTCAATAAGTAGTAGCAGTTATTATTAGAATTAACAGAAGGAGAATATTCATAATCTGTTGAGGATTAGGGCACGCTTTTGAGGATTGATTCTTCCCAGGGGCTCAGGTTTGCCTCAGAAAAGAACAGAAAACAAAGGCATCACGTCCCAGCTTCCAAAGGTATTATACTATGCTAGCATGAATGGGCCTTCCCATGTTGGGGACTTTTTGTGTGTGTGTGTGGGGGGATTTTAGTTTCCCGACCAGGGATCGAACCCAGGCCCCCCAGGCAGTGGAAGCGCTGAGTCCTAACCACTGGACAGGCAGAGAATGCCCAGGACCTTTTGGTTTTGAAATGTAGGGAGAGTAACAAGGAACTTTAGCAATTGGGTTGTATTTCTGTAGAGAAACCTTCATGATGTTGTAAGGGCCCTTGAGAAAACAGTTGATCCATCTTCCTGATTCCAGAGAGGCCTGTATTCCAAGCATTCATAGATTACTGCTATCCAACATTTGCTTTAAAAGTTTCAGAAGGTGGGGATTCTATAAGATCTTTGGATAATGTATGATACTGCCACATTGTCTTAGAATCAGTAAGCTCTTCATAAGGTCTGATTCAAATCTTCATGCTGCAGCACAGGCCTCTATTTTTTCTCTTGCCTCTGCCTGTCAGCAGAATCTGTGTGCTCTCATTTAGACATTTGTCTCTACCCTCACCCATCAATATATTTTGATTTACTGAAATATAAAACTGAGCACTGTAAGCTCAGCTGGATCACTGTAAGTACTACTATAAACAACTGGGGCTTTCCTCTTGGAAGGTGTTATGAAGCTCCCTATTCAGCTTTCTTCCTTCCAGCTCAAGACAGTCCATGTTCTTAAGCAGAGTCATGGGAAACCTAAGTCCCCAATCTGCCACCATTGTCTAAACAGACAGTGGAAACTCTGTCCGTAGAGGCTGAGCACCTGGGAAGCCGTGCCACGCGCTGGCTTCCTCCCGGTAGACGCTTTGACCCAGAGCATTTCCTTTGGTGTCTTCCAGCTTTTGTCCACCTGTGCCGCACCTGGGTGCTGATTTGCTTCAATGCCAGATCCTCCCCCTTCCCAGCCAAACATCTCAAAAGAGTGATCTATTTTCACTTTCTTCACTTCCTCACCTCCCACTCTACCACTGCAGTCCAACTCCAATTAAATTGCACTGTACCAAAGGCACTCTTATCAGAGTCACGAATGCTGTCCAACCAAATTGCTTCTTAAAACAACAACAGGGCTTCCCTGGTGGCGCAGTGGTTGAGAGTCCGCCTGCCGACACAGGGGACACGGGTTCGTGCCCCGGTCCGGGAAGATCCCACATGCCGCGGAGCGGCTGGGCCCGTGAGCCATGGCCGCTGAGCCTGCGTGTCCGGAGCCTGTGCTCCGCAACGGGAGAGGCCACAACAGTGAGAGGCCCGCGTACCGCAAAAACAACAACAACAACAACAAAAACACACCTTATTTTACGTGACCTCTAAGCAGCATTTGATATTAACCGTTCCCTTCCTTTTGAAAAGCTTGCTTCCCTTGCGTTTTTGGACCACATGCATTCCTGGTTTTCTTCCTACTTGTCGGGTCTCTTCATCTCACTCTCCTTTTTGTGGGTTCCTATTCCTCATTCTTCTCTTGAATATTGTTATCGTTGGAGTTTGGTCTGAAGCCTTCTCTTTTTTTCTGCTTATGTACCCTCCCTGGAAGATCTCACCCACTTCCCTATTTGCCATTACCATGGGATAAAACTGATAATCCCAAATCTCATCTCCATTTTAGGCCTTGATATCCAATTGCCTGCCAGATGTATTTACCTGAACATGCAACGGTACCTCAAACTCAGTTTGCCCCCAGATAAACCCCTCACCCAACCCTCACCCAAACCTGCTTCTCCTCTTCTTGTATTTCTTATCTCAGCGAATGGTACCACTATACACATACATCCTTAATTCCAAAATTGTCAGTCAGCAAGTTCTTTGATTGTAGCTCCAATATTTCACTAATCTGTCTCGCTTTCTTAATCCACACTGCTGATACTTTAGGCTTGGCCATTATCATTGCGTGCCTATGTAACCCGCATGAAGCTGGGCAGCTTCACGGTCAGGGTCATCACGGAGTTGTATCTCAAAGAAATATCACCTGAACAGCCAAAAAAAAAAACTGGAAAGCAATTTAATTTGCACTGAAGTTTCTTGAAAGGGGACTAATCATTTATTTATTGATGTTTTGTCCCTGTCACACCTACATTGCTTTGACTGCCTCTTAAGTGGTTTCCCTGCCTCTAATACTGTTTCCCTCCACTTGATTCTCTATACTACAGCTAGAATGCTCCTTTACAAATGGATTTCCATGTTTAAGACTATTTTAAAAATGCATTTTCTTGCTTAATGCTCTCATTGGCTCCCCATCGTCCGCTGGATAAAACTGGAACTCCATCACGCTTATAAGGTCCTTCACCACATTGCCCGCACTTAACTCCTTCATATTCTTTGTACCATATAGTGTCTTTTTCATATTGGTATATGTGTTAACGATGCCTGCTGAGCACTTACTATGCATGTCCAAACAAGGTACAGTGGGAAACTCGTTGGATACATAGTTTGGCAACAGAGAGCGAATTATATATTAAACATTGTGATGTTAAATTCCAGGAAGGGAATGAGACCACAGAGAGGATTAGAAGCATTAGGGAAGGGTCCCGTGGAAGAGGTGAGGTGTAAGGAGGGTAGGGAAGGGGATTTGGACCAGCAGAAGAAGTTCCAGTCTGAAGGATCGGGGCCATGAGAAGCAGGCTCCTAATAAAAGTGGAAGGTCATACTCTGGACACTGAAGTAGACATCAGTCCAGACTCATTGTCCTGTGCTGGCCTAAGAGGAAAAATGCCAGATACTCTTTAGGGTGCTTGAAGCACACAACACGAAGAGATGGCCAGCAGCGGAGATAGAAGCCAAATAATTTGGACATGAAGCCTGATTTCTCTCCCAAGCTGTCCTGCTGGTTTCAAACATGTACCCTGACTCACCCCACTTAACTCTCCATCTCCTCCCCACCTCCCCCCCCAAAATGACTGTTTTTCTCAAGCTGATGTTGTTTAAGGAAAAGGGAAGGGGGATACTGTCAGGGAAACTGAGGCTTGGAATGAAATGTCATAGAGAAACTGTGACTCTGTCTCCTGTTCAGTGGGCTGCACTCTGCATGCCAACCTGAAAGGGATGAGGTAGCTTTTACGGCGGCAGTTATGGCTTACGAGGTGTCGTGTGAAAAAGGACCCTTCTCACGGTGATGAAGATCCTATGTTTGCTCTATTCAGACAAAAGAATTCTCTTTTCAGCATAACTTTCCACACCGAAACACATAAATTGTTTAGAGCTGACTGACTGCAATACTAAGTGTTCTATTTTAAAACTATTCCCACAAGTGAATCATATACGCGCATCTTCTCTCTTTCGTCCCCCTCCTCCATATAAACACATTCACGCCCTTCCTCGCCGCCATAAATAATGCTCCTTTTGCTTGCCTCCCGCAGGACTTTGCATCGTGGAAAGTTAGGCTGCTCTAGGACTTGATAGCCTGATCCACTCTTATCTCTCTTAAAGAGGGTTCATTCATTTTGTCAGTTTTCCAGGCCTTCCAATTCCGATTTTATTTTTGTAGTTGACTCTATTTGACTATTTTCTGAGGTTCTGGGGTGAGGCAGGGGCATCCTAACCGTGGAGAATATTGCTGGTTGCCTACTGAAGAGTAATCCTTCATTCCTTGCTAACAGAACCCTGATTTGGGTTCTAGAATTAGGTAGCAGTCTGCTCAGGGAGGTTGACCCAGTTCCAGAGGGTCTGAATCCATTTTGGAGATCCCATTTCCCCTTTGCCAGTGACTCACTTCTGGCCAATGTGACACAAGAAGGAAATCTGCCGGCATCTTTGCCTACTTCTGGTCATCTCACTATGTGAATTAATGAAACCTTATTGTTCAAATCACTTTTAGTTAAGTGTCTTACTACTTGCAGTCAAAACCATCCTCTCTGATACACTAACCAATTCTAAAACTCTCAACTTCTACTGTGATTCATTTGAAAAGATAAATCATCTACTTCATCAGAGTCATAGATTCATGGAATGTTAGTTTGAAAGTCCGTTTGACGACTGTCTAGTCTGTTTCCCTCACTGAACATACCAACTGCTTGTGTCTGCAAACTAAGAAAGTCATCCACAAGGTGCTGGGACTGTGCTCTATGCTCTGTAATCTCTACATGTCTAATCCTGATTTTGCATAATTCTGGTAAAATCAGAATTTTGAACTCAGACGGGAACTACACTGAATTTTCCCTTTTATTCTCATTGGCAAAAGGCTCTCCTAAATACATGTAAAATAGATCTCAGAGGGAATGTTGCTTTTACTTCAAAAAAAAAAAACCCCACAAAAAACCCCCCTAGAAATAGCTATTTACATAGACATGAATAATAAGTCATGTTCATATATTCATTAAAAAAGATTTCCAGACTTTAGTAGTCAGTACTTTTCCAAATGTGAGTTATTGTATTATTCAAAAATAATAAAATTACATATCTTGGACCATAGTCAATAAGTGAAATTGGCCTTACCCTCTAATTGATTCAAATTTGAGAGACTTTAATGTTCACGCCAACATTCCACCCACTGGTACTCCCATCCTAGTTTACTCTTTTCTCTCAACTGAGTTTTTCTGAGGAGGAAAAAAGTAACTTACATAAAGAGAAACTTCTGCTATCTGGTGTTATAATGGATACACCAGGCTTCCTTTCTACCTAATTTCTGTATGAGAAAATTGTTATCCGTTTCCATGATGCCAAATGGTGATAGCGCTTGAAAACCATTGGTGCCTACCTGAGTGATGTCCATTCCCGAGTCACAGCTCAGTGGCTGTGTGGAAGTCAGACCGTTTGAGCCGATTACAGTTGTGATCACACCATTCTCATCAATTCTCCGAATCATAGTCCCATCCACAAAGTAAATGAATCCATGCCTATCAACTGTGATGCCTGTTGGGGAAGAGCAATTGAGCATTAGTAGTCTAGAGGGCCACATTTGCGCCAAGATCAGTATTTTGAAAGAAGCCATAGAAATGAAAAGGCATTTTAAAGACATATGGATTTAATTTTGCTCAGCTCAGACAGAACAGTAACGGGAGAGGTTTGTTTGGACACACATTCACTCCTCTGTGTATTGAGAAGAAACGACAAAATGTAGTATGTGGAGAGAAAGCCAGTCTAACAATTTTGTTGTCCAGTTTTACATTTCTACCCCCTGGATACTTGCTTACTCCCACAAACAGAAAAAAAAAAAAAAAAAATCCTCTAAGACAAATGGGAAAAGACAGGGGAGGCAGTGTATGTTACATTTCTTTTAGAGTGCAGATGCATAGGCCGCTGCTTGTTTTCATAGTTGCATTAGAAATAACTGACTTGGAAAGCATTAAAATTATTTTCATCAATTCACTCTCAGTTAACAGAGTCTGTAATAATTCTGATAAACTGGACTGAGTTTTTTCTCTGTATTATCTGTTAAGAGGGCAGCTGGAGAGCAAAATTATGGTGTCACAAAAGGAATGGTTAAGCTTCTAGAAAAAATACAAGTCAATAAAATTCTCACAGTAGTTTTACACACTGTGCTAATTACAGTCTTGTTTCTTGGAAAATATATAAACGCAGTTAGAAGGCTGGGGTTCTAATACTGAATGCACCACTTACAACTGATGTGTGACTTTGAGTCATTCAGCCTCCTCTTTGGTAAAATATGGAAAAGATTATCTGCCTGTGATATTGTAATTTATAATAAAGAATTTTGGTCTCCGTTCCCTTTTCTAACACAGAGCTCCTAAAACTCTTGGGATTGCCTGTGGTGAGAGAGATAAAGGTGACTTCTGTTATGTTAATGAGGTGACTTTGGCTGCACTTTGGCCAAAGAATAGGCTGGTTGCCAGGAGAACCAACCTGGTGATTAGAGGACTGGAACTTTCAGTCCCACCTCCTGACCTGGGCTGGAGATTGAGTTCAAAGGCCAATGGCCAATGATTTAATCAATTATGATTATGAGGCCTCCACTGAAAACCCAGAAGGACAGGCTTTGGAGAGCTTCCATGTTGGTGAACACAGGGCGATTTGGGGAGAATGGTGCACCTGGAGAGGGCCTGGAAGCTTCCTCTCCTTTTCCCCATACCTTGCCCCATGCATCTCTTCCATCTGGCTCTTCCTGAGTTACATCCTTTTTATAATAAACCAGTTATCTAGTGAGTAAACTGTTTCTCTGAGTTAGCTGAGCCGCTCTACCAAAATAATGGAACCCAAGAAGGGAGTTGTTGGAACCTCCTATCTACAGCAGTTCTGTCCGAAACACAGGTGACAACCTGGACTTGTGATTGGCATGTGAAGTGGTGTTGGGGGAAGGCAGTCTTGCAGGACTCACCCCTTAACCTGTGGGATCTGATACTATTTACGGGTAGATCGCGTCAGAATTAAGTGAAATCGTAGGACACTCAACTGGTGTAGAATTGCTTGGTGGTGGTGTTGGTGGTTCTCTCCATGCTGGAAATTGGTCTCAGAATACCTTTTATTGCTTTACTTGGCTAAAGTGACCAACTGTCCTGGCTTGCATGGGACTGAGGCAGGGTTCAGTTTTAAACCGGCGACAGTCCTGGACAAACTAGGATGAGTTGGTTATTCTATGCCTAGGTTGTAGTAAGTATCTGATGAAATAATGCATTTAAAAAGTGTCAGACACTGATAAAGAACATATGGTTCAACTCCTGCTTCCCTTGCTACTTTGAAAATAACCACATGGCATTACTTTAAAATTAGTTTACAATTTAGTCTTTTCCTAGTTCTCCTTTATTCAGACCTTGTGAAACTCACAATGTATGTTAAAGTTAGGAAGATCTGTGATAACCAGCATGTCCTCTTAGTGCTCATGCGTGCACCCACACACACACACACGCGCACAATAATTTTCCTGGCAAAGAGTGAACTCATCTAAAGACAGTTTATAAACCCAACTTAATAAACTGCCTTTAGATGAGTTAGTTCATTGGCAGGAGGTTAATATTAAGGCTCGACTTTATGATGTACTTTGATTAATCCTGATGTTCCTCATGAAGTATTAATCCTTAACATCTATGAAAGTTACAGATTCATTTTTTAAAAATAAATTTATTTATTTTATTTATTTTTGGCTGCATCGGGTCTTTGTTGTGGTGCGGTGGGCTTCTCATTGCGGTGGCTTCTCTTGTTGCAGAGCACAGGTTCTAGGTGCGCCAGCTTCAGTAGTTGCAGCACGCGGGCTCAGTAGTTGTGGCTCGCCAGCTCTAGAGCACAGGCTCAGTAGTTGTGGCGCACAGGCTTAGTTGCTCCGCGGCATGTGGGATCTTCTGGGACCAGGGCTCGAACCCTTGTCCCCTGCATTGGCAGGCGGATTCTCAACCACTGTACCACCAGGGAAGCCCCAGATTCATCTTAACTTTCCCTGAATGCCTCTAAAGTCATCTATGTTTTGGTGAGTTCTCCAAGGAAACCAGCGTGTCCAAACAAGGGCAATTCCATGTCAATAAGTCCCTTTATTATTTTGGGTGGCATAAAGACCTTAAAGAAGGTTTTTAAAAAGACTTTCAAGACCACGGCAGGTCAAAGGATGATGGCATAGGAACATTTCTTTCATCTCCAGAATATCTGGACTGAAGATGAATCAAGGGGTATTTCTGCTTTCTATTTTTCTTTGTGTTTTGGCGAAATCAATTTCTTAAATGCCTAGAATTTGGTCTGGTGTGTCGCAGGCCTATGATTTGGGGTCACCTTCTATGACCTCTGTATTCAATATCACTGAATGTGAACTTGGAAATCTGGCTGTCGTAAGAGGATGACCTGAAAGATCAAGACTCAAATCTGGAGAGAGAAAGGCTAAGAGCAGACAGGCTTGAAGTGTATAAAATCATGAATTATTTACCAAACGCATACTGAATGGCACTGTGCCAAGTTCTGTGCGCGCTAAAGGACGAAGAATTCAGGTACATGGAAAGCAAGACTAAGAGGATACTGTGAAAGTGCTGCTCTAACTGGGAGATGATAAACTTAGAGAATCAAATCCCTGAAAATTGAAACAGATTCCCAAAAGGTATAGACAAATGTATTCCTCCAGAAACTAGCAGTACAGAAACATACATCTTTATGCTGACATCAGGGAGGACCATTCTGTTCCTTGACTACTACACTCCTCACCCCCGCCAGAGGGTGGAGTTTGGCCTGAGCTGGGGAGGATAATCTTGGACTTTCATGGTTTTCCCACTTTTAATTTTCGTGAACTTCTAAACACTGAACTGCTCTCTCTCTGTTCCTGTCAGCTGAACTCCACAGATGAGGCTTATTAAATCCTCGCTGTTGGCCTTCGGGGCTCATTTGGCTGACAGTTTGTAGGATATTCTCCTTTCGTATATTTGTGTAGCAATTTCTTTTATCGCGGTCCAAATTCCAAAATACTCCAATTTTTGAGATTCTTTAATTAAATTTAATTGGGTTATACTGATGTTCGGAGTTGAAAAAGAAATAGTAGAAAGGGCTTTGAGGGACTGTGTGATAGGTGCTTTATTTATGCATCTAGGCATATTTTCTATGTACATATTTTCATTTCCTCTCATTTTCCTACCCCAACCAATGAACCAACCAAACAACCAACACACAGACAAATTCCCCAAACAACTAGTTTTACAAACTCTTTGCTGGTGAGGTTTAAAGGGTATTTAATTTTCACTGAGGTTAAAAACCAAACTGGAAATCACGGGTAAGAAAAAGAGAATTATTTCTGCTATTACTTGGCTGGGGAGCGGGAGGGGGTGTGGTCATCTCCCATAATGAGTATCGGTATAGCCCGGGGATGTTGATGACGCAGTATGATCTATTACTGTTTGTTAGACTGAGTGGGAGGAGGTAGCACATGCCCAGTCTATTTTAAATTTTAGTCTTCAGAGATGGGGACGTGAGTGATTTCAGAGCACATAAAGCCATCTGGGGCTAGCAAGATCTTACAGATTCAATAAGACGTTCATATTTTGATATAGTTGTACCCAGATTTCCAAAATTTGTTACCCAATGCTGTGGGCATAATTTGTTCCAAGGGTCACGTCCCTTGATGTGCTTACTTGACAGGGTTTTCATTAGCACTTAAAACACAATGGAAGGCACAGTCTTTGAATGAGAAAGGAATTAAACTGCATTGAAAAGACTCACTTCCAGGGTTTAAAATTTTAACCAGTATTCATTTTTAGAGCAAGCAAAAAATATATAGCTCTGTGCGATTACCACAAGGTTAGGCAGTGATGCAGGGTGGGTGGGATAGGGGTGGGACGAACAACCAAGGAATACACTTCCCTCAGATGCCCAGACAGCATGTTTAGCTTGGAGCACATTTTTACATTTGTGAGAAAATAAATAAATCCTTGTAAATTAGTGCATATAATGAAAGCACTGAAAGACCATAACCTGGAAGTGTGAATGGTGCTGTCTCCATTCATCAGCATTAAGCCCTAACAAGCTCTTTCTATGGAGGAAACTGCTCATAAATAAAGTGCATCTTGTAAAAAAAAAAATTATTCGCAGTGTCTTATGCAAAGTAGGGGACATTATATAATATCTGAACTGCAGGCTCTTTTCTCTGTGAAGCATAGCTCTGTATGAAACAGTTGCAAATTAACGGGCGAAAGTATTTGACTTCTACCCTTGTCTTATTATCCTCTAATGAATAAATACTATAATTCTTAAGAAGACAATTGCCTAAAGCTGGGGCAGCCTGGATAGCTACTAATAAATTTATCACCTGTTGGGGAAGAGGATGCTGCTGATCGATACTGAAGCAGCAGGGGCAACCTGATGTGGTATCACTGAGAGTCCAGATGTGGAGGTTAACAGCCTGGAAATAGTAGCTAAAATCCCAAATTAGATAACAGAGAAGATCAGAGTTTTTGGCTGTGCAGAATGCCAATTTCAAATGTTGGCAGAAGGCATCTCTGTATTTAATTTATAAAAATTACAGCTGTTGAGGCCACCTACATTTTTATTATTTCTGTATTAAAAATGAACCTTCTTTCAGAATATAAGCTTTGGAAAGTAGTCATAAAATTCTCTCCATCTACAGCCCTAGCAACCACAAAACTGAAATACTGCTTTTTTTTTTTTTTTTCCTGCCACAATCTGCTCTTTAATTTTATGAGACAGAGGTAAATGGTTAAAATAAACTTTCAGGGAATGTCTTAAGTGCAATATGGCATCAGCTCAATCTCCAATACTGAGTGTGCTGAATTGTGTAGCTGACATTAGCCAGTTGATCATAAAGTGCCCTTTAAGTCAAAGAGTTTAAATTTTTTGCTTTGTTTCTGTGCATTTCAATTCTCTGAAAATTGGTATCATATGTGTGGTCTATATGGAAATTCTCCACTAGGCAGAAAAGTCCATTCCCCAACTGATCTAACTACTGTCCACTTATAACTACCTACCCAAAATCAGAAAGGGCCAAGTTACTTCTGTACAATAAGCCTGTTATCTTGCTAGGCAGACACCAAATGGAGCTTCTAGAATTTGGAGGGATTACAAATATCTGTGTGTTACTAGGGTTGGAAGGAAGCAGAGCTTAATGACCAGCTGAGATGATTTCACTGTGTGGTTAACAATGAGAACAGGAGTTCTCAAATATGACACTCTAATAAACCTACCGTAACATTACAGGACAAGTGAACAGTGTGAGTTATTTAATCAGATGACCTCTTTAATTAAAAAAAAGTTACACTATATTCTAACAGTAAAGGTCAATTTCCAAAGAATTTAAATACAAATTAAAAATGATAAGCATTCAGACTAATATGTCCTTCCTTTCAAGACTCAGAAGGCACTCAGAGACATCACGAGGAATGAGAGATTCGTGGGCTAGTTAAACCAAGAATTGTGATTGAAAGGCAGGTAAGGCCGCTTGTCTTCACTTTCGCTCCTTCTGATTCTCTGAAAGCTTTAGCCCTCCAGGCAAGGAACAGTGAATGAAGAGCTCTCCCACCTCCACCAGCACTATTTTCCTAGAAGTTTACTGGGAAAGTTGTTTTTGTCCTCACTTATTAATTTATTCAGGATTTATTTTGAACCTATTATATGTCAGGCACTGTGCTAGGCACTGGGACTACTGCAGACTATAAAACAGATATGGCATTGCTCTTGAGAAGCTCAGAAACCAGTGAGGGAGACGGAGAAATAACCAGGCAATTACAGTGCCTTGAGATAAACACTAGTTTGGGGCAAGTCCACGGTACCATGGGAGCAGCCTTGGGAGATGGGCTGGGGAAATGAAGGTTACTAGTGTTTTCTCAGATTATAAATCACACGTAAGCAGAAATCTGAAGGACTATGTTGAATTTCTGATGAGTCCAGTGTGAAACCCAGGTAAGCACCACAAAAAACCCATTAAGGCTGACTATTATCACTAAATAATAACCATTTTCATTTGCTGAGAATACTAAGATATTCCAGGCACTGTGCTGGACTCTTTTTTTTTTTTTTTTTTTTGCGGTACTCGGGCCTCTCACTGTTGTGGCCTCTCCCGTTGCGGAGCACAGGCTCAGCGGCCATGGCTCACGGGCACAGCCGCTCCGCAGCATGTGGGATCTTCCCGGACCGGGGCACGAACCCGTGTCCCCTGCATCGGCAGGCGGACTCTCAACCACTGCGCCATCAGGGAAGCCCTGTGGACTCTTTACATACATTTTCTCTTTTTAATCCTCACAGTAGCCCTGTGAAGTAGGTATTATTAGTGTCATTTTTTAGAAGAGGAAATAGAGGTTCAGAGGTCAAATGACTAACTCCAGGTTGCCAATGCTAGATTTAGCTCATGTTCGTCTGACTTTCAATGTCCATTCTTTTGATCCCTATCCCATGTAGCCTAAGTGGGGCTATCAATCACTTTACCACAGGAGTGGTGTACAGAATGGTTTCTGAGGGTCCAGAAACTCCATGAAATTATCTGCAAAAAGTTTCGTGTATGTGTATCGTCATGAGGAGATGGTCCATTGCTTTTGTTAGATGGTCAAAGTGATCCATGATCCCTCCCCTGAAATTGTAAGAATTCTTATATTCCTGTAGAGCTCCTGGACCTTTTCAGAATTATTCTTCAAAGATATTCTGCAGCTTCATTCCTACAGAGCTGGTGAGTTTTAGGAAAGCACCCAGAGTTTCCATGTGATAGGGACTTTGGTAACTTGACTATTATTTATGATCTACTAAATAAAAAGGAGACCCCAGAAACAAGGGTCACAAACTCATATGTCATCAGGGGACAGGCAGGTAGCATTAGTCTGTGAGTTAGGTCAGGTGTTACATTATACAAGTTCTAGGGGAAACGAAGGTTAACTAAATAATGCATGTCCCACCTAAATGCACTCAATCTTTTTTTTTTTTTTAATAAAGACACAGAGTGGGACAAATGAATTATATTTTGAACCAGATTTATTCCCTGAGTTGCCAATTTATGATGCTTGCTAGAGAACAATCAAGAGGAATATATCGTCAGTGAAGAGGCTGCTGTGAGCAGACAAGATCCATGAACTTAGAATAAATCTAATAACTAGTACTGCCGTTAAAAGTTATGTCCTGATAACAGAGATTTCCCATAAACCGCCTGCCTCCACATGCATACCTCTCCCACTATCAATGTCCTGCACCAGACTGGTATGTTTGTTACAATTAATGAACCCACACCGACGCATCATTATCACCCAAAGACCATAGTTTACATTAGGGTTCACTCTTGGTGTTGGACACTGTCTGAGTTTGGACAAATGTGTAATAGCATGTTTCCACCTTTAGAGTATCAGACAGAGTAGTTTCAGCGTATAAAGATTCTGCTTAATTTTTCTGTGAACCTAAGACTGCTCTAAAAAATAAAGTCCAGTTAAAAAGAAGTTATGTCTTGGTTTATAAGCTCTGAGAAATCAAAGATAATCAAATCTAGTTCCAATTCTCCATCACGGGAAAATGAAATCCCTGGATGGCTAGTGACACAATACTTGCTAAGCATGCAGCTTCTTTTGTTCCCACCAAGATCAAAGCTCAGAATTTATGACAAGTTCATCAAATTTAGTCAAATCAAACCAGAAAAGTAGGTGTTCAAGCTGAACTTGACTTTGCTCTTGCTCTGTCCCCCTTCTCTTCCTCATCCTTCCTTCAGGAAGCTCTCCCCCTTTAGTACGGCGGAGACAATGCTATGTATTCAGGTCATCCTATCTGTTTTTCTTTCTGAGAATACAGCTAGATTACATTTCCCAGCCTCCACTGCAGTTAGGTGTGGGAAGAAGTGATATATGCTACTTCTAGGCCTGGTCCCTAACAAAACCTCTGTTGAGCTCCTTTATGGAGCCCCCCCTCCCTCTAGGCTGGCTGGATGCAGAGTACCCACTGGAGGACTCCAAGGCCTAAGAGATTGACAAGCCACTAGATGGAAGGAGCCTGGCTCCTGAGTCACTGCTAGGAGCAGGGATTTCTCCTATCCCACAGGCAACCTTTTACTGCACTGTGATGTGAGCAAGAAATAAACGACTATTTTGTTAAGCCATTGAGATTGTGTGTGTGTGTGTGTCTGTGTGTAATATATAGTTGTTAGCTTGGCCTCACTATTACATTCACCAACCACCAATTCAAATCCTGTTTATCTTCTAAGGTTTTTATGAGATGTTTCTTTTCCAGGAAGCCTTCTCCATAAACTCCACTTTCTGGTCTCTCTGTTTTCTAACCTAAAGAAGCTTCTTTTTTTTTTTTTTCAAATGTGAATTATCCAGTCATGCTCTGTCTAGGCAAAAAGCTCCTTGAGGGCAAGAACTGGATTTTATGCTTTAGTTTTATATCTCAACAAATCCAGTAGACCCGGGCACAAATGTTCAATAAACCTTGTTGAATTACAGGCTTAACTGCCACGCATCTATAATGAAGCACATCTATCTTGAATCAAATAAAGCATGCCACGATGTCAAGATCTGCATATGAATTTCTCTAAAAATGAGTTTAGAAAGGAGGCAATGGTAATCTCTTTCTCCAAAGACCTTTAAGAGGAGTACAGCCCCCTATCAATTAGTGATGATGAGAATATGGGAAAAAGGGGAATCGACCACTCGGAGAAAATAGCATAAGGACCATGGATCAAATTAACTGCAACTGAATTTGATCCATGTAGATAGCTACACTGAATAGCTCAGGTTCCCTGCAAATCCACTTTGCTCTATCAACACAACTTTGTGTTATGATCTTATGACCTCTTCCAACCGTACTCTAATGTTAGGAGTTCTAAGGAAACAGCAATATCTCAAGATTTCACCTTAATTTGCTTCACTCTGGACCACATAAGGGAAAGCAGAGAGAACACTGGCTCCAGGGTCACATCAGGGGATCTGGGCTTCAGGATGACCTCTCTTACAGATTAGCTGTAGAACTTGTCTTGATTTCCTAACCCACACCCTACCTACTGCACAGGGTTAAAACAGTGTGAGGCTCACAAGGGTCAATGAAATAAGAGCCCTTTGAAGAGGATGAAGTCTTACAGTGGTGCTAAGTGGTGTCCTAATTGCTCAGTCATTGCTGTAATTCTTTCTGAAAGTGACTTTTCTAAGCCTTAGAACCATAGACAAAGATTTCCACATAGGCTCTGCTTCAACATTTTAGGCTCTTCTATGTTGGACAGACATAGTCGAAGCTTTAAGTCCATAACCCGGGTCAGTGGCAGAGTGCCCTATGTTAGATTCACCACAGAGACAAGGCAGAGGTTGAAAACAATTTTGTTAGCTTAGGGGAAATACTGCACTACTGAACTACTGGTGTAGAAGCCTTCAAGCTTTTATAAGATAGCTAAAGTTTTCATCCAGAGAATCAAATAAATGAAGCTCCATGCTGTGCAACTGGCTCAGGGAGACCCTGGGCTGGGGGTGGTGCTGGTGTCTCAACATTTAACAGTGACACCAAACACTAGGGATGGTATGAGTTATTTTTCCTTGCTTTATAGAGGTCTGTGTGTGTGTGTGTGTGTGTGTGTGTGTGTCTAAGCGATTGGGTTAAATAGACAGTTCTAGTTCAAGTTGAAATGCATACCTCATGTTTTATTTTTATGCTAGAATTCTTGCTCAAAAGATGCCTATAGGTTGAGATTTAAGGGGACTCAGTACATTTGGGCTAAGATAAATGAGGTTTATTGGACACGATCTGAATATTTTATATCCCCCCCCTTAAAAAATTCTTCAATTATCAAGCAACTGTATCTGGGACACTACTCAGATACATTTTGAAGAAATGCCTTTGTCATCCTAAGGAAACAAACCACCTCACAAGAACCTTACGCGAACAATTAGCTTGAAGAGGGAAAGTTCATTTATTGCCCATGAACCAGCAAAAAACTAATTGCAGTTGTTACACTCTGGGGGAAAATGAGTCTCTTTCAAGATATGTGAACGACCAAAAGGTTCTGATAAAAAAGCACACTAAGTAGAATACCTTGGCCTGAATACTCAATAAAAGGAGGATATGAGGAATTAAGCCTGACAGTGCTTACTATTCACAATAGTGGGCTAACTCAAGAAGAATGAAAATTTCTGCAGGAAAGTTATTTGCACGTAGTATCTATTCAAAGACAACGCGGAAGGCCCATTTAAAATTCTTCCAACAGCCGTACATCTTGACTAATGAAGCTAACACTAGAAGAGAAGTTCAGGAAGCCAGAAAGGCAGGGTGATGAACACTCTGTGAATACAATTTTCGAACATTTGAAATGAGGTTTAAAGAGACACTTAGGAGGACCAGTTTGGGCTTAATCAAAAATATATTATTAGAACAACAACAAACACAAATATGACAGTTGAGTAAAAGAAAAAAATTAAGCAAAGCAGTTGTCCAATGAGACAAACAACTCTTTGACTTTTTCTTTTCCACGCTCTGACCTACAGGTTTGACAATCTGAGTGCAGAAGAAGGTTACACTGAAAGGTATTGAAAAAAACTGGGATTTGCTGTTCAAAGGGGGCTGGTGACACCTCTGGCCTTGTCTTGATTGAGACTGGGGTTTCCAAGGCCATTTCCCCACCTTTTTCCCTCTAAGTTCAATTACCCAGACATGTTCAGGAGAGCTATGAGAGTAGCACATCAGGGTAGAAGCTATGAGGAGATCCTGTTGTGAGGCTGACTGTGACTTTCAAAAATTTACATAATCTCCCAGTCCTTGGGGTTTTGCCTTTGTCTAATTGCGAGAAGAAAAGCTGAGATGCCCATGTCAGTGGATTACTGTAAAGATCAAATAAAATCACATCGGAACAGAATAGTCTGTGAAATTGTTTTGAAAGGTTAACACAAATGGTGTTAATATTTCTGTTTTTGATTAACTGTTAGGTTTCTGGCATCTTGCTGTGGATTACCTGTTACATGATGACCTGCTTCAGCACAGCTTGACTTAGATGGCAGGAACCCTCTGTGCAATTCTGTCAGCGTCTCCTCCATGCTGATGGTGACGAGCAGTCTGTACAGGGGTCCTGTGTTACTTTTCCAGTCAAACTGGTCTATTCACTGTCTCTGAAACACATCTTTCTCTTTCCCTGGTTATCACTACATATTTGCCTGCACTACTCCTGTGCCCGGAATCCCCTCTCCCTCTCCTAGTATCCAGATCCTACTCATCTTTTAAGACACAGTGCAAAGTCTAGCCTCAATAATTATAATATATAAACTAACTCAAAGACTTGTAGATATCTTGATGGAGGTACTTCCTTGTCGAGTATATCAAACAATTTCATCAATCTTGTCTGATGGTAGAAATCTGAGCCTCTTAGAAGAGATGTGTTATTCCACCGATATAAGTGGCTGGGAATGAGGATCACATCAGGTATACATCATTAAGCTGCAAATCTAAAGCGTGGCCTGTAACTAAGAGTGTGAGGCTTTTTGACTAGACTCAAGAATGCATTTTACATACTGAGATAGGGTCATTTTAACCAACCCATTTCAAGACCACCCCAGCCTTCGTAGGAGGAGCTGAGTCATTCACTTCCCACTTAGGTGGCCTCTTTGTTCTCCACTGCCCTACCCTTACTTCTTTGCCTTGTTCTTTGATCTCATTCCTTTATGAATTCACTTAACCTACCAGGAAGAGAGGTTAGAATCTAGTTCCCAGTTTTTCTTTACCCACGTGTCCAGTCCTTTTTCAGATTCCTTTCCTTTCTTCCACATCTTCCCCCTTCTGCTCATTTTCCTCTCCCCTTTTCTCCAAATCCCAACCAGCTCTCCATTCTCTGAGCCCCTCGAGTGCTTATGGTTTATATCACACAACCTAATGCTGATTACTGTTTCCTCTGACGATGTCTCCCTTCATTCCCTAACCAGATCATATTTCACTCACAGGCAGGGATCAAGCCTTTTTACTGCACTTATAATTTCCAAATTTCCCAATGCAGACCAGATTGTCTGCTGCTTGAAAAGCTCAACAAAACACTGAAGGTCAGTGAACATGGTTCTTTTTCTACTAAGATATACCAGGAGCATGACATGGGTCTGACAGAGTAGCTAAAACCAGTGGGAGTCTTATAAATAGTATAGTGGGTCATTGACACTAGTGTCTCATTGACACTAGTTTAATATGTTGAAAGTATTAGTTAAGATGATGGCACCTCTGGACACCTGCTTGATAACCAGGAGATCTTTGTTGTAACAAGAGATGGTTGCAGTGCGTGACGACAGCATTTAGCATAGTTCCTGCCATACAGAAGTGCTTTATAGAATAATAAATGACTAAGCTCTATATTAGAAAGAGAACAATTTGAGCAATTAGAAAAAACCAAATTAATAAGAGCCAGCAAGTCTAATAAAGGAGGTAAAACAAAAGGAAACAGGCATTTACAGATACTGCTAGATAACATTTTGCAGCTGCAATGGTTCCTTAATTCAACTGCTCAAAATATATTCAGCATTTCCAGGAACCAGGAAGATATCAATTTAGGGCCAATTCAGAAGGCAGTGGTTTTGGTCATGT
Organism: Globicephala melas; assembly: GCF_963455315.2. NCBI lineage: Eukaryota > Metazoa > Chordata > Mammalia > Artiodactyla > Delphinidae > Globicephala > Globicephala melas. Next base: position 23,277,661 of record NC_083335.1, on the reverse strand, counting down.
ATTAATTGACTAATTTTTTTTTAAACATTCAAATAGATTATTTGAATAAAGACATGCTGTTAAAACTAGACCAGATATACCTGGGAAATAAAATAGTGCCCAGCATAACTAAAAAAACCCAAACAAACAAACAAAAATGAACACCCCACACACACACACACACACAACCACATAAAGAAAGGTTTTGAGGGCGCTAAGTGTTGATCTCTGGGTTTTCAAAAATTTCAAGCCTAACAGGCTAAAATCAGAAGATATAAAAGTAGCCCTTCTTCAGACCGCTCTCCCCAGAGATGCCCCCAGTTTCACCACTCTGGGAAAAGTGGGAGGCACCTTTTGAGGGACCTCAAGCCCTAAGGTAGGGCTGGGGCAGTTGACTGCCTACAGTTCTGGTTTTACTTTGTTCAAGAGAACACAGAGAAAAGATTATAGAAACCAAAGTAGATAGTCTTGGCAGAAGGCATTCTGATGGGTTTTTGACTGGGGGGTGGTAGTGGGGAGGAGGACAAAGCAGACCTATCAATCCATTACCATGGCTTCAGTTTCCTTGGGTTAGAGACGCCTTCCACAATGAGGAATGATTCCTGCCTTCTAAGGGAAATTACTGCTGTAATCAGCTTTCTTTCCTGAGCAAATACTGGTAAAATGGGGCACCTACCCACCTTCCTTTCCCCAAAAACCTCTTATACAGTCTAACAAGCCTTTTGAAAGACCAAATGGAATAGCTAGTAAATGAAACTGGAAGAAAAACAGAGCAAAAAACACTGCAGCTTCCTGGCTAGGCTTTGATATTTGGGGCTTAAAGACAGCCTCACATTTCAGTTATTAAGCCTTTGATTCCTCAGAGAGAAACTTTAAATGGCCCAGGACTCACTCGCAAGGGAACAGTGACTTTCTTTGGTCAATGATAAAGCTGACTCATTATATCAAGGCTCTTTAATATTAAGGAAGTTCAGTGTCAGCCATTTAGGGAACTCCACATATGGACACACACTAGATGTGCTGGTGAGCTCTGCAGCTAATGGAAGAGCCTCACTCACATCCAATCAGTTCAGAAAATAAGGGATTAATACTGGCCACTGTAGGGGTCCCTGAAGACCCTACTCCAGGGCCAAAGCTGGTGTGTGTTCTGATATGTTGGTTCCTGTGCTTTAAAGGTTGTTAAATATTTTGAACACTGTCTCTGTATGACTGAAAGCCTTATTTAAAACAAACACTTTTTAAAATGGAATTTTCAGGTATAAATTTGCAAGTTGTTTTCTAAACCCTATTTCTGACTTAACATTTTTTTTAAATTATGAAAGATTTCAAATGGTCGACAACTCAGAAAATCATTACACACTGCCATGCATCTACCACCCTAATTTAATAGGTGTTAACATTTGTTTCATATAGCTCTTAAAAAAAAGAGAAAATATTATGAATACAGCCAAAACCCATGTCTTTATCTCTGTTCCCTTTTCCCTTCCCTCCTCAGAGGTAAGCACTAGTCTGCAGTTAGTGTGACCCCCTTGCATGTTTTTATACATTTGCTACATATGTATATGTCAAAAAATAATATACAGTATGTTTTTATGCTTCAGAAATTTATGTAGGAGATGGATGGTGGTGATGGTTGCACAACAATGTGAATGTACTTAATGCCTCAGAATCGTACACTTGAAAATCGTTAAAATGGGGGAATTCCCCGCTCCAGTGGTTAGGACTCCACGCTTTCACTGCCGGGGCCTGGGTTCAATCTCTGGTTGGGGAACTAAGACTCCGAAAGCCGCAAGGTACAGCCAAAAAAAAAAAGTTAAAATGGTAAATTTTGTTTTGTATATTTTACCACAAAAATATGCTAATGATATCACATCATATATATTCTTTTGTAATTTTCTCTTTCATTCATGCAACCTTATGTTTTGTGACTTAATGTTTTTACACGGGCATCTAGTTAATTCATTTTTACTGTTGTATAATATTCCATCATTTGACCAAACCCGATTGACAGATTATTAGGTTGTTTCCATTTTTTATACTGTAATGACAGCGTAGCACATCTCCTTATACACATGTACTTGTGACTTTCCATACATTTTTCTTCAGCCAAGCTCCCTTCAGTACCTCTCTCCAAGTATTTTAAAAACATAGTTGCAAGTTTTCCTTTTAGTTGGACAATGTATTTTGCAGGCAAAGAGAATTAAAGTAGGGCTGTGTATATACAATCAACAAAGTTTGACAGAAGAGAATTTGAATACAGTAAAACAATTTTGAAAACAAAATGTTTACTACTGGTCTTGAAAACAATCCAGTTAATATTAGTTTAAAAAATTATTGGGCTTCCCTGGTGGCGCAGTGGTTGAGAGTCCGCCTGCCGATGCAGGGGACATGGGTTCGTGCCCCGGTCCGGGAAGATCCCACATGCCACGGAGCGGCTGGGCCCATGCGCCATGGCCGCTGAGTCTGCGCGTCCGGAGCCTGTGCTCCGCAACGGGAGAGGTCACAACAGTGAGGCCCGCGTACCGCAAAAAACAACAACAAAAAAACAAAACAACAAAAAAAATTATTTACTTATCCTCCTTATCATCATACTTTATTTAGTACTTGATCTGTGCCAGGTACTGGCTTAACCCATATTGTGTCATTTTATCCTCTATAACCCTACAAGGAAGGTAGGAGCACTGTCTCCATCTTACAGATGAGAAAACAGTGGCTCAGAGATGTTAGTAATAAATTCGAACTCATTCTTACCTGCCTGATTCCAAAGTCTCTGGTTTTAACTACTCTAAACACTTCCTAAGTTTTCCAGATTTCACGGGGCCCAAATGGGAAATACAAAGAGTACGATTTAAAGGTCATTGAAAGGCCTGCCCACTTGCCTTAAAAGTACCTTTACTACAGGAAGGCTTTTCTAGAAGGACACAAACTTTAGAGATCTTAAGGACATATATTGCATATATTGCTAAATCTGACCAAATAAAGTTAGAAAACTTCTACACTGTTAAAAGAAATGACAAACTTGGAAAATATTTGCAACACATAGGAGAGACAAAAGGATGCTTTTCTTAATTTTCAAAAGAGAAAGATCAACGGCTCAGTAGAAAAATTGGCAGAGGATATGAAAGTGAGTTTACTGGAAAAGAAATACACATGGTCACAACAGATATGAAATGACACTCCTCTTCACCTAAAATTAAAGGAATTCAAATTAAAGCTACAAGCTATGAGATACCATTTTCCACTGATCAGATGGGCATATATTAAGAGGTTTAATGATAGTGTGGCTGAGGGTATGGCAAAATGGGCATCCTTACACGCTATTGGTGTAAATGTGTTCAATCTTTTAGGAGGGCAATTTGGTAATATCTACTACTGCCGAAAATTAATCCGGTGTATATACTCACAAAAGTGTTTCAAAACACGTGAATTAGGTTGTTCAATGCAGTGCTACAGTGATAAAGGATTTAAAAAAAAAAAAAACAACATCAATCAAGAAGCAAATTACTAAAAAAAAAAAAAAAAGAAGCAAATTACTTAATAAATTATGGTATGTCCATATGTTGTAATATCATACATCTCTTAAAAACAGAGGCAGATATATACATGCTTTTATGGAAAGATCTTCAAGAAATATAATCAAATGAAAGAAGGAGGGTGAGGAGTAATGTATATGATATGATTCCTTTTATGTAAGAGAAAAATACATATAGAGGTCTCAAAGGAATCGCAAGAAACTGTTAACACTGGTTACCTTAGAGAGAGGGACTGGGGTGTGCGTGTTTGTGGTAAAGAAGCCTAGAATTTTCTTTCTGTGCTTTTCTACAGAGTTCCAACTTCCAAACCACAGACATATATTACTTCCATATTTTTATCTTTCAATATCAACAGGGCTTATCTAGATGGTGAGATTATAGGCCATTTTAATTTGTATTCTTTATATTTCTCTTTCTTAAAAAATAATAAATATAATTAAAATGTCTTTTACTACGGGCCTGCCAGGATGCCTTCAAGGTCTTCCACTGAGCTTTCTTCCTTGGCTGATGGTATAGCCCCTCCAGCAGGTCTCCAGTAACATGCTCAGATGAGAGCAACCCACTGGCAACCATCAGTACTATGAGACCCTCTCTGGAAAGCTGTCATTTATGAAAGCAAAGAGACCTGGGTCCTCAGAGGTCGGTCATAGGACAGGACAGAATGTGTGTGTTTTAAAATAATATGCTTTGTCTTTTGTTGCATTATAAAAATAACAAATGCTCAGAAAATTAAAGAGAACAAAGGCAAATCACTCAAAATTCCTTATGAAGCAATTATCATCACTAACATTTACTTTCTTTATTTTATTTTATTTAAAAAATTTTTTGGCCATGCCGCACAGCATGTTGGCTCTTAGTTCCCCGACCAGGGATTGAACCCACGCCCCCTGTATTGGAAGCGTGGAGTCTTAACCACTGGACCGCCAGGAAAGTCCCATTGCTAACATTTAGATAAACTTCCTCTCAATTTTTTTTCTCTGTACATATATACCACCCCTGCCCCCTTACAGATGTAGCAGTACACAGTACATAGTTTTGTATCCTGAACTTTCCACTGAGTATTATTTTGTGAGTATTTTCCTTATACCTGCAGGTTTGGGGGCTATGGGAATGGTCTGTTCTGGGTGCAGACAATGAGGGGAGTGCATTTTTGATAGGAAAATTAAAAACAATAATAAAACTGATGAATAACAGGACTGTGTTTACTATCCCCATTCACTGGAAATTGTAAACAACATCAGGATAAAATATTCTTCGCACTGTCCAGTCTCCCTGTAGCATACACCACTGTATGCCCACACAGCTCTGACTAGGGGAGAGGGAAGGGAAAGGCTGGATTTCTATCTCGGGAAGACAGGCTGAGGGCTGCAGGGAGGGGGCTCAGAGTTAGCCAGGGGAGTCCCTGAAAGAGGGAATGAAGAAGTGACATTTCAAACAGCCTCTCCTTTACTGCTCGTTTGTTGCTTAGTTAGATTCAGTTCACTTGAGAATCTGCTTGACTTAAAAAAAAAAACTTAGCAGTTGTCTTATGTGCATATAACTTAAGTCATTAGTACCTTCAGAATGCTGGTCTAAATACCCTCTGTTGTGCCATCTCTAATCCTTGGTCTGAAATGGCCAAAAAACGCAATTAATTGATCAATTATAAAATAAAAATGGGCTTCCTGACTCCATTTCCAGCTGTGTTTTAGCCTGTGATGATGTTAAAATAATGGATTTCCTTAGTTATCTAGGTTTGCTGCATGTTGTTTGAGTTTTACACTCTACTAATTCATCCAGTATGGCTGGAGGATCAATGAAGCTAAAAACATCTTCTGATGACTCCTCTGTTGTGGAGCGAATATTCTTGGTTCCCTGGGAAGTCAACCCACGGTAGATTTCAGATTCCTTCAAGAATCAGCAAAGCATGCTAGACTCACCAGGAAATGACTTCCTCATTTCTTTGATTTTACAGTCAGCTCCATGCATTTGGTAAACTTGAAATTACTGGGCCATCTTGTACTGATGGTGGAGCAATATGGGGCCATGATCAAAGCTTTAGCTCTAATACAGTTTCATGTTTTAGAACCTTAAAAACAAACATTTTGCATTGAAAGAAATTTCCTAATTAACTTCTGAAGAATTTGTACATTAAAACATCTTACCCTGCTGGAGAAGACTGATAGAGCAAACGTACTACCTTCTGCTGAAGAGAAACTGTATTTAGAAGGAACTTGCTATTCTCATAAAACTTTTAATAGGAAGAAGTGAATCAAATTCCTTAATTACCATTTTATGGTTGGTAAAAGGGCAAATTACATGCCATCCATTTCTAAACTTCTAAATGTCTCTGGTGCTTTTAATTAAAGCTGCCATCTAGAAACTACTAAAGCAATTTTACGCAATTAGTTATTTATAGGTTACCATAATACACCACTCAAAATATGATTTTAGTGATTTGCAGTCTGTTAGTGTGTGATCCCTGTCATTTTTGTTTGATGGAGAGGGGGTTCTTTTTTTAATCAGCTGAGGTGATGTGACACTGACGAGCTGTGATAAGGAAAGTTTTGGGGGCTAGTGATCTCAAATAAAAAGAGGAAGAATCATAATCCCGTTCTGTCTGTCCTGATTTGTAGGGGTTGAAGTTTCATTCTAGACAATACTGCAGAGAAGTATATCATGGTCATTCTCCCATCTCTCTCCACTTTGCTGCCCTTCTGCCCGATACCTAGCACTGCCCTTCCTCATGCTACCTGGAGTAGTTGCCACCTTGGCTTGTCCCCCTCCAGTGATCTCATCTCTCCAAACACATCCATCCTGTGCTCCATGTCCTTAAAGCCCCCATAAAGTGTTTTAATGAGGAATTAATGTGTTGCTCTCCTAGGCATTATCCTGCATTCAACACTGAAGTTCACATCTGAAGAAAACCCTCATGGAATGAATTTAATGGTAGGCTGCTAAGGGAATTATTTTGGTTACATGGGTCTTGGTGAGGGGGCTCCTCAAAATACAACATGTTGGAAAGACCCAGCACTAGAATTACTGCATCTCAAGGTCGGGAGGGATCAGCTAATCAAATCACATGTAATACTCGAATCCCACCCTACCTTGACTCCTGCTTCTTTTGTGGCACCATTCTACCCTACAAATGACCAAGTCTCCTTGGACAATTTGGAACTTGCCTCCTTTAAAAGTAACTTGTTCCACGCTTGGGTCACTATTATAAGCAGCATTAGTATTAACAACCAAACAGCAAGCCTGATCATAATGGCAGGTAACACTTAATGTGTACACCCCACAGGCTGGGCACCGTGCTTTACAATGCACTTCACCGGCATTACCAAACACTCTCATGTAGGCACTATTACTCTTATTCTAACTTCATAGATGAGGAAGCTGAAGCTCAGGGAAGTTAGGTGACTTACACAAGGTCACACATTTAATGAGTGGTGGATCTGGAATTTGCATCCAGTTGTTTGACTCCAGAACCTGGGCACTTATCTCTCATGGTATTTGGCCTCTAAAGTATTATCTGTTTGCTAGAATGCTATACATGCATGAAAATTAAAATAAATGCAGAAGAAAAAGTCATTTAATGATGTATTTGTGGCTTTATAAAACCTGAATGAACTTAATACAAGTTCCGCCGTATTAACCATGGATGTGGCCTGGACCAATTAGCCAAGGCTAGATATAAGTGCCTTCCTTTTGTCTGACTTCTCCACCAAAAGCTTATGGCTTTAGGATTGTGACAGAAAAGGAAGAAAGGTTCTCAGATTCCAGCTGCTGACATAATGTAAGGTCTAAATCTTTTGACTATTCATAAGCAGATGCATTAGACCAACTGTGCAAATAACAAGTTAAGCTCTCATTCTGGTTGCATCATAGGTACTAAGTAAGTCATCAGGTGTAGCTACCGTAAACTGAGAGACCAATAACATAGTTTAGGAAGGAAATACCCAGGAGTGGAAACAGCACAGGATCACTGAATAATAAGGAACAAATATTTTGCCTGAATTCTAAGGCTTTGTCAAACATATTTTTCTCAAGATGCCTCTGATTCTAGGACAAGGATGTGGGAGGAAAGTTCTCACAAGAAATGCCTTGACACTGAGCTGGGAATTTGGCATGGGTGATAGAATGTTGATCTTACCCAAAAAGCTGACCTCACTAAGTGGTGTTTCCGAACCATTCTCACATACCTCAAGGCCTAACTGTACTTCCTCATTTTTAGCAGAATAGACGCACTTCTCTAGAACACTGAGGCTATCAGAATGGAGTACCATCAACTTTCTAGCACCTTCTATCTACAAAGTTCTCAGCCTCACACCTACACATTATCTTAGGATGGTCTCTGCAATCTCCCCTCCCATTCAAGGCCTGCTCCAGTTTCTTCAAGATCTGGTTTCATCATTTATCCTCTGTCTCCTGTATCTTCCCATTTACCTATCATCATTGCCATGTCTCCCACAGAAAAAGCCTCCCCTGAGCGCCCTGTCCTCTTACTACTTATCACTCTGTCTTTCACATCCAAGCCTCTCAGAAGAATGATCTTCACTAATCATATTTACTTCCTCACCTCTCACTGGCTCATCAAATGCCTGAAATCCGGCTTCCACCTCTACCACCATTCAGACCACCAAAGGCAGGGTCACCAATGAGCTCCTCCGTGCCTCATCCAATGGCTACAAATGTGTCACATCTGATATTGTTTCTCACACCTTCTCGAAACAAAGGATTCCCTTGGCTTCCTGGACACCAAGCTTTCTTTGTTCACTTCCTTTTCTTGTGAAGATTTCCTCTCTCTTTCATTAGATGCTCTTCCATTGCCTACCCTATAAATATTAGCATTCCCTATGATTTCTTTGCCCCAGTCTTGCTCCTGTGCATTTACCCTGTCACAAAACAATCTATCAAGAATGCATCCATCAAGTGATCATGTCACTTTCCTGCTTCAAATCTTTTGCCTACAGGACAAAATGCAAACTTCTGATTCTGGCCCTGCTCCTATTACCCTCAAATATGTTTACTTTAATAATACTGGATTATTTCCCAAATATACCATTCATTTTACTCGTGCTGCAGCTTGCCTGTAATTTTGGTGAGGGCTGGCCCTGGTGCCAATCCAAATGGTTACGTCACCATAATGGATCATGTACTAAAGGAATTTAGGAAAAGTCTTACTGCACCCTAGTTGCATAGTAGAACCAGAAGAACATTCTCATGTGTGTTTGTGCACTACACTCTCTCCCTCATAGATACCAGTTACATGAACAAGATGTCACTGATGAGAGTTTTACCATCTTTGCACTAACCCCAAGTTTAGCCTTTCAGAATAGCATTTAGATACCAGGGGAATCAGCAGAGCTCCAGGATGCACCCCGGATAGATCTGGGTAGGGACAAAAACAGATTGCTTTTGTCTAGACTTTACCATACCCAGCTTTCTTAATTGCCAATGAAGTTAAAGGAACTCCTGTGTGATTAGTGTCATGAACAACCTAAAAACACTTTCGGAAGCCATCAAGATTTAAGGATCATTTCCCTCCTTGGGAGTGGCTCCAGGGCTGTTTGCATTTCTGGGGATACTGCCCAATTCCTGCTGAGTTCTGAGGTCAGTTATGCTTAAAGATGCACATGAAAATAGAAATATACTCCATGGTGAGGTCCAAGAAGACCAAATTAAGTCATTGATTAATTTCATCCTGTCCAGTCGCTCCTTCACCCTCTGTAGCTACTTAAAAAAAATAAATGTATTCAGCTTGTCACAAATTTTATTTTATATCTCCACCTAGTAGCATTTCACATTCTGCTTAAGTACTTGGTCATCTATTACATGACTCATTAGTTTGAGTTCTCTGTAGAATTAAAGAACGTTGCAGTAAAAATAATAAATGGAACCTAAGTTTCAACTACATCAGCCATGCATGTTTTAAAAGCATCTTGCAAAGTCAGTTCAAACTCATATACAATGCCAGGGATTAGCACACCATCAACTTCTTTGCTAAACTTTTTTCCTTGCCCCATTACATTGAAGTACTGATGAGTAAAATGGCAAATGTTTCTCTTTACTGGGATTCAAATCAAAGTGTGTAAAACTGGATCAGATAAAGACTTCTTCCCAGGAGAAGTACCCAGGGGCTATCTTATATAAAACTCTATTCAGGGGTACTTCCATTTTTCCTTTAAACACAATTTTTAGCTACCAGTTGTAGTCAGTTTAATGAAGTTAAGGTTTCCTGACTCCATCTCTTAAGAAAAAGTTGAAGTTGCTAACTGCAGAATCTTCCAAAGAGATGTGACAATGTTTCCTGGAGATTTATTTGAACAATTCCATTTACAGATTATGCAAATGCTATGGAGTGCACTATGGGTATACTATCGGGTCAGAAAAATCAGAGGAATAGTTTTAATAGGAAAAGGAAACTGGACTGAAAGTCATTCATCTTCCAAATAAAAATATTTTGTTTTCACTGAATACATGTCATTAGATTGAAAAGCATTTTCCACTATTTCCTACCCTCCTAGAGAAGCCAACAGAGATCATGGATTTTAGCTGAAGGGAAGGCTACCCCGCCCCCCACCCCAGCTCATGGGTTTTGGAGTCAGGTAGACCTGGTTTGAATTCCAGTGTTATCTGTAAACTGTCTGACCCTAGATAAATTTCTTAAGGTATGTGAGCCTCTATCTCCTCATCTTTACAATGGGGATAATACTATTTACCTTGTGAATTGTGAAGATTAGAGATACCCTGTGTAAAATATCGAACACAGTGTACAGCACACAGTAGACACTAAGTAAGTTAGAGCTATGGTTATTTTAATACATTAGAGCTGGGAGGGAGATCATCCCAAGCCCTTCAGTTTACAACTGAGCAATCTCAGGACCCAGTGTGTATATGACTAGTCCAATGTAACAAAACTAGTCAATGGCATCATTAAGTCTATTTCAGCGTTCAGGGAGGTACGGTGACTTTCCAAGAAACAGTGGCATTACATGGATGGAACACGAAAGCCTAGGCTCCCTAACCCAATATTCATCACAATTTGCTGCCATTTCTCAAAAAAAAAAAAAAAAAAAAAAAAATCCCATGGCTTCTGACCTTTTTTTTTTTCTGACCTTTTGCTGACTGGTTTTAATCCCACTTGATAATTTATTCCAATGTTAGGACAAATGATCTGAAAAGCAAATTTTATTTCATCCTATTTTTAGAATAGATTCAGAAAATAAATTAGCTGTCTTGCAGATTAACATTTATTTGACTTACCTTGCATAATTAAGGACATGCTGGAGAGCCTGCCTGTAATTGCAATATGTTGCTTGTTAAAGTCTTAGAGCGAGCTCTCTTTCCTAACCTAGAAATGATACTCCCTAGATGTACATTTCCATTTTCTACTGATCTACAGCTTTTCTTTATTAGCTTCTAGGTGGAGAGAAAAATCAAACCTCTCCTTCAAGAAATCCATTAAACATTTGCTGTCTTCTAAGGGGGAGGGATGAAGGAGCTGATGTTCATGGTAGCTGTAAAGCCAAAAAACAAACAAATTGGGCTTTCTTGAGAGATAAAGAACCTGCAGGAGAACCTCAAAGACATAATTAGCAATTAGCAATACTCTCCTCTCAATATGCCCACCGTGCCCTAATGACTTCCTGCATATTTCCTTCCTCTACGGAAGTCTCCGAAATTGCCCTGCAGCATTCCATATAATGAGAACCTCACTTCTGATTCACTGCCAAGGGTAAGTGCTGTCTAGATTCAGCGTGGAGATAGGTGCCCTAGCTAGGCACCTCAGTGTTCTGACCAGCATTTTCAGATCAACCGATGTCTGGACATAGGTTCTGCCATCTGAGTGATTTCGAAGATCACTAACAGGGTCCTCAAACACTGTGAATATGGTTGAAGGAGGTGTGATGGACACTTAGTGTGAGTCACACATTCCCTCCCTTTAAACATCCTCATTCACTCACTGGATCAGAGCAGATGTTGCCAACAGCAGCTTTAGTACATTATGTGAAAGCTGTCTTGGATGGATTAGACATTCAGCTGTCTGAAGACTGGGCCAGCTGTTCTTAGGGCCCCTTACTGCTTTGGGATGAATAGTGTACCAGATTACTGTAAAAGCCACGCTCAGATAGAAGGTTGCGTAAGTCAAGCCAAAGGAAAATGCGCTACTAGCTATGACAAGAAGAAAAACTTAGTTTAATGTTAACTTTAATAGATATATAAATTTTGACACTCTCATTACTGACGTTTCCAGAGTTCATGTAAACCCTGCTCATCAGGACTCTATTATTGCTGCTTTCCAAGCCAAAAAAAAAAAGCAGAGCTGCAGTGAACCAATTATTTGCTTTATTTGGAAAAGCTGACATTCATCCTGTGTGGCAGGTTGAATGTGGTAGGTGAGATGAGTGGTTTTCACACCAGCAGCAACTCAGGAGGGTGTCAATTTCAGGCACAATACAAGCTTGATTCCTCCCTATTTCTCATGCAGAAATCCTTATAATACCTGTAAGCGTTTTAAACCTGTGTAAAAGGTGGGACCCAGCCTGACGTATTTCCTTGAAAGATGAGCTGATTATATGTTGCACCCGAGTTATGCATTCACTCATCAAATATTTATTGCAGACCTACTATGTGTAAGGATGGAGCACAGGTACAAGAGGAAAAAAGAAACATTCCCAAACACTTTACCATGATACTTATGGGTGGGGACGCTTATGTTCCCCTAGGGAAAAAAGGTCATCCCCTTTAAGTGCCATTGAAATTCCTCTTAGGAATACTTGGGTATGGATAAGAGTTACCTAATTGGTCAATTACATAAGAAGCATGTGTAGTGGATCTCACACTGTGCAAGATATTGCTGAGGAGGTGGGGAAGAGTCCAAAGAAATATTAGATATAGTTTCTCATCTCAAGCAGCTCACTTTGGTAATAAAAAACACTCCATTCATGAAAGGACTGGAAAGTAAAAGAAGGCAAAATATAATCAGGTGCTAATTGGGTAGTGGAGACACTCTTAAAGAAATTCAGATTTAATGGGCTGGGTTAGCCAGAGGGGCTTTATGAAAGACACATGCCTTGAGTATGGCGTTGAAGAAAGGGACGGCTTTAAACTCCGACTGTAGTTGAAATTTAATCCCCATACGGCAAATGTCAAATAGCTAAAGAGTAACCTCTTAATATTTGAAATAGTAAGTTGACCATCTAACAAATTAAACACATTGACCTCACTATATTTTTCGGCATGGAAAGGTGTTCATAATACATTACGTATGAAAAGCAGATTACAGAACAGCATTCTATAATACGATTCCATTATTAGAGAATAAAATATATGATATGCATAGAAAAAAGTCTAGAAGGATATACACTAAAATGTTAACAGTGGCTTTCTAGATGTGGTAGGATTATGCGTGACCTCAATTAAAAACATTTTTTGTGTTCTCTCTTTTCTAATTTTTCTGCAACAATTGTGTATTATTTGTGTAATAGTTAAAAAGAAAAAACACATTGGGTTCTTAAAACCCACTACAATGAATACTTCATAAAACCTGCTGAAATAAAAGTACACATACACACAACATCTTGGAGAAGGAACAGAGAAGAATGATTAAATAATTAAGGAGATCGGGTGGATGATATATGACGACAGACTTAAAAGTTGACTATCCTTCAGCTTAGTGGCCTAAGATGGGAATATGATCCAAGTCTATAAAATCATGAAGCTGACTGGGAGAACACGTTTATTTACAAATCCCAGGCAACAGAATTGAGGGTTGGCCCTTTAAGGTTGAGAAGCTGAATTTAGAAAAAAATAACAGTAAGGCTGAGCTCTCACAGAAGGCCAAAAAAAAAAAAAAAAAAAAAAAAAAAAAATTGGAATTTGTTATACTAGGGGTGATATAAATTGAAAATATAAATAGCTTCAAGAATGATTTAGATAAATTAATGGAAGATAGGTTCATTAAAGGTTGGTTGTTAAGGAAAAGCCAGGAGTGTCTAAAGTCTGTGAGATACTCAATATATTTGAAAGTGGTAGAAGGTGGCACAGACCTGATCCCCAAACCAGTGCAGGCCACAGTGCTAAAGCCTTCCTCCTGGAGGCTCTCTGCTGGCCAGGAGTTAACCCTTTAGTTGTTGGACTATTGGGAGTTTCCAGGAAGGAGATCATGGGGAGAGGCTGGGGTGTCCGGGAGGCAGAGGGTTCTGGGCAATAACTATTTATCAACCAGAAAAGAAGCATTCCAATATTTTAATAACAGTTATGACTATACTAATGCATACGGGCTAAAAATTAGTCCTGGGTGTGCCTATCTTCCGAGATAGACTTCAGAGATGATGTCTGTCAGAGGTACATTGGGACGGATAGACTACAGTGTGATAACAATCTTAGGATTCTGCCAAGTCAAATGAAACGTTTAGATAACCAAAGGATTTTTTATTTTTACCTCGAGGGCTGTTCAGTGAAGCTTCCGATGCTCTCCCTCCATCTCCACAGTGACTCTGGTCAAAGGGAAGGCACTGATCTCCTGTTCCTGCCACCACTTCAAAATTCTTGGACAAGTCTTTTGTTTCCACAAGAGATTTCAACTTGTAGACTTTTCGGGTATTGGTGTCTGATAGATAAAGTGATTCAGACACAGGGTCCATAGCCAGATAGTATTTGTGAGCAGGACTTGTGCTAAGGAAGAGAAAAGTAAAGTTATTCAAAGCAATTTGTTCAGCATACACTCCCTGGGGTCTGCCTTTTGTCACAAATGGAAAATTCTCTTAAGAGATAAAAGAATTAATGTATCTTCCTTATGTACCGAGCCGATAGGTACCTCTTTGTTTTTCTAGTAATGGGTCTGGGATTAAAAAATAATTCAGCGCGTACTGCTAACCTGTAATGTTCCTGATATTCCAATACCGTCCATTTGGGGGTAGAGAAAGAAGCAGAAGATAGAAAATCCCAGGAGATCCTTTTTCTCATACATACCTTTCATACCCCCCTCAGTTCTCCAATTACCTACTAGATGACTGCCTGGATGTCTAAGTCACCTCAAACTCAACAAATCCAAAACAGAAGTTATTCTCTTCCTGCCTTCCCCATCCTTCAAAAACCTACTTCTTGTCTTCTGGGCTTCCTGCCTCACTTGCAGTCACTACTGTCCTCCCAGGGTGCTGCTGGAAATTGAAAGGCATGTACAAAAAGTGAGGAGTGTGTCTTAGGGAGGGCTGTGCTGGAGATACTCTTCCACTCCAAGCTTCCTTTTGTTAGCTGACCACCGTACTTCTCTAATACACTTTTTCTTTTTCAGGACATAACAGAAGTGATCATATTTGACCTTGTCTTGGTTATAATTAAAATCATCCATACCTCCAAAAGGTGACATTCAAGTTACCTTGATCAGATTTTGGTATTCCTGAAACTCTTCAGTTCCATATTTTACATAGGATCTTGTGTTATTTTTATCTGCATACATGGCTGAGCTCATTCATTAGTTTTGACTATTCCTAATATCATTTTTCCAATAGCTGCAGGAACTTTGGTTTGGGGGACATTTTGCTTGAACTTAAGGTTCCTGTACTGCTGATATCATCCAAGCTCCCAACATGGAAGTCTAACCCTTACTCTCCCCTTTTCTCTCCACATTGTGCCTAATTGTGCCTGAAAACAAGCTTTCAGAAGCTTTGTCCCTCCTGCCATCACATTAGTTCTAACTCTTATCATCTGTGGCCTGGAATATTTTCTATAGTCCTGCCCATAGGAGGTGTTTTTGAAATCTTAAATCCATTTTTCCCCCATACTGACTCCAGGGTTATTCTGATCATTTGGTTCCCATCTTTAAAAACTGTACAAACGTTTAAATGTTCCTTAGTGTGGTGCACATTCCTTTCTTCACTTAGTAATTAATTCTCTTTAACCTTTTAAGGCTTTACTCAGGCATCATCTTCTGAAGAAAGCCTTCCGGAAATGTCTAGGCTCGGTTATTTGCACTATGCTTACCTCTATTCTCGGGGATCACACATCATATTACTTTTTTAAAAATGTATTGGTATGCCCCAGTAAACCATGAGAGCTTGGAGGAGAGTAATCTTGTCTTATCTCTAACGTGCTCACTGCACAGCACTCTGCCTCACACCCAATGGTCTAAGCCAGAAACCAGAAGCCATTCTTTACTGCTCCTTCTTTCCGCCATTCCCCATATCCAGTAAAACATCATTAAAAAAAAATTCTACCTCCTAAACTCTTTTCCAATCTGCCCACTTCTCTTTATCTCCACCGTCATTAGTCCTGACATCTCTCAGCTGCACTCCTTGCTTGGTAATACCATTTCTGTATTGTGGATTTATTCAAGTCATTCAGAAGTATTTACTAAGTGCAAACAATGTGCCAAGGAACTGTGCTATGGTCTGGAGACCTACCTGTGTGCCCAATACAGCCCCTTGCTGCATGGAACTCACAGTCTAGTGGGGGAGTCAGATCAGTAAATAGGCTATGACTGTCATAAATCCAAGTGTTACAACAGAAGAAGAAAGGGAGAGAAATGAGCAGATAGGAGGGACACGTGACCTAGCAGCAGCTATCACATTGTATTAGCATTATTGTTTTAAATTATGAAGTCCATACTTTACTCCTATTTCCTTAGTTTTTAATTAATATCCTTTTTCTGTTTCAGGATTCCACCTAGGATACCAAGTTATATTTAGTCTTCGTCTCCTTAGGCTCCCCTGGGCTGTGACAGTTTCTTAGACTTCCCTTGTTTTTGATGACCCTGATAGTTTTAAGGAGTACAGGTCAGATATTGTGTAGGATGCCCCCACGGCATCGTTGTCTGATTTTTCTTTTTTCTCATAGTTAGACAGCGACTACAGGTTTTGGGGAGGAAGACCACAAGGGTAAAGTGCCATTCTCATCAAATCAAATCAAGGGTAGTAATATCAACATGACTTACTGTTGATGTTGACCTCGATCACCTGGCTGAGGTAGTGTTTGTCAAGTTTCTCCTCTGCAAATTTACTTTCTCTCTTACTTTCCACATTGTATTCTTTGGAAGGAAGTCATTCTGCCAAGGCAACACTTAAGGAGTAGGGAGTTATACTCCACCTCCTTGAGGGTCGAGTAGCTACATAAATTATTTGGAGTTCTTCTGCATGAGAACCTTATCTTTTCTCCTCCATTTATTTATGAACTCAACCATTTATTTATATCAGTATGGACTCATGGATATTTGCTTTATACTTTGCATTAAACTCCAATGTGACTTTATTTTGTTGCTCAAATTGTTCCAGCTTTAGCCATTGGGAGCTCTTTCTGTGGGCTTATGTGCCCCTCATAAACCCCCATCAATGTCGGTGCGTTTTGGGTTTTTTTGAGCACTTCCTTACTTTCTGGAAGTACAAGATGTTGCAGGCTCATCTTGTATAATCCCTGCTCCAGGACTGGAACGAATCATTTCTCCAAGGACCCCTGGTTCCTTTCATTGAAGAATGGTATTAGAAACTGAGATCTGAGTGCTGGGTGTAAGCACTATTTTTTCCACATCTCTCTCTCTCCAGATACACTGTGAACTCTTTGCAGGAAAGAACATTATTCCGCTCTCTACCTCAGTGCCAACAGAGGGTCTGACAGGGTTGATGTTCAGGAAGTGCTGGACTAAACTGCAGGACATGAAACTAACTAAGACATAGAGGAGTTCGGGCCTTGGCTACTTAGCCAAGCAAAATGGAGGGGAGAAGGTCATTAGAATAATTAAGATACTCTTAAGGACTGGCATGTTCCTGATTGTATTTGTAATTGCATTTGCCCTCTAAGCATATTTATATTAATGATAGTAAGGCTGGCAAATACTGATTTGAGACCCAGTTTATGGTTTTAATTGGAAAAAAATCAAATCCAATCGGAATACTTGATTTTTTTCTACTTACCTTCATCAAATAAGAGAATCCGGTAGATTCCAGGGACATCTTCAACCCTGGAACCACCATGACAGCTGCTGTAAATAAACTGTAAAGGGTCCCAACAGATTCCAGAATTGATTTGGCAGTCATATCAGACAAAGCATCTCTGTAGCAAAGACTGCTTAAATAGGGGTTTGAGTAAAAGTTTTGACATATTTACTTGCACTTTTTGCCTTCAGAATAAAATTTTTCCAGTGCCCTTAGATCTTTCTAGAATACAGAAGGGGTCACAACCCTTCCCTGAAATAACCTTCAATACTTTGGTAGCCAGTCTGTGGAAGTTTCAACTGAGCCAGATCAATCGCGTTTTGTTTAGGAGAAGTCCATAGGCTATTTTTCCAAGAGAAATGTTACTTGCACAAAAGCACTTTGGAATGCATTCCTTTCATTTACTATCGAATATCCCCTATGTGCCTGTGAGGGAAGTTGGAATTATCATTCTTCTCAAACCTCAGCTGGGGAAACCCAGACACATAGAAGGCTCGCCCAAGGTCACCAACAAGCCTGTGCTTGGACTAATATTAGATTAGATCATATGTGACTGTGTATGCAAAATAAATACCTACAAGAATAGTCTTGTTCTGAAAGTGGCAAAAAAAAAAAAAAAAATCAGCGTTACTGTCTTCTTCTAACTATGTTGCTCAGCGAGGCTGTTCTCAAACTTTGCACACTGGCCTTTAGAAAACAGAACAGCCCAACGCACCAAATTCATATCTGATGGTTATTTTCTTGACAGCCAACAGTCAGGAAGGTCTCTTATATTGAGATGTAATTTCTTGCCATTTCATGCCATTTCCCAAGTGCACGTCAGCTCTTTTGAGATTGTTTCTTTCTACTTTGTGG
Organism: Globicephala melas; assembly: GCF_963455315.2. Lineage (NCBI taxonomy): Eukaryota > Metazoa > Chordata > Mammalia > Artiodactyla > Delphinidae > Globicephala > Globicephala melas. The sequence goes on along the minus strand of NC_083335.1, from coordinate 23,259,384 downwards.
AAACATGCCAAACCTGAGAAAGAAAAACCACTGGACTACATTCCAATTTGTTCTAATCCCTTGTGTCTAAACGCGTATTGTAATTTGAGATACGTGAAGATTTCTCTTACAACTTCAGTGTTGTTACACTTATTGTCACCTTCTGGTTCGTTTTATATTCAAGCAATGCCCTTCAACTTAGCAAAGATCCCTTCATTCATGCTAGTTAAAATCACACAGATTGTTAAATGGGCAATTAATGCTTATAATTAATACTGGGCAACATTTTCCCAGAAAGCAATTTGATAACCAATTTAATTTGCTTAAGGAATCAGTTATGCCAAAGTAGCAAGGCTGATCTTGTGCACTGGTATTTAGGAAGTGGCATCTCCCAAACAAAATCCAAATTACAAACCCTACCAGCGCCATTTTGATGACAATTGGCATTTGAAAGTGAACAAATTCAATTTTCTCCTTTGCAATTTCAGGTAATTTAGAACAGTTTTGACAAGTGTAATGCATAAACAAATTGAATACAAATACTCATTATGACTAATTTCAGAGTTATGTGCCCTTGTCAGTAAATGGTCAGTTTAAAGTTTATTATTTTTTTGGTGGGATAAAATAGAAACCATGAGGTCACATAAGAGGAAAATGGAAAAATCTTATTCAAGAAGGTCATCATGGGCACTCTCTCTTAATACACACGTCAACTACATTCCTGGAAGCAGGAAGATTGCTGTGCTACCTCTCTCTCTACCTGCAACTTGAAAACATCGAATCTATTTGAACTTACAGACTCACTTGTGATATCACCTAAGGAAAACATAAGCCTGAAAGTTTTGCTTTCCCATGAAGTACTGAACGGCCAGCTTTCACTTATCTTGTTTTCTTTTTGGTATATTTTGATCCTCCAGCAAATTCCCACTTAGTGGAGCTCTCTCCTTTTGGAAGACACTTACCTGAGTTATAACTTCCAAGTTCATGTTCACATTATGCCTTTAACCTTACTTAAGAAGTTTCCCTGTTAGCGCATTATTAGGAGGTGGCGTCTTAGGCAAGAAGGGGCATTAGGTAGCCACCCATGTGATTTGCTTACCTATGTCTGGTATCTCTGTTTCTAGGGTGCACAAGGTATCCACGAGTGGCAAGTAAAAGCAAACAGAGAGTCATCAGTGTCATTCAACAAGCCAAACCTAACCAGACACACCCATTCAATTCCTAACTCAGCTTGTGGCTATTAGAGGGACTCCACAGGGATCACTTAGATGTGCAAGCCAATCCCTCCAGATGTGGACCCAATCCCTCCAGGCTGCTCCTCCAAATGGTGTCAAGGTGACTGAATATCCTGCTTGGTGGGTGGGCAAAGCTCTAAGGCAGTTTTTTCAAAAAGTTCACTCGGGACCGTTTTCATTGGAATCGGTTGGGTTCTTGCCACATACGCAGTTTCCTGGGGCTCTCCCCAGTCATATGAATCAGGACCTTGAAGTGGGAGTGGAATTCCCAGGAATTCCATTTTGAACGAACTCAGGTGGTGATTCTGATGCAGAATAAGGTTTAAGAACCACTAGGCTAGGTTTTGAAGAAGCAGCCACTGCAAAGGGTCTGACTGTTCTAGGCTCTATTTTGTTTTTCTGTTTTTTTGAATTTTATTTTATTTATTTTTTAATACAGCAGGTTCTTATTAGTTATTTTGAAAGCCACTTTATCAAAATGCAAACTCTTTCATTATCAAGTCTTGCGTGCAACAGACATCCCAAACCCAACTTTAAGCCACTTATATGATTGCAGAGATAAGACAGGGACATGTCTTGTGAACATTAGCACATTATTTAGCAATATTAAACAATTTAACAAATTGAAAGTATAAAAGTTTTCTCTTCGACCATGATAGAATGTCCCTGGCATCAAAACTGCTGCCTCAAAATAGCTTCAATAAAACACCATTTACATCAAACTCCTAGGGCCTTGTGTTGTCCAGTTATCCATGCACCAAGGGGGCAACCGGGGTGGGCAAAACAGAACTATGTCAGAAGCAGCAGAACGCTTTGGGGAGCCCCTGATCTGTAAGCCTCTTGGCACAGGGCACTGCCTAGGCTATTTCACTCTGCGACCTGGTATGGGTCTTCTCACCCCGGGAGCGCAGTCCGTGGACAGGCCTGACTTTGGGTCAAATCTACCCAGAATTAAAAGGCTATAATCATCTGTGAAATATAGTCATTTAAATTTTAAAATCCTTTTAAATCTGGCCCTTATGTCATTTTGAAAAATATGAAGATAACAAATCTTTTTATCTAAACTAGAAAATGTTCTTATTCTTTGGAACATCAGGAAAGAAGAAAAGATACAAAATGATTTCTTTTGAAGCCATCTGCAACTACTGATTCAAGTCTTTCTAAAGAGAATCTTTCTGGGATTTTACTAGTTGGGTTATGGTGAGGATCCACTGACTTTTCTGTTTCATGGGGCCACCTCAAAAGGGTGGGTATCCCCTGGGTTGACACAAAAGATCAAAAGGTAAGGGTGGGGAGATGTGATTAGAAATCTGGCCCCAGACATTTGAACCTCTTTGAGTTTTTTTGTCTTCAGACACTTCCTTGTTTTCATGGTCTCTAAATTACAGGCTGAGTGTGCTTGAGGCTGGCTCTAATCACCATTACAGGGTTGATCTTCCTGAAGGAAGCTGAGTTGTAAAAATACTAAAAGGATCTCATTAAAGCAATGGTTTCGTCTACCACAGAGTCTCATGGTACAGAACCATTTGTGTGGCTACAAAGGGTTCTGAAATTCTTAGGTGATGGCAAGGTGTGGGGAGGGGGATGGTCTGAGTTTCTTGCAGCTTCTTCTGATCCTGCCAATAATGTCACTGTGAATTTGGAAAGATGTCCCATATTATGCAGAACAGCTTCTCTCGTTAGCATCTCAGAGGGAGGAAGTGAAAATGACGGAATTTATTTCCAGTGTGTGACCTTGTTCTGTCCCAGAATTACTTTTAGTTAAAGATTTAGGATTGAGCTACCACCAAAGTCGGTCTGCTGTCTAGCTGGCAATGGACTGCATGCTGAGGTGTCAGCGTGTGAGCGCTTCACAAGTGCCTGGGCCCATCAGCGGGCATCACCACCTGGCAACTGACTGACTTGAAGCTTGCGGTGAGTTCGGAGAAAGGAGTGGAATGGCGAATCTTTTTAGAGCAATAAATGCTCCTGATGGTAGGACCTTTAAGTAGATCTTTGATTTTGTTCAGGACCTACATGATTAAAAGGGTTGTCTATTCTTTTTTAATTAAAAACTTTTTATTGAGATATAATTCACAAACCATAAAATTCACGCTTCTAAAAAGTGCAATTCAGCAGTTTCCAGTACATTCATAGAGTTGTGCAACCATCACTATCACTGAATTCCAGAACATTTTCATCATCCCATGAGGAAACCCCGTGCCCATCAGCAGTCGTTCCCCATTTCCCCGGCTCCCCCAGCCCCAGGCAACCATTAATCTGCTTTCTGCCTCTATGGATTTGCTTATTCTGGACATTTCGTATGAACAGAATCATATAATACGTATCCTTTTGTGTCTGGTTTCTTTCACTTAGCATCACTTCTGACCTATTCTTTATATATTCAGTGAGGTGGGGGATGGAGAAAAAAGGGACATGCCAACTTCGGAGGTGCTGTCTCGTGACCAGTCGTGGCCTGCTCTGTGTTGGTTGCAGCACTTTGCTTGTTCTTCATGCTGTTTTCAGCTTCTTCCCTCATACGTAGCCAGAAATATCTGAAGTCAAAGAACGAACTTCCCTGCCTGCTCATTGTCCCATGGTAGTCTTCCTTTGAAGACCGAGTTCCCACTCCTGCCACTCGTTGACTTCTTAGATCTTCCAACTTCAGCAAACCCTCATCTAAGACTGTCCTCATTCTCTGGCTCTGTCCCTTGGCCTTATCTCAACTTACCTGTCTTGTGTTTAGGGTCCTGCTTTCAGCTAGCAGTTCGTTTGAAAAGCAGTCTCACAAACGAATCCATGCCCAGGGATTAATGATGACTTTAGCTTGATGGGTCATTCTAACACAGGTTCCTGTGTTGGGGACTCTTGGAGAGGCAATGTCTCAACTCAGAGGAACACATTTCTTAGAGTGGAAATTGGGGCACTGTGGAAGGCCAGCGAAGATGTTTTGGGGTGACGTAAAGGGAGCCTTTGAGTGTCAATGTTAATACATGAGATTACACTGGGAAGGTAACCACCTGTTTCATCTACGTGTAGTTTGTTTCTGTCTTTGTAGCTCCAGCGCTGCTGACAAGAGGAAGGTTCTTGGTCACTTCTCAGATATTTTCAAAGCCCTCACAGTCCACATTCCATATGCCCCTCAGCATGCTAACTGCCCCTAAATGGGTGCTATTCCAGTTCTACTCAATACCTAGTCAATGACAGGAGTTGAGTCCTGAGAACAATGTAGGAAATATTCACCAGTCACTGTAAAAGAAACAGTAACATCTCAAGAGAAATTTTCATGTCACATTGACATTTGTCAAGTCCAAATTACTCAAGGTACCAAGAAGCATCTGCCAGGCTCTTACTGTTTTTTCTTTCTTTCATTTTTAATGAAAGGACAAAATAAATATCTGGAGAATAACAGCATCTTGAAGAATAACAGCATGAGGTTTTTATAAAGAATAAGTCATTTCCAGTTATGCTTAATAAGTTTTCTAATAGATTCATGAAATTAGAAGATGAGAGGGGAGCAAGAGGATATTCATACTTAAATTCTTGCAAAGCACTTGACATGGTGTCTCCTGTTTTTACTTATATAACTATCCATGTAAGTTTTAGAAAACTGAAAAATGACCCTGAGGCCATAATCAAAGGAAGAGGAAACAGAGCCATTAATTGATGAGAAATAGTTGAAGGACTTGGGGATGTAGAGAATGAAGAAGAGAAAGCTCAGGAACCTATGGTAATCTGTCTTTACACTTGTGAAAGTTTCTCAGGTAAACAAGGGAAGTGGCTTCTGTGCTTCAGATGTTAACATTTGCCACTACTGAGTGGATGTTTCATGAAGACAATATAAGGAAGAATTTTCAACAGAGCATTCCAAAGATGCAGTGGACTGTCTAGAGAGATACGTAAGTTTTCTGTTATTGAAAAGGATCAAACAAAGTAGAGATGATCAACCGTCAGGGATGCAGTGGGCACTACGTTGTACCAGATACCTCCATGGACTCTTTCTATCGCTAAGCTCACAAATCTGTGATATCACTTTTGCGTTACTGAAATATGTGTGTGTGTTTAAAATTTTAACACGAGAAGCAAGTCACTAGGGATACCTAGGCCTAAACTATCTCATATGGAAATAAATCTATCTTAAAAAAAAATCTTCACAGAATGTATTTTTGAGACTCCCTTGGGTTTAATCGCATGATCTTATAAGCTTCCCTTCTTTATTATTTTATCTCAATTTCTCACTGGAAGGAAGCACTAAGATGTATATGTGCAGATGACATCTGCAGTAAACAGGCAAAGGGATACTATATACTTAAATAACAAGAAATAATATTGTTGTTCTTGGCATGTTGCTAATAATAATCACATAACTGACTTTTCCTTACCCTCCCCATGCAGCCAATGGGGGATCAGCTTGAGGAAATAAATGATCATCCAACAATGAAAATGAAATTATTTTTGAGGTCAGATGAAAGAAACTCAATTGGGGACAGTTTGGATCGGTAGAGCTGAGAGGAAAAATCTATAGTCTTCTAATCTTTGAAATGTCAAGGGGCATCTGGAATTGTTCAATGTGGCCCAAAATGGAACAAGAGGATGAAAGAGAAGGAAATCTAGAAGGGCAACCAGTAGGAGCAAGCTTTATGTCCTCTCAAAATGTCATCAAACTCTGGGCTGAGAAGTACACATCTGTGGATCTTAAAACAAGTTAAACCGTATAAGACATGTAAGAGGATGCTCAAATATTAACGTGAAGCCAATTTTATAGATAGAAAAGTAGAAAACAGAGTAGTTAAGTTATATAATGAATAACCTGACAGAGAGTGAAGATCTAGAATGTTCTGTATCCCTTTCTGTAACAACTTGTTGACGATATTGCTCTTTCATTCACAGCTTTAAATGCAACTAATAACATAATGACTATATATAGTCTGTGTTTCCAAGGAAACAGATGACTCAACCAAATAAAATGACTAATATGCACTGGAGGGGGGGTAATTAAATTAACTGATTTTAACATCAACCAAAAACTGGTACAAAATGAAGTTTCTGTCTATCTACAGTAGAATTCAATGAACATTATGGTTGTTAAGCTAGCAAAGCCCCTTATATCAACTTATTTCTCCCCAGGAAGTTTAAGCCTGGAAAAGTTACAAAGCAAATATAAAAATTCACCAATTGTATGTGAAAGATGCAATGTGTACAGTATAGGCTACCGATCAGGATAGATACTTTTTTTAAAAAAGTGAATCTAATAAGAGCTATATTAGTTTCTGAGTAAACATGACAGATAATGTTTGCTGTCACAGACTGGGTGGATGGTATTGACTGCAGTCAAATAGGGAGTTACCTGTTAATTAGGTCAAAATGATCATATATATATATATTCAATCAGCTTATTCCTCCGATGGCCAGTCAGAGGAGTGTCGGAGTAGAGAAGGAAGAACTATTTTTTTCTTCTTGAACCTAATGCAGGGAATCTTAACCATGAGTCTATGAAAGGGCTTCATCCACAGGAGGGGGGAATGTGGGGAGAGGGAAAATATGTGACCCCTGAATTTTTTGTGAATGTTTTTTTCTGGGGAGAAGGCACATAACATACAATAGATTCTCAAAAAAATCTGAGAATTTTACAAAAGAATGTTAGGGGGCTTCCCTGGTGGCGCAGTGGTTGAGAGTCGCCCTGCCGACGCAGGGGACACGGGTTCGTGCCCCGGTCCGGGAAGATCCCACATGCCGCGGAGCGGCTGGGCCCGTGAGCCATGGCCGCTGAGCCTGTGTGTCTGGAGCCTGTGCTCCGCAACGGGAGAGGCCACAACACTGAGAGGCCCGCGTACAGAAAAAAAGAATGTTAGGAAGAATTGCTCTACAGGAAGTCAGCTCAGAAGAGTCAGCTAGGGAGACTCAGGCTAAGTGAGAGCCTGGGTTTATGAGCTCATGGTGTGCACTCGCCTATGCATTTGAAGAGCTGTGACAGTGAGAGAGAGCAGTGTTTTGGAGTAAGAAGGAATAGAGGGATTGGAAAATACTTCACGCCATCAGAAATGAATTTTCCTTTATACTGAGAAAATCACTGCAATTAGGGTCCAAGTTATTCTACTTTAGTCTTCAAATGACTTTGTGTTGAAGGTCATAAGGTACTTTGGACTAAAATTCAAATTTGTGAACTGTTAAGGATCCTTGACGAGGGAGAATCTCCTTGATGAATGACAATTGCTCCACCTTAGGTAAATTTGCATTTAAATTACAACGGAAGGGACTAAATTTAGCTGGGTTTTCTTTTTTGTTTTTATAGATAATCCTATGGTTTTTTCCTCTGAGGAGTTAGCTATATAGGGGCTAGCTATATAGGTTTTATAGGGTTGGCTATATAGGGTCAGCAAGACAAGGTCTCTGTCTACCCGATGGCCAAGATCTGCATGCCTGGAAATATTCAGATGGTGAATGAATTGTTCAGTGCTCCACCCATGTTCGGCATCAGGTGGACAGAACTTCCCTAGGATTTTGAAAACAACATAGAATGTTGTATAAAACATTTGCAAATCCAGGCATACAGCCATCTTGGCCTTCCTTATTGACTTTCCAGTAAGTAGGTACCCAAAGGGATATAGTGCTTGTAATGACAAATCCTGGTGAGGTATGACGTCCCGAGGTACATGAACATTTGATTAGGGCAGGGTGCTATGAATTAGTACCTCTCTAGACTCTGTAGATGTGCTTTATCTTTATAAAATCTTAATTTTACAATCTATTTTTTTATCAGTCAAGGGATTTAACAGCTTTGTTCTCTATGACAGCGTTTGCAATTATAATTAAGAAATGTATTAAAACTGGAGTGAATTAATGTGAAAAATGGATGGGGGCTTGGGACTAGAAGATTTCCCCAGCTAGCTATGAAAGACTAACTCAGTCTGAGAAACGGGAGGTAGATTCCAAAGCAAAGCACGAGAATCTGAAAAATTTCGAGGACTATCCTTATGTATTCAAATTTCCACGTTTGTGTCAACATGAGTATTAAATGAAAATGACCCAAGATTTTGCATGTGCTTTCACTGGTCTTGACTGTGCTTCCATACATACAAGTTGTTCCATCATTGTCTCTATTCTCCCAGTCACTACTTTTCAGGTCAATGAGGTGATGAATGAGGCAAGAACTGTTTTGTGGAATAGTTTATAGAGTGGCACCAAAGTCTTCTGGAACATAGGGAAATTTTCAGCCTAATGCCCTGAAGGCATGTGTCAGGGATAAAGCTGTGATAACCAATGAGAAGAAAGGCTCTACCAGTTTACCCAGGGAAAGGGAAACAGGTCTGTTTATCTCTACTGGGATGAGAGAGGGTGTTTTCCTTTTCTAGGACTCCAGGGGACATATATTTGGTCTTATATCCTTAGAAAGGGAGAAATAAAGCTGATTAAGCCATGGTCTATTTACTTGCTATCTTTGTGTAACTTCAAAATATGAAATACCAAAAGGTATGAATTCCTTTCAAAAGGTGCCAAAATACTTTGTACTCTCAAGAAAATTCCTAAAACAGAGGAAGAAAGCCTAAAGATGAATGCTTTAATCATTTTTTCCAATGGATTAGAGCTTTTAAGGATAAAAAAGTAATCCTTCCTCAAAATGTCACACAAACACAGACGGCAATTTTCCTTTTGATGAACTGATCACTTCAAAAGACTGGACCTGGAGAACTTAGAAAATTTAGCCTTTTGGATTTGACAACACCTCTACCTGCTAGAATGAATACTAGATATTTCTGATCAGTCTTCATAGTGGCCAGAGCACGGGTTGAGTGACTTACCTGAGCACTCAGAAGTACTGAGATCCACGTCAGTGACAGGAATGCACCCAGGGAAGGCCACACATACAGCGATGTCAACACTTCCTGGTTCTCCAAAGCAGTGCTCAAAGGTTTCTTCAAGTACGAGTAGCCATGGTGACCTATGTCTGTGCCCCTATTCCTGCATCTTAGCTCAGTACTACAATATGGGCAACTGCATTTTCTGCTCCTTCTGGCAATGCCTTGTCTCTTCCTGTTTTCTCATTCTTGCTTTTTCCTTATCCACTAAGCAAACACAGAGATTAGAGGAGACTTACCTTAATTCCAAAATACTAACGGAGTTTCCCGAGGGAAATATTCGCCTTACAAAATTGAAGTCACCAACATACACACTACCATCAGGGCCAGAAGCTAAGGCAACGGGAGCAAAGAGTTTGTTGTTGTGGGCGAGGCCATTGCAGTTGGTGCAGGCAACACTCCGTTGGTGTCCATTACCCATTATGGTTGATATGACTGGAGGCTGCTGGGAAATGAACATATTTTCTCCATTCCCTTTGTGTATGATTCCTAGATCCAAGGGAAAAAAAAAAGAATTAAAAAAACTACCACACAGTATTCTCAGTGATATTTTAATTTCTCATTGTTCAAAGCAGGAAGGAGCGTTGGCCTGCTATAAAAGAACTTGAGAGTGAAGCGCATTGCCCCAGGTTTTAGTTAACTGCACAGCTACAACAAATGGCAGCATAACACTTTGCCTCAGTTTGCCCATCTGTGAAATGGAGTAATATACCCAGTCCTTTTAATGTTGATTCTAAATGCCTCAATGGAGCATTTAATGACTAACTTTTAATGATCTCCTGTTCACTTTGGGCTCTGTGAATCATCCATGGCTGATTTTTCATCTCTGGCTGGCTTTCTTCTGATGCCTGGCGCACACCTGTCTGACTTCAAACCACCCGCACTATGCAACGGCTTCGTGAAAAGGGAGTATCAGTCAATTTAATATTAACCTTAGCAAAACACAATCAGGAAGGTAATCTACTTCTGTGAAAAGAAAAGAAATCATATTGCTAGAATGCACTTCAAAGATATAAGAAAAGGACTTGAATTTTCCACTCTTTTGGACCATATCTCACTATCATCAGTGCAGGAAATAGAGATACTGACTTATGAGAATGCTGGAAAATACTCTGCAGTCATTTTCTTTGGGCAATCTCATCCATTCCCACGGCTTTAACTCCCATCTCTCTATGCTGAAACTTTCTCCTGTCTAGTCTAGAGTTTTCACCTGACATGCAATTTCCTAGTAGATCTCTTTACTTGGATGCCTCACAGGTTCCTCAAACTCAACAAATTGAACACTGAACTCGTTATTTTTATTTTATTTTATTTTTCTGCACTCCCCTACCAAACCCTCCTCCTCCTTCTGTGTTCCCCACTGATCTTCCGAGGTATCACTAGGCGTGTATTTACCCAAGTTGGGAATGTGGGCACCACTGTGGCTCTTCTTTTCCTCACTCTCTAAACCTAATTAATTACTAAACCCCCATTGAGTCTATCTCCTAAAATATGTTGAACCAGTTTCATGGTCTCCGTTTCTACCACGACTGCTTTCGTTCAGTTTGTCTTAAATTCTGGGTCTCCTGGTCTCCATGCATACCCATCTCCAAACCACTGTCCACACTCCTGCCATAGAGATTATGTCAATCTGTGGCTGAAAACCTTTTAATAGTTCCATACCCTCTGTGGAGTAAGGGGCCCATTCCTTATTATTAAGGAATACAAAGCCCTTCATGATTTGGCGCTTGCCTCTTTCTTCAGCCTTCTGTCTCATCGCCCTCTCATGTGTATCCCGAGCTTCAGCAACAGCAAACTATTTACAAGTATTTTCACATGCTTCCATTCCTCTCTGCTTTTTAAAAAAAATTATTTATTTATTTATGGCTGTGTCAGGTCTTTGTTGTGGCACGTGGGCTTCTCTCTAGTTGACGTGCAGCATGTGGGATCTTAGATCCTCGACCAGGGATCGATCCCACGTCCCCTGCACTGGAAGGTAGATTCTTAACTGCTGGACCACCAGGGAAGTCCTTCCTCTCTGCTTTTGTACTTCGCTAGTCCCTCTATCCTGAATGCCTTCCTCATCTTGTTTGTTTGGGAAATTCTTACCTATCCTCCAAAGCTCAGCTCAGTTCTTCCCCAATGCTCTATCCAGCCAGAATTAGTTACTTCCTCCTCTGTATGTGCAGTTTTCCATAGCTCTGTTATAACACTTGACACATGTATGATACGGTTTTCACTACTTCTCTATCTTCCCCATTAGAACATGAGCTCCTTGAAGGCGCACCCTCTGTCTTACTCCTTCCTGCGTTTCAGCGCCCATCCCTGTGGCCAAGTTGTTATAAGTGCTCAGTAAATGTTGAAAATAAGCTTTGAGTCTTTTATAGTTTCCTTGTCCAAATTCCAATGATTTTGAAAACCTGCTGAGCCTGGGCAGAAAACCCAAGGAACAAGTACTGCTGTGCTAAATAGCTCAAGTCTGCCCAGAATGAGCCAGGACAGGTATAAAAAAAAAAAAAAAAAAAGCCATGTGGTGAGAAGGCATGCCAATGTGTCAGGCTGAAGTAACTGACAGCAAATGAATGAATGCAGTTATCCTGTCCAGTCTTATTTTTTCTCCCATGACCCCTGCTATCTATCTCCTCGGACTACCTGTTACTCTCCCTAAACATTTCCTGAAATGTCTCCCTCGGTTTTCTTCCAACTTTTAGTCCCACAGTCCTACAACAGAAACTACTGATCACTCTGAAATAGGAACGTTGCTGGCAAAAATAGACAAGAGGGTAAAACACGCACAAAACCATGGCACCAAATATAAACCTAGAAGGGGCCTTCCAGGAAACAGAAATCCCATACTCATATAGCCTTTGCATTTCAAATCTAAAGTAATTTCACTTTCCCTCACAAGGTGATTTCTGGCTATTTTTTCAACATATGATCTGCAGGACCAGCTATGAGCTTATGCCCCAACAAATTGGTCTGTCATTGTAGAACCATGAGATAGATATCTTGAGGCTCACTACTTTCTTATTTATTTTATTAATAACTTTATTAGGCAGTAAAGAAATTTCTTAAGATTTAGAGTAGTTAATTAAGTTAGATTAATAGGATGGAATTTCATTTCTCAAAAAACACTTAATTGCAATGTGATCAATACTGCAATTTAAATGAATTGGGAGAAAGTGAATGAGAACTGGCATGACGGTTGCACAACATCATTGAAAAGAAATCTCCTGATGATCACTCACTGAATATCCTACCAATGAGACCATGATATGTTCTTTAATAAATGAGAAAACCAACTGTTTAGCATGTCAGTATTTCAGCAATGCACTACAGGGTATATCATTCAAAAATATTTCCAAGTATGGGCTTGGAAATAGCAGACTTGCTATTAACATCTATTTTCACAGATAGATCTCCATTTTTTTTATATTAATATAATGGTATAGTTAACAATTACCTTCAAAATGACATGTTATTACCAGGCTCCTGCCAATTTAAAAACTAAGATGGCTATTCTAAACCATTCTTCTAAGCCTGCAATTCTAAAACTCCTCTTTTCTATTAGAAAGCCCAGCACTCCATCAAAGAAGAAGAATGATTAAAGGAAATAAAACATAAGGCAATGTACTTTCTGATTACATCTCAACAATTGATGTCTTGCTTTCATGCAAGGTACTAAAGTGCCCGTGTACTGAAATTACCATTCCTGTTTAAAGCTGAAGCAATCAAAACAAAAATGGGCAAACCCCTTTTGTATTGCCCTGGAAAGATAGATCATTTTGAAGGGTGTTTTTGTTGTTTCAAGAATCTGTTTAACCTTCCATTACATAGAACCGGGGCATACCATCTAGCAACAATGATTTAACACCAATTCTTCTGCAAAAGGTTGCTTTGAAAATATTTTGTTTATGTTCCTGGAAATCTTGATCAATTACTGCTGCCTCCTTTCCAGTTTATTCTGCCACACATGCTCATTTTGAAAACAGAATCAAATGATCCTGAGACTACGCACATTATTTATATGAAGGCCAACTTCCTGCTAAGGATTGGGTGTCTTGTTTACAGTCAACAAAGAAACCCCACTGGCTGGAGCCCTACAGCACATTTTAGATCTCCCCCAAGGTTTCCTTTCCTCTGCCAAAAAGTCAAGCCTGTTGTATAGTAAGTTAAGCATACTTGTAAACACACTACTCATACCTTCCTGCTACCTTGCTCAGAACTTCTTTTGAAGCTTATAAATAAGTTTGAAATAAAAATTCCCCTTGGGAGCCAGTGAGTGGTGCTTTATGCTGATTTCAAAGAAGAAACCATTTTTCAGGCTTATGAACAACATGGGACCCAATACATATTTCTCTTAGGACTTGACTGAGAGGATATAAACACAAACTGGGAGATATGCCAACATGATCAATGGAAACTTACTTGTCCTCCCACTAAAACCATTTGCCAACAAACTACTGGCCTATCTTGGAGGCTAAGTTAAAGGAAATTCTTTATCCATTTCAGACAGATGACAATACCCAATTAGAACCCTGGATTGTTTTTTCTAATAATTTTAAACACTCAACTGGCATAATTTTAAAGAACTGATTTTTCTTAAAAGAATAAATATGTACTCTCTGTAATCACTAAGAAGATGTATTTTGAAGGAATAATATTGAAAAACACAAGTTCCTAGTTTTTTTTTTTTTTAATCTCACAGTGAAAGCAGGAACCATCTCCATATATCAGGCATAATATTTGGAAACAATGCTCCACAACCAATGGTTAATTGTCAGGTAAATACAGTTGCTGCAACTGAAATGACAAATGGTCTGAAAACACTGCCTACTAGAAACTACCCGCTGCATAATGATTTTGGAGCCAAAGAAAAACTGCAGAATTGAATGGCAGCAGACATCCAATCTAATTACAGGTGTCTTTTTAACCAGCGAGAGGAAATTGGGGGAAGATAGATTCTTGTTTCTAATCTGCTATCTGTCTCAGATCAAAAAAGCGGGGTGCCTAAAGAGTTAGGCTCTGGCCTTAATCAGTCAGAAAAGACTGTCTGACCTGAGGGGGAAAGAGCATTGCTTTCTAATTGGTCCTCTCAAAGCTGCTCCTTCACACTTATCATTCCTGTTTCGAAAACTGCATTTATGGGTGGGATTTAGATTCTGAAAATGTCCCAAGAGAGGTGTTCGTGTCCAAGGGCAGGCTGAAAGGCACTGGCAGAGCTGCCTTCAGATCTGTTTCCTGGCAAGTGTGACCAGTTCTTGGTGAGAAATACAATGTGCCTACAAATGAGATGATAAAATGAACAAATCTTCCTTTTAAAAAATCTATCTTAAGTAAGGTTTCTTTCTCAGAATAAAATTCTCAGAAAGAGACAGAAAGTAGATTTAGTGGGGTTGGGGTGAGTACAAGGGATCTTTTGGGGTGATAAAAACATTCTAAAACTCTGTGGTGGTGACGGTTGCACAACTCTACCATTTACTAAAAAGCATTGAAGTGTACACTTAAAATGGGTAAATTTTGTGGTGTATAAGTTATACTTCAGTAAGGCTGTTAAAAAGATTCCCAGAAATAACTTGGTACCTATTACCTAAAAACCAATTACTGGTGAATTAGGGGTGAAAAGGACACATCTGTGGAAATCAGGGGGGCCCCTAAAGCCAACTCTCTGAATGGCTCCCCTCTGTTCTGAATTTTTAAACCTGGGTGAAGCAAATGGTAAGAGAATATAGGACTGGGAGCACACAGCTGGGGGCTGGATTGAGGTCATTTCCACTTTGTGTTTAATGTCAATGACAGGCATTTGAAAGAGACAATCCATACGCGCCAATAAAAGTGAGTGGAAAAGAAACGGCTGCTTAAAATGTCAAACTCTTTCAAATCAAAACAAAAAACCTAATAATTTAACAAGTGGCATCTGCCCTTTCGTTTTTATACTTTTAAAACTGTGATTCTCCTTTTGACAACAGAAAAAAAGTTGACATTTTATATCCGTGCCTGAACCTTTGCTCTTAAAAAAACAAACAGTTGGAAGTGGAATTTGGGATCTTCCTTGAATGGGGGGAAGAAGGTATAACAAGGGCATATAGCAATGGACTCCATCTTCAGGGCCCACACTGGGACTCTGGTAGGTGGTCTCATTCTGTGGTTGAAGCAAACCTGGTTAGCTATGCCGATCAAAATTTCCCAGCCTGTGTGGCTGGTTGGATTGGTTGATTTAACTACGGTGCAAATGAATAAGACCATAGGTGTGATTATAAAACGGATCTCTTAGCCTTGGTCAGTTCATGGCCTTACAAAGATAACCCGGCCTTAGCCAGCTAGGTGAGAGGGATACAAGGGCAGCTGGACGGAAGGGTGTAGCTGCCTCATATATACATTCATTTCCCCAGTCCTGGAGAAATAACCCAAAGTACACGTTCTACTAAAGGTTGGTCAGAATCTGCCTCTTCAGATGAAAAGGAGTATGATTTCACAGTGAAAACTTACCAGTAGATGTTCAAATGACGCTGGATGGAAACACCAACGATTGGTTTCCCAGCAAAAGGAGGTGAAGTGACTTGGATGATTTATAACCAGGGTAGCAAAATCAGTTTGTCTGAGAGAAGCATGGACTTAAGGGCCACCTGTGGTCTCCTCTCCTGATTTATTTAACATTTAAATTACAAACTAGGAGAAAGCGACAGCAGGAAAAGTGGTACAAGGAAGGCAAAGGTTGAAGATGAGAGTGTCCTGATTCTCACTGCTTTTCCCTCTTTCCTAAGTCCAGGACTTAGGAGGCTTAAAACTAAGTGAAGTCCAGAGCTGTAGCCTTTTCCCAGATTCTTTCTCTTCTTCCCCTGCGTTCCTCTTACCTCTTTTTCTCTATTACCCATTACTGTCCCTTTACTCTACCCCTAGCTTCTTACTGCATATACTGACATTTATGTGGATAAAAAACTGGCGTAGAGAAAGAGCACATGGACAGCTCTTGGCCACTTACTGTGAGCCCTAGGGGAAAGTAACGTGACTCAGCTTCGGAGTCTTGATTTTTAAATGGGGTTAAGGCCACACTGCAGGGTTGTTGTGTTTAAAATGGGACAGAGTTCACTAAAACTCTTTGAAAACTGTATCACTTAGATTATTCATTAATTCTAAGATGCACATTTTGCTTCCTATTTTCACATCTCTGGAATAAGTATGTATCTTGCAGTCAATGTGTGTCACTGTTTAATTGACACCGTTTTCCATAAAATAATGGTGTACTTATAATCGATGGTGTCTTAGATCACATGAAATACGGCAAATATTATTCCAATTTTTAGAAGTTGGTTACAATGTCAGATAAACTGGTTAACCACCTGGGATACTGCAGTAATGACAGATGATTTTTTAAAAATAAATTTATTTATTTAATTTATTTTTGGCTGCACTGGGTCTTTGTTGCTGCGTGCGGGCTTTCTCTAGTTGCGGCGAGCGGGGGCTACGCTTCATTGCGGTGCGCGGTCTTCTCATTGCGGTGGCTTCTCTTGTTGCAGAGCACGGGCTCCAGGCGCGCGGGCTTCAGTAGGTGTGGCTCGCGGGCTCTAGAGCGCAGTCTCAGTAGTTGTGGTGCACGGGCTTAGTTGCTCCGTGGCGTGTGGGATCTTCCTGGACCAGGGCTCGAACCCATGTCACGTGCACTGGCAGATGGATTCTTAACCACTGCGCCACCAGGGAAGCCCCGACAGATGATTCTCAAAACCCAGTTTCATATTACTTTGTGAAGAGGTCTCACTCTACTAGCACTAATTTGAAATCAGATCCATTTGAAAAGAAATATAATGTGGTCATCTCTAGGTGGTGGACTTATAAGTACTTTTTTCCTTGTACTTTTCCAAATTTTCTGCAATAAGTATTACATATATACGTATATAGCATTAGGAAAATAGTATTAATAAATATCAAAAAATGTGCTTACCACTTTGAGGGTTCAAAATATGATGCTTATTCAATGACCAGCCTCCTAGGTTAGAAGCATCCATCTCGAAACCTTGTAAGATAACAGTCCTTTTTTCCCAGAGAATAAAGTCGGGGCACATTTCATATTCATATCCCACAGACACTGCAAACAAAGAGTTAATAACACATTAGAACATTTAAAAAGATTTGCTTCATTTTTGCACTGGTTGGTAAACCTCTGGCTAACACATCTGCTATTGAATTCTGATTTGGGTTGAAATTTGATCACAAATACTTTTCACCTAGCATAGCATCGGGCATCCGAAAGTGACCAGTCAGTGCATATTGGATAAATATATGAATGAGTGACTCACTGAGGCTGTCATTAGGTATGCACCATATGTTTTGGACATCAAGCTTTAGTATGCGCTTTTGGGTAAAAGGCTGCATTGTAAAACTGAAGAAATAAGCTCCCTGAAGGCTTAAGCTGTGGTGATACAATTTCTTTCTTTACCTTTGTAGTAGAAGTGCAGGGAAAGTTGTTTTCTGATCTCTCTGGAGTGCAAAATGCACTTAGGAAGCTGGCTTTGGAGTACTGGGTCACTTATACAACAACTGACTACACATGAGACTAATAAAAATCGATTCGCCCATTTATATTTTCTCCCATGCTAACTGGCCTTTAGTTTGCCAAGAAGTCTGAGTTTGCTTAGAGTGCTACAAGCACTGTGAGTGTAAATTCCACTTTGTGCATGTTAGACTTTGGTTTCTAACCAATGGGACATCACCCAACATTTGGCTCCAACCCTCATGAAGCACGGATGTCGTGCATTAAACTGGGAACCCCAGTACGGTGCTAAAATGGGAAGCGCGGAATGTGATAACTTGGGTGCCTCTGCTCTACTGAAATATATAGAACTCAAGTATACCAAGTCCCAACCATTTTCTCAGTTGGTAAATCTGCTTACCTGTTGGAACCCCAGAGTTCTGATTCTTGAATTTAAAATGCTTTGTGTCCTCATAATGTTCTAAGCCTGAGAGTATTGGCTCATTACACTGCATAGCCCAAAGCTAGCTGCTTTTCCCCCTTTCTGGCAGCTTAAAATATCCCTAGCTGGTCGTGTGCTATTGCTTTCGAGTACCTGCCTCTACCTGACTCTTCAGATGCCCCTGGAGAACTCATTTCTTTCTTTGTCATCTGGTTATGAAAACTGGTAATGAAAATGTGTGCTTAAACAATGCCAGTGCAATAGGTCCTAAGAGGAAAAATTCAAGCAGACTAGTTTTGGATTTGGGCATTAGGTGAAGAGAAAAGATGGTAATTTTAGTCCAACTGATTTAGGTGTGCACGTGCATGTGTGTGTGCAAGCACATGCACAGATAAGCCAAAAAGTCCTTATGATTGTGAATATACAACTCGTTACCTTTGGGGGGTCATCTGTGGCCAATTTTAAACCACAGGCTGACTTCTCTTTGTCCCCCCTCCATCAAAGCTTTAAAAGGGACCAGGACCATCTTCACGCTTAGAAGGGCCCCATACTTGGTTTAATGTTCTCCTGTCACTGTCTTGAAATCCTTAGTACTTTTTTAACAAGAGGCTGGGTATTTTCATTTAACACTGGGCCCTGCAAATTATGTAGCTGGTCCTGATGGGGATGCCCTTCTACCCTGCCATCAGCTGGTGAAGACTCTTGGAATGCAAACTCATTTTAGTATTAGCCCTAACCAAGCACTATTAGCAAGGGAGATCAATAGGAAGCAGGAAAGACTAATCATACAGTGGAAATGATTTCTAAAGGGAAATTAGTTTGGGATCATCTGGTTCAATGCTGTTCTCTATTAAGATGGATAGAAACACAGAATTTCAGTGGTGAAGAGGATCTCAAAGGTAATCTAGTTCAGGTTACACGTGTGGCACGAATCATTGCTGTCTACAATCTCCTTGATATCTTATCATGTCCCCAGTGCTTTGCTAAAACAACTCTGGTATAGTGGAGATAACTGGTTTCAGACCTAGAGTCAGAAGAGACTTCAATTCTTGGGTCTGCCATTAACTAGCTGTGTGGTTGCAGGCATATTATTCTCCATCTCCGGGAGTCTGTTCTTCATTGTAACAAAGGAGGAGGGGAGAGGATGGACTAGAATTGGTGGTTCTTAGACCCTTTTGGATCAGGGAACCTTTTGTTACGAATGTGATAAAAGTTATGGATCTTCCTCCTAGAAAAACGCATATGCACACAAAATTTTATATATAATTCTAGGGGGTTCACGGATCTCCTGAAGTCTAAATAAAGATCTCAGATCAAAGACTGCTGTACTAGATAATTCTTACAGTCCCCCTTTAGCATTTCACTCTATGATTCTAAAGTGCATTCTTTCAAGATTGCATTTGATCAGTTCAAGTTGGGGAATCAAACCCAAAAGCCAAAGAGAGCACTGTATCTCATGTTGGAAAAATCAGGGGGTGAGAAAGCACACTTAGGGCCATGTTGGTGTGAAGAATAACACAGTTTCTGCTTCTCTTGCCAACACTTAAAAGTCTTGATTAATAAATAATCACAACGATAATGCTTACAAGTTCCCTTAAAGCCACATCTCCTTCCCTGCTATTGTCAGGATCTGCCTCTTACACATTTGAAGCCTGATGTGCTCCCCTAGAATCTCTTCTCCGGAAGTTGATTGTGCAGTTTTGCAAGTAAGTAGTGTGCCCTGGTGACCTCCGATGGTGGTTTGGAGCCTGCTTTTTCCCTCTCAGGAGCAAAGATCCTCCCAACTCTGTGGCAGGAAATGCTTATATAAAGTATCCTCAGTGCAATGGTAATGAGACATCCTCTTCACCTCCTCATGTCTGAATTGCTCTCTAGCCCACAACAAAAAAGTGCACTGGCTGCAAACCCCACAATTATATTATTTTTTCCCCTAGTCATAGCAAATAGCAACAAGGCGGCCACTTAATAAGTTCCCTCTAATTTTTATTAGATTTACTTTCTCTTGAGAAAACTCTATGAGCTAATCATGTTATGATTTATACTTAAGACTTGTCCAAAATTCCAACTGACTTTAATGAGAATGGCTGTGTGTGGCTCCTTGCTCAGAGTAACAAGGCAAGGTTTCTTTCTGACAGCAGCCGCTTTAACAGAATCCTGGAACTTGCAGTTGGTGTATGAGAAGGCAGACGTTTCACCCCGCGGAGTTGAGCTGCTCTCCAAATGCACAAGGAACTGGCAAATACAGTAGCAACCAATCCTAGACTTCCTCTCATGGAAGCAGACTGTAACGCACTGAATGCCTACTCTTTTTCATATAATTAAATATGGGGGAAAAAAGGGCTACTCAGGGGTTGGCACTGAAAAGGCTGAGCACCGACATTACACTCTGCCTGGTACTGTGACAGCTGAGTCTCAGTTAACTAAGCAGAGTGGACCCACTACCACTTCCCAGGTGGCCTGGTGCCTATCACATCTGATCATCAACACAGCATGGTGTAGGCAAAGGATTCAGCCTCCAGCATTCTGGAGTGGGGCCTGGGAAGAACAGTGTAATAGGAAGAAAAGAATAATTATTCATCAACATTTCAGAGGCGCTATGGAGGACAGACCAGGCTGGCAGTGAGTGGAGACAGGTGGGGAAGGAGGGGGTCCTGGGCTATACTTCCTAGGGGCTGGTGTAGTGGTCCCATGCTGGTGTGTACATATCGGGAAGGCAGTTGAGAAAGAGCCGTTAATATGGCAGAATACTTTCTCAGAACCATGTGACTGCCTCTCTTGTGACACCCTTAATTCCGTCTGGATTTCTGTCTTCCCATATTCTCTCCCTCACCTTGACACAGAGATATTAATGGGATGTTCCTTAACCAAGAGTCACTGATTGTCAAGATAGCCTTGCTACTTTTGTAGAGGATGCCGTCCTCTGGTCACAGGATTTGCACCTGACTTCACTGTTAGTCATCTTGCAACAACACTGGCTTATAAAGAAGACTTTATTCTACTGGCTTATAAAGAAAGACTGCAGCTTGCTCCCCCAAAGCCATTTGACATTAGAAAAATAGTAACTGAATTACACTCTACTTATCAGAGCAGCAGCATTAGTGTGATGCAGGGACTGCAAGAAGGTGGAGGGCCACAGCGCTCCTGACACCCGACTTAGTGACTGTGACATTCACCTATAAGGGTTGCGATAGGAGACTGACATTATATAGCCAAGGTAAAGATGCCATGCAATGAAGCTGATGTGCAAAATATGACAAGATTAAGCAGATGATTTTCAACAGCTTCAGGCTAAGGCTTCAGAATTCATAATGGCTGCATTTATGAAGGCAATATATAATTAAAAGTAGTCTGATAGTCAGTGTGAGAAATTTATGTTACCTTCATGAACTCAAGGAACATCTAAAAATAATTTCATCACATTTAAAAGGTAAGTAACAACAAGATCGAAACGTTCTTATTGAAAAGAAATCATTAAATAGAACAAGAAATATTTCCCATTCTTTTAAAATAGTAGATTAATATAAAACAACAACAATAAAAGACGAGAGGCCTAACAAACCAAATGAAGGCCACGGCCACAATAGACAAAAACTACAGATAAAATGCTATCTACTGAGAACGGGTACCTGCTCCCAGAATGACTTCTACTTTCTCCTATTCTCTAGTGATTTCTCATAGGATAGGATAACCCCAGAGACTCCTCAATTTGACACAGTGCCCAGTGGCCTGAAATGCTTTGTTTATCTATTATTCCTGGCTTACTAAGAGTGTCAGAATCAGGTGATGAATTTTTACCAAGTGCCTTTTCAGTACTTATGGAGATATTCACATAGTTTTCTCCTTTAATCTATTGAGGTGGAAAATTCTAGCAATACATTCCCTAACGCTGAACCATCTTTGAGGTCCTAAAGTACACTCTACGGTACTTGGTTATGATGTATTATCTTTTTAATGAGTCACTGGATTTGATTTGGTAATATTTTACTTAGGATCTGCACCTTACCAGTTTACAAAAATAACCCTACCAGTTTAAACATCATAGTTCTAAAAGCGACACAGTAGTTGAATGAAGAGAAAATACAGGTAGAAAAGGTAAAAAGCATCCAGGAGTGAGGTAGCCACACAGCGTTTCGGCCAAGAGGTCCTGTACACTGACAACTTATCTTATGAATTTTTTTTTTCGGGCTGCTTTGTCCGAGCCTAGCTGCATAAAAGCGAACCCAGAACCCAGATGACCTGTGTACCACAGAAGGCAGGGTGAACAAATTCACGATATTTAATGAGTACCTCCTGTTGTCAGGCACTGGGAATGTGAGAATGAACAAGATAGCACTCCCGCCAGCGGAGCTCACGTTGCTCACATTCTAGTGAGAGGGACAAATATGAAACAAGACAACACGTACACACACAAATCATGATAACTGCTATGGTGGGAAAGTGCAGGGTATCATGAGACAGCGTAACAAGGGAATTTAAGTTGGAATGGGAAGACAAGAGAAAGCCTCTTCATGTAGAAGGGGTTTACCTCATGAAGAACAGGGAAGAACATTCTAGGCAGAGAGCATGGCATGTGGGCAAGGCTTTGAGGTTTCATATCTTTGGGAGATTGAAAGAAGGTCAGGGTAGCTAGACAGTCAATGTCTGGGGAGTGCATCAAAAACAAATGAAGGGGCTTCCCTGGTGGCGTAGTGGTTGAGAGTCCGCCTGCCGATGCAGGGGATGCGGGTTCGTGCCCCGGTCCGGGAAGATCCCACATGCCGCGGAGCGGCTGGGCCCGTGAGCCATGGCCGCTGAGCCTGCGTCCGGAGCCTGTGCTCCGCAATGGGAGAGGCCACAACAGTGAGAGGCCCATGTACCGGAAAAAAACAAAAAAAAAAACAAAAAAACAAAAAAAAAACAAATGAAGAACAATCCCTTCCCCTTCCCCGCTCCCCCGCCCCTCACCCAGTACAAAAGAAAACAAAAGGTTACTATCTTCTAGCAGTATTTAGGCATTTTTCTTTGGGAGGGGGTTTAGGAGATGGATTCACCTTGAAAATGGACTAGTTATCCTTTGAAACAATGTGATTGATTAACGGGGATGCAATACTGTAATGGAAAGAAAGGTGCTGGTTATTTAATGACTCAGCAAACCTTCGCTGAGCAGTTCTACGTGCCAGACAGGTGATTTGCTAAGCACTGCAGACACAGTGGATATTACACAGGGCAGGATAATTCGTCATGTCAGAGAGGCCATACCCTGAAGGGTTACCTGCCTTTTGGAACTTTCATCCATGGCCTCCTTAAAATAATATCACCTTACATTTGCATAACACCTACCATTTTTGTGTATATTACCTAATTTGAAGACTCATGCAAGCTCATGAGGAAGATATATTTACTCCCATTTGATAGATGAGATAATAGACTCAGAGAGGTGAAGTGACTAGTCCAAGGTCATCTGACTAGTAGTAAATGGCAGAACCAGAGCTCAAACCCAGTCACTTCTTAGCAAGTGCCTTTTACTTCTATGCTAGATCACAGCTATTAAGGGAAAGACCCATGATTCAGAAGTGCTTTAAATAAATAACCTTTCATTTGCTCTGAGTTTAAGGTATAAGGATTGGAAGCTAGGGATAACCTTGAAGCAGAAGCACCATGTATCCTGGTTGGCCCAAAACAGTATCCAGTTATGCTATTTTTAACAGCATCCTCTTTCACTCTCAAGAGTATATTGGTTTGAATGACAAATTATATATATCGTCACCTAATCTTGAAGAGATATCACCATAATGCCCTGAGATGGGTTGGTAGCAGGGACTGGGAGGCAAGAACAGTCATAAATGCTGACTTGGAAAATAAACCATATGGTTTGGTAAATCATTTAATTTTTCTGTCTCTTGACTATATTACCTTGCCAATGGCTTTCAAATTCTTATGCCTGAAAGTCATTTAATTGTGACCCAACACACATGTAAAGATACACACACACACACACACACATATAAGTGAAAGGAAGTTTTCCCAAACCATACTCTCCTCATAGTTTTACATTCTGATCTATTCTATTCTATTCTATTCTATTCTATTCTATTCTATTCTATTCTATTCTATTCTATTCACTTATGTTCTATTCCATTCCATTCCATTTTATTCCATTAAAAAATATTGATTGACTCACCAAATGGATTTCACAGTCTAATACTGGGTGTGACCAGCAGTTTGAAATGGGCACAGACCACTTGCTTACCAGAGTGTCAATCAAGGGTCATTTAAAAACCCTGGTAAGCTCTAGGTACTCTTCGGAGGGCCAATCTCACATTTTATCAGAAATATTAAAATGGATACAACCCACAACCCATATCCAACATTGAACACATTTTACGTGTAAGTGTGAAAATTGAGTTGGAGTTGACAAGCTGACATAATGCTCCATTTTGCAGACATTTATTTAAACAATTTATTCATGTTGATTCCTGGTTTTCTTTGCACATTTTGGTGCCAATAAATTTATTTTTCAGGTTGTGAAGATTTTTGTAGGTCCTTGAAAAACTCATATCCTTGGTGCTGTGCCTATAAAGCTGAATGGATAAAACAGCCCTGCTCTCAGTTAATGATTACGAATTCATGAGTGGAGAGAAATGATGAAAGATTATTATCTCTGCTAGCTTCTTTGACAGAAAGCCACTGGGGCGTTGAATTGGGTACTCAGTAAAGTGGGTTGGTCCCTTTAGTGAAGACAGGCAGCAGTAAAAAGGCATGCAGAGCTCAGGACTGGGAGACCTGAGTTTGAATCCCTGCTCTGGAACGGTCTTTCGGCAAGTCACTTGTTGTTTCTGAACCTCAGTTTCCCGCTCTGTAACATGAAGATCATATTCATTGTGCCATACCTATCAGGCAGGAATGTTATAAGGATTAAAATGAGAAAATGTATGTGAAAGAACTTTGTAAATTGCGAAGCACTACCCATTTATTATCGAAATATTCAGTGGATGCTATTTTTGTGGCTGCCCAGCCTGCTTAGGTTTTACTGAAGGGAAATTTATGAACACTAAAGCATCATTCTTGGGGATGTTTTGTGTGCACAAAGCAAACTTAGCTTAGCACCTATTACCATTAATGTTCCCCTGTTTCTCTCTAACACAATTTAGACAGACTCCGTTGCGTCGTGAACCTTTAGGAAGTCTAGTTCTCCCTGAAACACCACTCCTTCTTGCCAAACTACTGTACTAAATAATTATGCAGTTGTTGTTGCCAATAACCTTGAAGAAAAATAGAATTGTTTATAGCAGTGCTACTAAAGGCGGATGGCTGATTTCCTGCACTTCCAGGACTCCAAACCACTGCAGTTTAATTTAATTTAAATGAAGACCAGGCAGAATGCATTATTATATATTGATAAGGTATGCGGACACAGGCGGACATAGGGAATTATTTTGACAAAATTCATATAATGGATGCAGATCAGAGCCCCTGAACAAGCCAGTTTGTCAAATTAAATAAGCCGTCTCTAGAATTTTAACAGCACTGTGAACTTAAAAATGATTTTTTTTTACACTGTTTTGCAAGCAGCAGAGTTGGGAAAGAAACTAAATAATATACAGTGATTTCCAGACATCACACCTTATTTAGAGCCAGAGAATAAAGCACTAAGGGCAAATTAGTTCAAATGCTCACATGGAGTTTTTAGCAGGGGAGTCTTGTCTGTGTATCAGACACCAAAATCTTTAAGCCGGATGAACTAGTGATTGTGGTTTTTGTATTGCAACCCCGAGGGAGATTTTACTCTTCTTCCACTTGATCAATATTGTACTTGGATTAATCAATCTTATCAGCTGCCATTGATACTTCTCCAAGGAATTAGTTCACACAACCTCTGTTGGTAATTTATTCACTCTGGTATTATCCCTCTAGTTGCAAAATCTGTGTCACTGTAAAAACTGGTGGGATACCCTAGGATCTCAAGTACTCCTTTTCTCATTTTGCCTGTCTCTCAACAATCTGTTCTTCTTTTGTGACACTCTAGGCCTTAGAGATCACACCAATCTCCCACAGCTGAGCCATGGGGGAAACAAGAGTCCCACATTTCACACTAAGTGGGCATTTCAACTTAGATATTCACCATCATTTCCAATTCAGCTTGTTTAAATCTGATCTCTTTCTCTATCACCCAGAAACAGGTGGGAGAGGTTCATATTTAACTGGCATGGGAAGGAAGAAGAGTGGGAGACCTTTCAAGCCATAGTTTTAATCAAAATCCTAGCTATAACTGGGACTGTAAGGATAGTGGTCAAGGTTTGTTTCCTATTGCTGTTGTAACAAATTATGACGAATTTAAAGGCTTCAAGCAAGACAGATTTATCATCTTATAGATAAGGAGGTCAGAAGTCTGAAAAGGGTCTCACTGAGCTAAAATCAAGGGGTCAGTGGGCTGAGTTCCTTCTGGAGGCTCCAAGGCTCCATTTCCTTGCCGTTTCCAGCTTCTAGAGGCCATCCACATTCCTTGGTCCTTGGCTCCCTTCTTTTATCCTCAAAGCCAGCAAAACTGCATCTTGCTGTGCCTTTCTTCTATAGTTATATTATCCTCTAACTCTGACCTACCCTCTGCCTCCCTCTTCCACTTTTAAGGACCCTTGTGATGACAGTGGGCCCACCCGGACAATCCAGGATAATCATTCCATCTCAAGGTCAGCTGATTGGCATCCCTAACCCCATTTGTAACCTTAATTATCTTTTGCCATGTAACATAATATATTTCCATCTTTGGGAGGTGGTGGCTATTATTTTTCCTACCAAAAGCCTATACTAGGATTTCTGAATTTGAAGCAAACCTGAGAAGTGTCATATATAGCACCATTGTTAATATCTGGTGCAAAATTTAGTCTGTTTCTTCTAACATCAGTTAAGTGATTAAAAAATATGGCTAGGAGTACAACTAAATGTTTGCTTCTTTGTTTAGATTCAATCGTATCTATTAAGGTGTGAATTCAATGGTAACATACTTGATCTCTTTGTCTCCATCCATTTATCACCTGAACTATTTATTGTCTGTTATGTTCTTAAGGCACTCACAATCCATCTTCAGAGAAGTGGATTGTCCATCTTCATTCTACCACACATCCTAATGCTTTACCACTGTCAAGAAAATTCCCTTAGTCTCCGTGGAGATGGAAATGGAGACTAGGTAGTAAATAAAATCCCTTTAACCATGATTAAGTTATCAGGAACACTTCCTACAAGGTAAATAATCCATATTCCATCTTAGGTACCACACCTGAAATTATTTTGGCTGTTTTCCTTGGGATCCTTGCCAATTTCCTTTCTCTACTCTAAAAAAAAATGTCCCTTAAGTATACATAAAACACCACGAGGAACATTTTTTCCCTCTCCCTTGGACACTTCTGAGTGGGTCAATTGTCTCTTGCTTTTATTACTGTTACTAGCCTTAAAAGGGAACCAACAATATATATTTCAGCATTTTAATTAAGGCCATGTTTATAGTCAGAATGCTGGAGCAAGTTTTGACCAGGAACTTAACTGTAGAAATAGGAAGTAAAACAACATCCATAGGCAAACAATACGGATGAAGCCTTCATCACTGGCGTGTATACTAGAACATCTTTGTTTTTCTTTGTGTTTTAGTTGTTTATTCAATCATCCATGGATATATCAGAAACTAAGTCATTAAGAGTGCTTAACTACAACAAGGAGGAAAATTCTAGAATCTTCAGCACTGGGAGTATTTAAAAGGAAGATGTATAACACATTTTTATGCATAAAGTGAGGTTGATAAAATAGTGCAGTCACTGTGGAAAAGAGTTTGGCCACTCTTCAACATGTCAAACAACTACCATATGACCTACAGTTCTACTCCTAGGTATATCCCCCAAAGAATTGAAAACAGGTATTCAAACAAATACTTGTATGCAAATGTTAATAGAAGCATTATTCACAATAGCCAAAAAGTGGAAACAACCCATAAGTCCACCAGTTCATGAATGGATAAATGAAACGTGGTATATCTGTGCAACGGAATATTATTCAGTCATAAAAAGGAATGAAGGACTGACACCTGCTATGACATGGATGAACTTTGGAAACATTATGTTAACTGAAAGAAGTCAGATACAAAAGACCACATATTATATGATTGCATTTGTTTGAAATATCCAGAAAAGGTAAATCCACAGAGACTGAAAGGAGATTGGTGGTTGCCAGGGCCTGGAGGGGAGGGAGGAGTGACTAGTGACTGCTAGTGTCTATAGGGCTACTTTGTGGGGTGATGAAAATGTTCTGGAATTAGATGTTGGTGATGGTTGTACAACACTGTGATAATACTAAAACCCACTGAATGGTACATTTTAAATGGGTGAACTTTATGGTATGTGAATTATATCTCAATAAAGCTTTTACTTTTTTAAAAAAGTCAGGCTGAGTTGCATTTATGTGAACCCTAGCAAGAAATGACTGCTAGACACTGTCTTGGTCAGCTCTTCATCAGAGTACTGGGTAAGTTGCTAAGTGTCACAACTTAAGAAAAAAGTAAAAAAATAAAAACAAAAAACCCCCCAAATCTCACAACTTGGCAAGGGTTCTGAGCAAAGCCATAAAGAATTGGAAAACAAAGCCCTATGGAGAAAAGTTAGAGGGATTTTAGATTATTCTAGTGAAGCAAAGGCTTTAGGATAATATCCTGGAGAGGGGAATATGAGGCTTTGAGGAGGCATCAGCCAGGCTGTGATATTTGACTCCCAGCAGGAGTCAGATATCACACTCAGAAGTGTTCACAGTAAAGAGCTGTATGAAGGGACTATTTAAAGAAGCATGAGCAGGGTGAAGGGAATCAACAAGGGTCGTGACCCACCCAGGGACTGGCAACATTGGGAAGCTGTCTGGGCTTGCAGAGAGGGGTAAGGGGAGGGAGTGATACAGGAGACCAGAGAGAGCCTGGGGATTTGGAGGAGGGGCTACTCAACAGGAGCTCCCATCTTCCAGTGTAGTCACTGCCAGAACTGCAGTGAAGCAGGGAGAGGGATAAATACCCTGACCTCTCTCTCCTTCCACCCTGCTGTCTCCTGATGGTGCCATCCATTGACCAAATCAAGAGGGAAGCCAGAGAGCAAAGGAGTCCAGGCAATGTGGTCCACAGAAGCCAGTCTTTCAAAGCACAGAGACGGTCACAGAAGAGACTGTGTGTGCGTGTGCGTGTGTGTGTGTGTCTGCGTGTGTGTGTGTGTCTGGGAGGGCAAATGGAGAATAATTAACACAGTACCTACCTGTTAAGCCCACAGCTCCCTTATTAGAGAAGCTGAGGCAACAAACACCTGCATAGGCGCCATGCTTTATACCTTGTGATTCCAATATGCTGACCATACCAGCAACCAGCACTCACTCACCTCATTTAATCCTCATAGCATAATAATAATAGCAGGTGTGGTACCATAGCATAATAATAATCCTCATAGCATAATAATAATAATCCTCATAGCATAATCCTCATAGCATAATAATCCTCATAGCATTTAATCCTCATAGCATAACCTGTAACATTCTCTTTATGATAGATGGAAAAACTGTGGCATTTGGAGATTAAGTAATTTACCCAGTGTTGCACAGCTGCTAGTAAGTAGAGAAGGGATGATGTGAACTCAGGGAGGGAGTCTGGCTCCAGAGTTATTCTCTTCATCACTACACTCACTGGACTAGGGATTGGGCAGGACTCCACAGGCTGGCCAGCGACCTCATTGATAGTTAGCCTAACGGTAGAGCTCTGCCTTCGGATGTTCTCTACTGCATGGTGATTGGCTGACAAAACCCAATATTGTAAGAGAGATCTGAATGCAAAATACAGAGCAAGACACCAGATCATGGAGTTGGTAAGAGCTGAGAGAAAAAGGGGTAGTTAGTACCACAGGAGAAGTAATGAGCTCCACCATCACTATGGCTGGGTCACCATGGTGGGAAGCAGTGGACTCTTGCTGCAGAGGGGACAACTAGAGCTGTTGCTCAGCTGATAGAGCAGATGCTGATCTTCTAGGACTACAGTGTATCCCAAGCCAGGCTGCAATTTGATGAGGCCCACCTTTGAGGCTGCTGATGCCTTTTCTTGTTCTTTCCTTACTTTCCCCTGTGTCGTTACAATAATTCCTCACTAACTGAGGCAATCTGAACCACTCCATGGTCCTTGCATTCTAATAAAGCCCAACAGAGATGAGTTGATTATTTAAATATATGAGGGTCTCTTGGGCAAAGAAGAGTCACCAGTCTTTTTTTTTTTCCCCCTCCCTATGCTTCCCTCTGGAAAGAAAGAGAGGAAATCGACACACTAAGAAATATAGGTCAGTTATATGCGAATTATACCATGATAGACACTTCCAAGGGAGAATATGAAAAGATCTCCTCTGGAGAACTTTAAAAATAGTCTTCTCATCTGTCCAAGGGTGGTTTCCATGAGCTACTGCCTGAAGGCACAAGAGTCAATGGCTCCCAACCGTGGTTCCGAAGACCTGTCAGGTCTCTTAGGAAGTTTTCACTGTCTTCTACAGACTGAGAGAAATAAAGACATTGGTGTCTCTCTGCCTATCTGTCTGTCTCTCTGAGCATCAGTATTAGATTGCTTACTACCATTTCTTAAGACAGACTATTCCTTTTTTTGATGCTAAGGTATTCCTCCTTGATGAAATTATGGTACTGGTAGGCAATAGTAGATTGTAGGGGCTTTTTTTTTTCCTTTAAAAAATATTCTTACTTGGCAAAATAAAAAGTTGGCAAATCTGTCTCAGTCTCATTTTAAAAAAATGCCGTTTGTCTAAAGGAATTAAATATCTGAAGATCACAGACCCCCAAGGACCTCTTAAGGTCCCCGCTATTTGTAAGATTCTAGGTTTTAAAGTCAAAAGGACTAGGAAGGCAGGATGACTTTTTATTTAACCTACCACAGTAACAAGTTAATGGAGTCTAACTATACTAGACATAAAAAATAGTACGTGGAGATGCCTGTAAGTTAAAATTTTGTATTTTCTAAGTGGAAATGACAGTCTAAATGTCAAATATGAAAGCATGACCTGAAGAACGCCACACCAAAGGTCACAGTTAGAAGTCAACACTCAGCTCTGGAGACAGTTACAAGTCAGATATTGTGTGATTCCACTGGTATGCAGCCATCATGAAAGAGGAACTAAAATCGTTTTGAAGCAAAAATGTGTCAAAAGGGAACTCTAAACAGGCCCAAAGGGAGTGTTTAAATGAAAAAGTGCCTTAGATCCCTCAAATAGAAGAAAACCCATAATTATTCCAAATACAAATTAATATGCAGCTAGTACTTTCTGTTTTGTGAACACAACACTGCTATTTACACAGAATTATTTCAACATACCCAAAGCCTCTGCCAGGCCCCAAACCTTCTGTCCATAGATGTCGGTCTTGTTCCAAGCAAATGTGTAGACAAGATTAATTGCAGCGGGAAACCACTTCTGTGTGAGTCGCCCTTCCACAGCTACTGTGAGGTGTACTTTTATCATCCCCACGGGAATGGTTGAATGTGTTAAAAGGATCCGAAGCAGGGTTTTATACCCGGGGGTGCGGCTGCTTAGGTAACTCAGCCTCACAAAGCTGGAAGGAATGGGGATCTCCTCCTGTACAACCTGAAAGAAAAAAAGTCACATTGGCTCTTATCAGCAGTCACAGGTAGGCAAGGATACTGCATGCTTTTGTCTTAGAAACATGCCAGAGGAGAGAGCTTAAAGGGATTATGGATGTCAAGGCATTTGGTCTAGAATCTTTGTGAGGCTACATGACGACCATAGGTTTCGAATTTTGCACCAAATCTGCATGCGGACAAGACGTTTAGCCTATCCTGAGGGTTGCTCTCCTTTTTTTCCTGCCAGGAGAGACTGTGAAAATAACAATTTTGGTTTTTCAACAATGTTCCAAAAATTGCTTTGTAGGAGTTGGAGAAGATCACACTGCTGAATGTCAAGGATTTCAGTGCTATGGGTTCCATCAAAGGTTTTTTCTCATATATTCAGACACAAAAGCTTGTTCGATGTGTTAAGTTATATATCACAAACCACGGTTGTAGCTCTTATTCAGGTTAGGCTCTCTAAGAGGAAGGACTCTGGAAGCAGGCCCAGCAAGTGATATTTTATGACAGAGATTATGGTGTCCCTAGAACTAATCTTTCCTGATGCCATCAAACTTGCCTTCTTTGGAGCTTTGCAATGACCCCGAGGGCCAACTTTTAAATCAAATTTTGCTTGCATATTTCTCTGTGTTTGGATGTATCAATAGCTAGCAACAAGTTTTTCCAAGCTGGCACCTGTGACTGAGAAGCAAATAACTCCCATTAACTCCTCTGCAAATCTTTTACAAACGTTGGTCCCAGAGTGAAAATAACTCTTGGCTTCCTTAATTAATTACTATTACTTATTTGTTTATTAGCATGGATGGAGTTAACCAAAGGGGTCACTAAAACTACATCTTGTATTCTGTGACTTTCAACTTTCCAAATACAGCTGAAGAAAGAGCCCATCCTATTTAACACATTTAAGGGGACATGGATAGTGTGGATATTTTTGTGCCCTTATTCACTTTTATCTTAGAACCTTGTCCCTTCTTCCTTTTCCAAACTGGTGCACATAGTAGAACTTATTGTTAAACATACTCTATCTCATATAGTCCAGGATTTCTAGTCATTCTTTTCTTTCTGAGGGCACAAATCCCTTTTGTCTATTCTTTGCCCAGTTTTTCTTCCTTTACATTAGCTATTTGTGTGTGTGTGTGTGTTACGCGGGACTCTCACTGTTGTGGCCTCTCCCGTTGCGAAGCACAGGCTCTGGATGCGCAGGCTCAGTGGCCGTGGCTCACGGGCCCAGCCGCTCCGCGGCATGTGGGATCCTCCCGGACCGGGGCACGAACCCGTGTCCCCTGCATCGGCAGGCGGACTCTCAACCACTGCGCCACCAGGGAAGCCCTACATTAGCTATTTGATACCAAAGCTGTCCACTGGCTCTATCTTCTTAGATGCTGGCAGAAGTACAATAGTGAAGGATAGCATGACACTCACCACTGTGGTATTTCATTTCCCTAAGGAATCATGCAATCCTAGAGCAGTTTGAAAACTTGTACTGAAAGAGACCCATGCTTCCTAATATCTGTGAAAGGATTGGTGTACCCGCCCAAGGTACTCATTAAATACTATCTAGTTTTTTCTTCCTTTCTTCAGGAAAACAATAGAAAAGACAGGAGTGGCAACTCTCCAGACTCCTTTTTGTGGAGGGTACTATTTTTTGTGAGCCTTTCTCAAGTGGTCCTCTGGGCAGTGCTAACAGCTGGTGGGGATGTTGTGATGGAAGAAAAAACCAATTCAATCTTTGACTGTTCATTTACCTCTTCTTGAGTATACTTGAATCCTGGATCTGTCTGATTTATGAGTCCATTTTTGTGGACATTAAACTATCATTAAAATATTAAAATTAAAGTACCATTAAAATGTTTCTATAACATAGTGAGAAAATTGTACTATGGATATCTGAATGACTTAGAATTGAAATGAAAATACTGAATGATCAATAAAGAAAAATCCTCAGGCTGCCACTTCTGGGCTGCGCCCTAGCCCAGCAGCTCAGGCATGGTTGTACCCTCATGGATGGTGGAGGTGGCAGCGAGCTAGAGCCCGCTTTGCAGTGCGTGGCCACGTAGAGGCTGGGCGAGCCCGGGCACTGGGACCCGGCCCAGGCTCGGCGAGCAGCTCTGTGCGTGGCGGGGGTCATGGTATACTGAAAAAGCACTCAATCAAGAGAAATCTCGGGGGAGCTGGAAACTATCAAGTTACTGAGGCCACACAGGGGTCTGAAAAGATAGTTTTACAGGAGGAGCTTCAAGATGCTGGAAGAGTAAGACGTGGAGATCACCTTCCTCACCACAAATACATCAGAAATACATCTACATGTGGAACAACTCCTACAGAACACCTACTGAACACTGGCAGAAGACCTCAGACCTCTCAAAAGGCAAGAAACTCCCCATGTACCTGGGCAGGGCAAAAGAAAACAGAAAAAACAGAGACAAAAGAATAGGGACGGGACCTGCACCAGAGGGAGGGAGCTGTGAAGGAGGAAAGGTTTCCACACACTAGGAAGCCCCTTCGTGGGCGGAGACTGCGGGTGGCAGAGGGGGAAGCTTCCGGTTCACGGAGGAGAGCACAGCAACAGGGGTGCGGAGGGCAAAGCGGTGAGATTGCCAAACAGAGGATCGGTGCCGACTGGCACTCACCAGCCCGAGAGGATTGTCTGCTCACCCGCCAGGGCGGGCGGGGCTGGGAGCTGAGGCTCGGGCTTCGGATGGCTAGCCGGGAGGGAGTCCAGGAAAAAGTCTGGATCTGCCGAAGAGGCAAGAGACTTTTTCTTGCCTCTTTGTTTCTGGTGCGTGAGGAGAGGGGATTAAGGAACTGCTTAAAAAGAATTCAGAATAATGATAGTAAAGATGATCCAAAATCTTGGAAATAGAATGGAGAAAATACAAGAAACGTTTAACAAGGACTTAGAAGAACTAAAAAGCGAACAAACAATGATGAACAACAAAATAAATGAAATAAAAAATCCTCTAGAAGGGATCAAAAGCAGAATAACTGAGGCAGAAGAACGGAGAAGTGACCTGGAAGATAAAATAGTGGAAATAACTACTGCAGAGCAGAATAAAGAAAAAAGTATGAAAAGAATTGAGGACAGTCTCAGAGACCTCTGGGACAACAATAAATGCACCAACATTCAAATTATAGGCGCCCCAGAAGAAGAAGAGAAAAAGAAAGGGACTGAGAAAATATCTGAAGAGATTATAGTTGAAAACTTCCCTAATATGGGAAAAGAAATATTTAATCAAGGCCAGGAAGCACAGAGAGTCCCATACAGGAGAAATCCAAGGAGAAACACACCAAGACACATACTAATCAAACTATCAAAAATTAAATAAAAAGAAAAAATTTTAAAAGCAGCAAGGGAAAAACGACAAATAACACACAAGGGAATCCCCATAAGGTTAACAGCTGATCCTTCAGAAGAAACTCTGCAAGCCAGAAAGGAGAGGCAGGACATATTTAAAGTGATGAAGGAGAAAAACCTACAACCAAGATTACCCAACAAGGATCTCATTCAGATTTGACAGAGAAATTAAAATCTTTACAGACAAGCAAAAGCTAAGAGAATTCAGCACCACCAAACCAGCTTTACAACAAATGCTAAAGGAACTTCTCAAGGCAGGAAACACAAGAGAATGAAAAAACCTATAATAACAAACCCAAAACAATTAAGAAAATGGTAATAGGAACATACATATCGATAATTACCTTCAATGTAAATGGATTAAATGCTCCAACCAAAACACATGAACTGACTGAATGGATACAAAAACAAGACCTGTATATATGCTGTCTACAAGAGCCCCACTTCAGACCTAGGGACACATACAGACTGAAAGTAAGGGCATGGAAAAAGATCTTCCATGCAAATGGAAATCAAAAGAAAGCTGGAGTAGCAATTCTCATATCAGACAAAATAGACTTTAACATAAAGACGATTACAAGAGACAAAGAAGGACACTACATAATGATCAAGGGATCAATCCAAGAAGAAGATATAACAATTGTAAATATTTATGCACCCAACATAGGAGCACCTCAATACATAAGGCAAATACTAACAGCCATAAAATGGGAAATCGACAGTAACACAGTCATAGTAAGGGACTTTAACACCCCACTTTCACCAATGGACAGATCATCCAAAATGAAAATAAATAAGGAATCACAAGCTTCAAATGATACATTAAACAAGATGGACTTAATTTATAGGACATTCCATCCGAAAACAACAGAATACACTTTCTTCTCATGTGCTCATGGAACATTCTCCAGGATACATCACATCTTGGGTCACAAATCAAGCCTCTGTAAATTTAAGAAAACTGAAATCATATCAAGTACCTTTTCTGACCAATTACAGGAAAAAAATCTGTGAAAAATACAAACACATGGAGGCTAAACAATACACTACTTAATAACCAAGAGATCACTGAAGAAATCAAAGAGGAAATCAAAATATACCTAGAAACAAATGACAATGAAAACACGATGACCCCAAACCTATGGGATGCAGCAAAAGCAGTTCTAAGAGGGAAGTTTATAGCAATACAATCGTACCTTAAGAAACAAGAAACACCTCAAATAAATAACCTAATCTTACACCTAAAGCAATTAGAGAAATAAGAACAAAAAATACCCAAAGTTCGCAGAAGGAAAGAAATCATAAAGATCAGATCAGAAATAAATGAAAAAGGAATGAAGGAAATGATAGCAAAGATCAATAAAACTAAAAGCTGGTTCTTTGAGAAGATAAACAAAATTGATAAACCATTAGCCAGACTCATCAAGAAAAAAAGGAAGAAGACTCAAATCAACAGAATTAGAAATGAAAAAGGAGAAGTAACAACTGACACTGCAGAAATACAAAGGATCATGAGAGATTACTGCAAGCAACTATATGTCAATAAAATAGACAACCTGGAAGAAATGGACAAATTCTTAGAAATGCACAACCTTCCAAGACTGAACCAGGAAGAAACAAAATATGAACAGACCAATCACAAGCACTGAAATTGAAACTGTGATTAAAAATCTTCCAACAAACAAAAGCCCAGGACCAGATGGCTTCACAGGCGAATTCTATCAAACATTTAGAGAAGAGCTAACACCTATCCTTCTCAAACTCTTCCAAAATATAGCAGAGTGAGAAACAGTCCCAAACTCATTCTATGAGGCCACCATCACCCCGATAGCAGAACCAGACAAAGATGTCACAAAGAAAGAAAACTACAGGCCAGTATCACTGATGAACATAGATGCAAAAATCCTCAACAAAATACTAGCAAACAGAATCCAACAGCACATTAAAAGGATCATACACTATGATCAAGTGGGGTTTATCCCAGGAATGCAAGGATTCCTCAATATACGCAAATCAATCAACGTGATACACCATATTAACAAACTGAAGGAGACAAACCATATGATCATCTCAATAGATGCAGAGAAAGCTTTCGACAAAATTCCACACCCATTTATGATAAAAACCCTCCAGAAAGTAGGCATAGAGGGAACTTTCCTCAACATGATAAAGGTCATATATGACAAACCCACAGCCTACATTGTCCTCAATGGTGAAAAACAGAAACCATTTCCACTAAGATCAGGAACAAGACAAGGTTGCCCACTCTCACCACTATTGTTCAACATAGTTTTGGAAGTTTTAGCCACAGCAATCAGAGAAGAAAAAGAAATAAAAGGAATCCAAATCGGAAAAGAAGAAGTAAAGCTGTCACTGTTTGCAGATGACACGATACTATACATAGAGAATCCTAAAGATGCTACCAGAAAACTACTAGAGCTAATCAATGAATTCGGTAAAGTAGCAGGATACAAAATTAATGCACAGAAACCTCTTGCATTCCTATAGACTAATGATGAGCAATCTGAAAGTGAAATTAAGAAAACACTCCCATTTACCATTACAACAAAAAGAATAAAATATCTAGGAATAAACCTACCTAAGGAGACAAAAGACCTGTATGCAGAAAACTATAAGATACTGATTAAAGAAATTAAAGATGATACAAATAGATGGAGAGATATACCATGTTCTTGGATTGGAAGAATTAACAATGTGAAAATGACTATAGTACTGAAAGCAATCTACAGATTCAATGCAATCCCTATCAAACAACCACTGGCGTTTTTCACAGAACTAAAACAAAATATTTCACAATTCGTATGGAAACACAAAAGACCCTGAATTGCCAAAGCAATCTTGGGAACAAAAAATGGAGCTGGAGGAATCAGGCTCCCTGACTTCAGACTATACTACAAAGCTCCAGTAATCAAGACAGTATGGTACTGGCACAAAAACAGAAATATAGATCTATGGAACAGGATAGAAAGCCCAGAGATAAACCCACGCACATATAGTCACCTTATCTTTGATAAAAGAGGCAAGAATAGACAGTGGAGAAAAGACAGCCTCTTCAATAAGTGATGCTGGGAAAACTGGACAGCTACATGTAAAAGAATGAAATTAGAACACTCCCCAACATCATACACAAAAATAAACTCAAAATAGATTAAAGACCTAAAGGTAAGGCCAGACATTATCAAATTCTTAGAGGAAAACATAGGCAGAACATTCTATCACATAAATCACAGCAAGATCCTTTATGACCCACCTCCTAGACAAATGGAAATAAAAACAAAAATAGACAAATGGGACCTAATGCAACTTAAAAGCTTTTGCACAGCAAAGGATACCATAAACAAGACCAAAAGACAACCCTCAGAATGGGAGAAAATATTTGCCAATGAAGCAACTGACAAAGGATTAATGTCCAAAATTTACAAGCAGCTCATGGAGCTCAATATCAAAAATAAAAAAAAAAAACCATCCAAAAATGGGCAGAAGACCTAAATAGACATTCCTCCAAAGAAGATATACAGATTGCCAACAAACACATGAAAGAATGCTCAACATCATTTATCATTAGAGAAAAGCAAATCAAATCTACAATGAGGTATCATCTCACAGCAGTCAAAATGGCCATCATCAAAAAATCTACAAACAATAAATACTGGAGAGGTTGTGGAGAAAAGGGAACCCTCTTGCACTGTTGGTGGGAATGAACATTGATACAGCCAGTATGGAGAACAGTATGGAGGTTCCTTAAAAAACTAAAAATAGAACCAGCATACGACCCAGCAATCCCACTACTGGGCATATACACCGAGAAAACCATAATTCATAAAGAGTCATGTACCAAAATGTTCATTGCAGCTCTATTTACAATAGCCAGGACATGGAAGCAACCTAAGTGTCCATCAACAGATGAATGGATAAAGAAGATATGGCACATATATACAATAGAATATTACTCAGCCATAAAAAGAAACGGATTTGAGTTATTTGTAGTGAGGTGGGTCGACCTAGAGTCTGTCATACAGAGTAAAGTACGTCAGAAAGAGAAAAACAAATACCATATGCTAACACATATATATGGAATCTAAAAAAAAAAAAAAAAAAGGTCATGAAGAACCTAGGGGCAAGATGGGAATAAAGACAGACCTATTAGAGAATGGCCTTGAGGATACGGGGAGGGGGAAGGGTAAGCTAGGACAAAGTGAGAGAGTGGCATGGACATATATACACTACGAAATGTAAAATAGATAGCTAGTGGGAAGCAGCTGCATAGCACAGGGAGATCAGCTTGGTGCTTTGTGACCACCTAGAGGGGTGGGATAGGGAGGGTGGGAGGGAGGGAGATGCAAGAGGGAAGAGATATGGGAACATATGTATATGTACAACTGATTCACTTTGTTATAAAGCAGAAACTAACACGCCATTGTAAAGCAATTATACTCCAATAAAGATGTTAAGAAAAAAAGAAAAATGCTCAGGAATCCTAATATATGAAGTTTCAAAAATGTCTTCCTCTGACTATAAAGCTTGAACACTTAGAAAGCAGTTTTAGAGAAAATGCATAGGCTTGACAACTACCTTTACTAAACACAGCTAAACAAGAGGAGTTGTCATGACTTCTAAGAACAATGACAGCGGACGCAATTTAGACAGTGGGAGAAAACTAGATTTCTTAAGGAGCTTTAATTTCAGAGCCACAAATGGTCCCACCTCATTGATTATACTGTTATCACTATTGAGCCAGCAAGCTCTGTTCTTTTGAACACAGTGTTCATCAGGTCAAGGTTTGGGGTCTAATCCTCATGACAGCTAGTTCATCTTGCTTTGTTCCATGGCCAGAGATAGCACCTTATAACCCCGGCCAATCACCTTGCAAATGTGTGCCAGAGAGATTACATTTGAAGGCTTCTCTTGGAAAATGAAGGGCAGCACATTTTAGGGCTGGCAGGAGTACCAGGAAAAGGAATCTAGCCATTATACACTGTTGAGCACGCCATGGATACTATGATTTTATACTTTCAAGGTCAATGTACCCACCTGCAGCTCAGGAACAATAGTTCCCCTCTCTGGACAGGACCCTCCAAATGATGTGAGTGGTGAAGGAAGCACAATAGGGTTTGGGCTGATAAAGTTGGAGATATCGCAGGATGGTGGGTCTGATACAACTCTCTGCATGGTCACTTTCTCCACCACAATAAACTGATTCCAAGGTAACCAGAGCGTCCTCTTCTCAGGTAGAAAAGGTGACCGATCAAAGATTAAGACGACAGAGATACCACCGACAGCTACGAGGTCAAAGCTGAGAAGGAAAAACAGAAGATAGTTTCAACCAAATGAACAACTAAAATAAAGTTAAAGTTTAAAAAACAGGTAATTTCAGTGCTCTTTCCTTCTTTTGGGATGCAACTATATCCATTTGTATTCTCTATTTTATTCCTTCTATTCCATCTAACTAAATATTCATTCCATGGAGTGTTCTTTTCACTATCCAGTAGACTTGGTGAGAAAAAATTCCACATCACCAGTTGATATTCACCTAGGATTTATAAATCAATTTTAATGCTTTCTTAAACAAAATCACTGCATGTATTTCTGCAAAGCCAAATCTGACATCACTGCTCCTCCCTGTGCTAGAGAGAACTGAAAGATGGCCATTGAACATTAAGCAACATCTGTAATATGCCGCATTATTCATCTTAAAAAAATTCCTATAATGTAACTCAATAAAAGTAAGGAGCCAAAAGGTTAAATACCTTGTTCACAGTCACAAACATAGTGTCAGAAACCTGATGGTGACTTTGAGATGGCATTTGGAGAGAGATACCAGCTGAGGAAATTTGTTCAGTGAAATTTTCTTGAACAATACCATGCTTGAACCCTCCATATCTGGCTGCCCCCTTTGGCGCCTGATTCTACTTGAACTCTAGATTTAGGATTTCTGGTTCGCTCTAGAATGCCTCTTCGTTTCCTGTTGTAAGGAAGTCTGCAATGGACCCTGTCCATCTCCACTGACAACTCCTTCCATATCTCTGACTAAACAAGACTACCTCTTCTGTAAGTCCATCTCTTGGTGTGGTCTCTGAAATGACTCTTCAGCTGGAGCATAATAGACTCAGATTTCAGTTCATTCTGCACTAGATGGCTCTACCTTCCTGCTCTTTTAAGTACAATGATGTCTTTGAGATAATGTACTTGAAAGCATTCAAAAAGCATAAAATACTATGTATACAAGATAATGATAAATTATCATTATATCTTAAAAATGGATAAAGGGCAATGGATACTCCTTAATATTCAAAGCAACTTAAATCCACAGGAGAGAGATGTAAGCAATTCTGTGTTTAAAAAAAAAAAAAACAACTTTCTTAAAACACTTTTCAATGGTAAAATGCTCTGACAGTGAATCAGACTTAATTATGGATATCTCACCACTCCCTTCATATGACATTTATTATATTTATTATAGTATTACCAATTGTGTCCTGTTGCAGAAATCTTTCATGTAAAGATAAGTGGACAGTAACAAAGGATAGCTAATACTGTATTTGTTATTGTTGCTTTTTCAGTCAAGTAGCTGTAATATTAAGGCAGTTTCCAAAAAGAGGATTTGAAGAACTGCATTAGCTTTAG
This sequence comes from Globicephala melas, assembly GCF_963455315.2. Lineage (NCBI taxonomy): Eukaryota > Metazoa > Chordata > Mammalia > Artiodactyla > Delphinidae > Globicephala > Globicephala melas. The sequence goes on along the minus strand of NC_083335.1, from coordinate 23,217,826 downwards.
AAAATAATTCAGGTTTGAAGTAAAAAAAGAAAACCCCAAACAGCTTATGGTTTAAGACAGAGAGGCTGAATTCATGATAATACAGGAGGAGTTTAAGGCAAGTGTAGTGGGGGAAAATCCTACATTGCTTGTCAGAGACCTTTTCTCTGGTTCACATTCTACACTGATTCAACTGTGTCCTTGGGCAAGTTTATTTGCCTCACCCAAACCTCAGCTCTTGAGTCCTTAAAACTGAACTGCTTATTTATTTGAAAACAAAAACAAATGCAAACACGAAAACAAAATAAACTACCCATACATATGTTCTTACATATGTACCTGCGAATTATTCTCTACTTCTAGAAAGATTAAGCAGACAGGCCAGGCTTGTTTTGTAGAAAGAATGTGATTTTGGCTTCATACACACCTGGGTTCAAATCTCAAAATTCAAGCTTTGTCATGTTAACTTTGTGTCTTTGGGCTAATTATTTAACCTTCATGAACTTCAGTTTCCTCATTAGGAAAATGGGGCTAATATGGTCTATCACTCAGCTACTGCCATAAGCGAGTAAATAAGATAAAGACTTAAGAACCAAGCATATAGTAGGGACTCAACAAATGTTAACTTTCTTCTCAAATCAGATCCATTGCCCTATTAAATTTACAGATGTCTTCTCTTGTAGTTCAGATGAACTCTAGGCCAGTTTTTGATTATCTCCATAAGCAGATACTGAGTTTTAAGTTCTCCTGGGAACTTCCCCTAAGCATCCTGTGTTGGGTTAGTTTTATGTGTCAACTTTGTTGGGCTACAGTACCCAGTTATTTAATCAAACACTAATTTAGGTGTTGCTGGGGAGGTATTTTGTAGATGTGGTTAATATCTACAGTTAGCTGAGTTTAAGTAAAGGGGATTACCCTTGATAATGTGGGAGGGCCTCATTCAATTAGTTGAAAGAGCAAAACTGAAGTTTTTCAGAGGAAGAGGACTTCTGCCTCAAGACTGCAGACGTAGCATCTACTCGTTGCCGAGAGATTCCAGTCTGCTAGCTTACCCTGCAGTTTTTGGAGTTGCCAATCCCCACAATCACATAAGCAATTCCTTGAAATCTCTTTCTTTCTCCCTCTCTATATACAGTTAACCCTTGAACAACGTGGGGGTTAGGGTTTCCCCCCAAGCACAGTTGAAAATTTGCTTATAACTTTACAGTTGGCCCTCCATATCCACAGTTCCACATCCACGGATTCAACAGACTGCGAATCATGTAGTACTGTAATACATGTTTATTGAAAAAAATCCACACGTGGACCCATGCAGTTCAAATCCATGTTGTTCAAGGGCCAACTGTATATATATTATACATATATATAATACACATTATATATATGTATAATATGTATTATACATATAATACATATTATAATACACATGTATATGTATAATATATATAATATATACACACATGTATATACACACATATGCATGCATATGTACATGCATATATGCATGCATACACACACACACACACACACACACACACACAGAGGTTCTGTTTCTCTGCAGAACCCTGATTTCTCCTCTTCCCACCTAGCTATTATATATAGTAAACACTGTCTGGGTGGCTCATTAATTGCCATGGTGGTGGAAGGTGGATCTGTAGCCAACAATCCATCTAAACTATTGCAATACCCAATAGAATGCTCTCTCGATGATTAATTCCTTTGGGATTTCCCCCACCACAAATGGTCTCCATTGGCAAGAGTCAGTAAGAACAGGTTACAAAGTCACGTGAGAGTGAGCATAAAACACCCAAGGGAGAGGGCATACTTGTCTGGAGACCGTTAATCCGTAATAAGTCAGACCCGTCCTATTCATAGATGGAAGACTATTGTAGCTTATGTAAAATGCTTATTTCTGCCTTATGGTATCCATAAATGAACAAACTCTTACCTTGAGGGGAATCAGAGGAAACCCTCTCGTCATCTCCCAAAGTCTTCTGAACAAAGTTCTTGAGACCTTTAATGCTCTCAAGAATCTTCTAGGAATGTCAATGCTTCACCTATTTTGCTTATCATTAGCTGAACTATCAATATGAGCATCTGTTACATATCTAAGTTGAAGGTGGTAAATCATAGAAGGTAAGAGCAAGATCACTTGGGTTCAACTTTTGGCTCTACCCTTATTAGCTGTGTTAATTTGGATAAGTTTTCTCGTCTGCCAAATGGGGAGGATGATAATAATGATTCCTATCTCATAAAGTTGTTATGAGGATGAAACAATATGTATGAAAATGCAAGGAATGCAGTAGATACTCATACATCATCTTTCCTTTAGAATTGCCTTTTTTTTCTTTTCTGCTACTTTGGCCTCTCCCAATCTGCATACCTAATCTCTTCTTACTTTTAGAGGGACCCGTCTTCCACTCCCACCCTTCCTTCTGCTTTTTATACATCACTTTGGTCTCATGACCTAGACTTTTCCTGGTTCCCTATGGAAAGTTGTCAATTAACTTGTGCAGATGGATGATAACGTGGGTAATTAGTTCTCCAGCCACCATAACATATTTGCATATAACAGGGAGTTTGAAAGAGTCAATAACTTAACCCAAAGCAGTGATACCATTGATGGGAACAAAAGGCACAGTGGCAGAGAGGTGGGATTGAGATTTGGAGACAGAAAGCCAGAACTTTACAGCATTTTGCATATCACACCCTGTCTACCAGGTATCTGAATGCTAACCTCAACCTTTCTATAATCCTTTTGCCCTCAGGTATACAGATGGTCCCCAAGTTACAATGGCTTGACTTAGGGTTTTTCAACTTTATGATGGTGCAAAAGTGATAAGCGTTCAGTAGAAACCATACTTTGAATTTTGATCTTTTCCCGAGCTAGCGATATGCGATAGAAACTCTCTTGTGATGCTGGGCAGCGCAGCGGGCCACAGCTCTGTTGGCCACGTGATCACGAGGGTAAATAACTGATATGCTTACAACTCTTCTGTACTCACACAACCAGTCTGTTTTTCACTTTCAGTTCCGTATTCAATTGATTACATGAGATATTCAATACTTTATTACAACAGGCTTCGTGTTACATGATATTGCCCAACTGTAGGCTAATGGAAATGTTCTGAGCACATTTAAGGTAGGTTAGGCTAGGCTATGATGCTTGGTAGGTTAGGTGTATTAAATGCATTTTCAACTTAAAATATTTTCAACTTATGATGGATTTATCGGGATGTAATTCCATCATAAACTGAGGAAGATCTGTAGTTTCTCTAGATATTCTACTTCTGAAATGTACTTAACTCAATCTGAGGTAGCAACCATCAGAGACATATAAATGGAAACTCTCATCACACTGTCACTTTATGTCTAAGAGATGATAGTGGGGCTGTCTGGTTGGTATTTGGGGCATATATTTTGAATGCCTACATCCTTTGTGGAGCCTGAGGGAAGAGTTACTGCCAGAGGGGACTCTGGCTAATATCTGTCATCTATATAAACCTAGTTCTCACAGTGAGCTCAGTGGGAGGGTCCTGGTATTTTACTTAAGATTAAAAACACAAAAATAACAATAAAAATTGTCATTCTTTAATGCTTTCTATAAACTGGAAACAGAAAGTTTATAGACTTTTTAGACATCACATTTCTTTTAGGTTCTTTTGTGAATATCGAATAACTCACTGAAACCTTTGGACACAAGCTAAAAAACCTAAGGCACATCATTTCTCCATAAGAAGCCAAATATCCCTGTGGGCATATTCTATTTAAAGAAATAATCCATTTCTCAATTTCTGGCACATGGTTGAACCTGCTGGCAAGGGAGAGGCCAGTTTTCTGTACCAGCTACTGGTGCGTGAACTACCAAAATTCCATCATTCAATCTAATTGAGAAAAAAGTCCATTTGAATTAGTAGAGAGCTCTGATTATAGAATATTTGAAAGGAAATAGTTTTTATTGCATATATATATATATATATATATATATATATATATTCAGACTAGATGCTCCCAGAGTAGTTCTGCTGAGCTTGTTATAATGAATAGACGGCTCATTTCTAATTAGTAATATAATTTACATACAAATAATTCATATAATTTCCTAAAATCTTAAAAAGTTTTTCTTAAATAGGTTTAAACTCTTCCTTATTATCTTCTTTAACTATTTTTTGTAAGCCTTTTCTTGAGAGGCAGTTGAAAAAATAAATTCAGCATAGCCCAGGTTGAACAATTAACAATTCTGAAGTGGCTAGGACTAATAATAACGTCTGATTTTAGGTTCTTGAAATGACATAGTCTCTCACACTGTGATAAAGCTTCAAGGCAATAGGTCTCTTTATATGAGTACTGAAGCGGCTTGTTATCAGTAGGACATTTCAAGGGTAGCCACCTGGAGTCTAGGGTACCTCAAAGCCATCATTACAATGTTCCTGAGAATCATAAATAGGTACCTTTAAGCTGGACACATGGGCCTATTGACTCAAATATTCTAAACGAATGTCTACCTGAAGGATGGCAACAAAAATGTTTTTGTGAGCAAACCCTTTTCCACGAGGAAAAGATTTAACTAGTGGTCTTGCTTTCCAGGTCTCTGAGAACCTGGGGAAGCCCTTAGAGAGCAGCTTGGTGGTTGGTGCTTAAGGTTAAATCACTATGGTTATATAGACACCAAGGGAAATTGGTTAAGCTGGCCATGCTTTTCGACCTGTTACAGCCACTAGTAAAATAGGCAGTCTAGGGAGGACACATTTTTTTTTTCCTTTAATGTCTCAATGTGGTTGAATTGTATACCTTTGGAAGAAACCTTTTGGACAACTTTACCTCTGAAATATTTTGAGGCTATCATGGAAAGAACAGCCTAGGTGTTCAATGCTTCATTACCTGCATCATCTTACTGGATTTTGAATCTGTATTTATAAATGATGAATGCTTAGATGAAGGCTAGACAACTTTCCACATGGCCAGGGTTTCAGGAAGACTTGACAGTAATAGTACAGGGTTGGTTAGGAGCTAAACTTGGTTTGATTTAGATGGGGAATAGAGGAAATAAATAACACCAATGACTTTTTTAGATACAGCTTGAAGGAAGATGGGCTTATAAACACTGTATCACTTGAGCCCTGGTTTGACTCATGGCTAGAAGTCAGTATTTGGCCCACACAATGATCAGAAGCAATATTGACGTACCTTCCATCTTGCCGGCTGATGGTAAACCCATAATCACTGTGGTGCAAGAAACTAACATTCACCCCTACTAGAGGGGTTCCATCTACAGCCATCACTTGGCCTCGAATCACACAAGCACGCCTGCAACACAAGATCAAAGGCAAATATAAAAGCATGTTGAAACTAGATTCTAGAAGCCAAGTTGGAGAAAGTTTGGAAAACACAGTTCAGTATAACAAAGAAAACAATAATTTCACCAACGAGTAGTAACTTCTAATAACATTTTGGTGACGGTATGAATACCTTTTTTTACCAATAAAAATTGGGATTATACTCAGTATAGTTCTGAATCCTGATATTTTTTTCATTTTTTTTCTTTTTCTTTTTTTTTTTTTTTTTTGCGGTACGCGGGCCTCTCACTGCTGTGGCCTCTCCCGTTGTGGAGCACAGGCTCTGGACGCGCAGGCTCAGCGGCCATGGCTCACGGGCCCAGCCACTCCACGGCATGTGGGATCTTCCCGGACCGGGGCACGAACCTGTGTCCCCTGCATCGGCAGGCGGACTCCCAACCACTGCGCCACCAGGGAAGCCCATGAATCCTGATATTTTAAAGTTGGCAGTATATTATTAACACTGTCCAATGTAATTAGAAATTCCTTAATATATCATTTTGATATTAGATAATATAGCCCTAAAACAGTATTCCTTGTTTAATCCATTCCCTATTTTAGGATATTTAGTTGTTTCTTATTTTTTTCTGCAATGAATTTCTTATTATTTCCTTGGGAGATAGTCCTAGTCATGGAAAGATACTTTTCTCTTATTAAAATTAATTAAAATGAAAATTAGTTAATACATAAATACACTGTAGACGTGACTAAAGTCCCTGCTGACCACCTCCCTCCCAGTTCCTGGTCTTCTCCCCAGAGGTAATCGGCAATATCATTTTGTTGAGGGCATTTTCTATGCATTTACATACATAGGTGTGAACACTTTTAAGGCTCTTAATACATATTGCCAAATTACTTTTTCTGGAAAAATAATAAAAAAAAAAAAGCAGACTTAGTTGGGCAAATTTTAACAGTTAAAGTCTGCAAAAGAGACATGGTCCCTGACTATATAGCACCATGTTTCTCTGGCCTGATTGAAATAAAATATTTCAGGAGATTTTCCCTTTAAACAAATGAGTTTCATCTTTGCCAAATAAGAGGATTCCATTAGACTAGCCCTTAACAGAGCTGTCTCCCAGGGACACAGGCCACTAAAACGAGTATACTTTCAGCTCTAGCTTGGCCAACAAGTTGTAACAAAGTTTAGGAGCTTGGCAGTTAAGAAGGCCCAGGGGCAACCCCCAAGCACAGATTTTTCACTTGTCTGTTGTTTTTGGGGTTGGGGGGAAGGGGGTCTCACCAGAGTCCAGTCCTAGCCTTGGCAGTCCTGAGCTCTAGAACGTGCATTTTATAGCTGGAGCTGGTAGGGTTGAAGAAGTTGGGCAGGGTCAATGATTTTTCCTAGGGCATTAATGTCATTTTTTTCACCAAGTGAGATCAGGGTATCCAGGCAAGCTCAATCTTGGATTAAAAGGGGCCATGTGATTTGGGCAAACATGACTTTCCAAAGTAACCATAATAATTCCACCCTGGCATTATACATTCTTTCAATCAGCAAGTCAAGGCAATGTGTCTAAAGGCTCTTGGCCACAAAGATCGTTCAAGAGAAAAAAAAACTGTGAAAAAGCAAGAGACAGTTACCAGCCAAAGCTTGTGTTATATGTTATGGCCAATAAACATCACTACTAAATTCTACTGCAATCAGAAGAACTGGGATATGTTATACTGATAGGATTTATCCTGCATCACCTAAAGCCTTCCCCCAACACAAACTATAAGCCAGTAAGTATTGCACAAAGCTAAGCTAGTATAATTGTTGCTATTAGTGTCTTTATTGAACTCTTCAGACCGACATTCCTAGTTCTGACATAAATTAGTGGGTTTCTTCTTTCCAATGAGCTGTCCATCTTATGAATTCCGTAAATAATGGTTCTGAATGGCATGCAAATGGCACACTGGCACTTGCTTTGCCTTGTCTGATTCTTCCAGTTCCTTTTTGGGGAGATTTTGAAATCCCATTTGTTCTAATAGAGAAGATATTTGAAAGTCACCAAGTTCTGGATTTTGAACTAATCCTGACAGATCTGGTCCCTGGTTCTAAATCCAATGTAACAAGACATGAAAAGAGAAGGATGTCTCTAGTTTTATACAGTGACAGTTTGAAGGTCTTTACAAAGCAAAATTTGACAAACTGGGTATAGATTAAGTAGAAACCAGCTGAGAAAATCTCCTGCAAACTACATAGGGATCGGAGCCAGAGGGGCTGAGAAGAAACGTGCATTAGTGAGGCCACCTTCATTTGAAGATCAGTTCAACATTGCTTCCTGAGCCCTATGTGCTGATGGCTTTTGGGGGGGTGTGGTAGGGGGTAATTATGAACTTGCCAAGGCTTTACCAGTTAACAAGGTGGGCTTTTCAACAATGATGCCTACTTAGGTGGTCGCTGATTCCCTACTGGCAAGACAATTCTACACGCGCTTATTTTATTTGTTCACATTAATCTAGACATTGTGTCTTCCCACAGCTGTACTAGGCTCAATTATTTTTGTTTTTATTTTGTCAAGCCTAGTTGACATTATTTGCTCATATTTTATGACAGACACAGATCTGTCTCTTCTCTTCGCTGCTCTTTTATTTTCTATACAGCTTATATTTATGAAGGATCCAGGCTGGTGAGTGAAAGTCTCATAAAAGTCATCATTATTCTGTGCACTTCTCTTGTATTCTTCTCTTCCTTCATTCTGTATCTCATTCTGAGTAGACTTGTCTTTTGAATCCTCTTCTCTTTAATATTCCTCATATTTTATGAAGCACACAGATTTGTGTGATAACGACTCATCAAAGTCATCATTATTCAAGACATTGTCTACCTGTTCTCATTCATTTCACTCATCATTCATAAATAATGCTCAGACTTGTCTTCCAACTCCCCTACTTTTTTTATTCCTCATATTTTATGATCCACACCAACTTACAGCATATGATAAAGCCCCATAAAACTTATTATTTTACATTTATCAGCATTGAACTCTCTTTGTAACGTACTGGATTTTAAATGTTCTAAGATTCCCTGTATCTTGCTGCATTTGCTTCCATTATTTACACACTCCATGTCATCCATTTTTCACAAGAATAACTCTTAGCTCCTTTCATTCCTGGGTTACTAGTACTTACTATAATCTTTGACCAACATCAGTCATCCTGCGTCAGTATAAGTTGTCTAAATTTCCGGACAGTATTATTCTTTTTTAATTGGCAGTAATTTGGATTGGCACTGCATGCAGAAACCTAGGAAAAAAATCTTCTCAGGCAAACTCTCCATTTCAAAAAGAATGCTCTCAAGTCTGCTCACTTCCCCAGGCTACTTGAGCTCCAGATGGCCCTTAGGGAACCTTCAGATATAGTCTTGGCAGATACGGTGTATTGTGCCACTTCATACAGCACAACTGCCACTTTGTGCGCTCCAGCTTCTAAACTCAACTTTCTTCATTAATTGTGGGGGGTAGCCTTGTATCTGCTTTATTTTTCCTGATTTACGCAACCACTAAAATATACTTTCTCCCCCATGTACATAATCTATTTGTTTATGTTTCCAATATCCAAGGTGGCCTGCATAATTCACCTTTTTCCTAGGTTAGATCCTTGCTGAAGTAGTGAGGTATCTATGGCTGGGGTCTGTCTTCAGTCATCCCACAATCCTACTTTCCGTGTTTTTTGTCATGCCCAATTGCGGTGCCTCCCTGTTTCCTGTCCAGCTTCTTCAAATCACCGTTTAAGTGAGGCAGTCATACTTGGCCTGTCCTTGGTCTGTCCTGAGGAAACATCTTGAACTCTTAAACTTTTGCCACATGAAAAAGTTCAACGTGAGTCCGAAACCTTTAAGGACCTGTCTTTTCCTGAAACTTTTTCAATTAAGTAATATACGGAACTCTTGTGAACCTTCCAAACTAGATTACAGAAGCTACTGTCTGGACTATCATGAAGCTGGCCCTGCACATGTGTATAGCAGGTATGTGCCCAGTGTGACTGTCTTTTGTGTTGGTTGTGTGTGTGTGTTTGAGTACTCTCAATGGCGGGTACTGCATGCTTTCCATCTTTGTCCGGGGCTCTCCTTTGATCCACAGACTTGGATGGGATATTTTGCTTCCTTGAACCTCTAAAAACAAGGACTTCTCCCTGCTATTGTGGGTTAGAGCAAGATAACTTGAACTTGGATGAACGTGTCCAATGTGACTTTAAAAACATGTATGGAGAAGATCACCCCTCCCAAGTGTCTCTTTTCTTCTTCTCTGGATAATACAGGCCAAGCTGTCGACCTGCTGTCACTATGCTAAAGCAGCAACCTCAGAGGAACTGCTTCTCCCTTTAACTAAATGCTGAATCCTCTAGGTGTTTGGAGCTTGGTCTGAAGAACAGGGCATCTTGGGAAACGCAAGTCAGTACACTTTACCGAGAGGCTTATTTAACTAACAAGCTGCTTGTTAGACAGTTCTGATGCAAAAGGTCTAATTCATTCTGTATTTGCTATTTTCGTGGCATAGTCAAATTATCCCTAGCCTTCAATAAATTCTTGGTTTCATTTTCCTCTTCCCTTCTTTGTTGTCTTTTGTCTTTGGTGTCAAATTTCCAATATTCATTCAACACCTCAGGCAAAAAACATTAACCTCAAGCACAAAAGTTGGTTTGAAAAACAAGGCTGAAAACTAAATTGCTGAAAGAAGATGTAATTTACTGCATGGTATTTCTGATTAAAATCTTTTGTAAGGAAAATGAGGCTCAAGGGCTAGGGAAGTTATAGCTATTTGCTTTTGTTGCTAACAGGAGCATAAACAACCTTTGAAGGGTAACATTCAAAATCAAGGACCTGGCCAGCAGGGGATCTAGCAGCAGGTGGACAGGTTAGGTTGTTTTTTCCACAGGAACAGATGAAATCTTTTCCGCAGCTGACAGCTCTGGTCAAGAGATAGCATCGAGAAGGACTGGGCTGAGAGAGGCTATGTGAATCCTCTGCTCAGTGGTGTTGGAATCCTGCCCTGTAAATTCCTCTATGAGTTGTCAGTTGGTTCAAATCTCCAAGGGACAGAAACCTGCTGCATATGAGGTGTGGTTTCATGGTTCTCCTGACATCTTCTCCACGGGCTTATTATACCGTAACGTTCCACAGCTGTAGATTGTGTCATTTGGGCTAAATCACTGCTGCTTCTGGGGGTGCTACTGGAATGCAAATACCTCTGAGCGGTTGGGACAAAGGGCTTATGATGCCCTCTTATCCACTGTGGCACACATGAATAAAGGATCTTCTTTTAAGAGTGTAATTTTGGGACTGTAGTATTGGTCCTCAGTCCCTTCTGGTTATCTTTCTCTCATATACACCAGTGACTCTCAAACTTGATCATGCACCAGAATCACCTGGAAGTCTTGTTAAAACACAGGCTGCCGGGCCTGCCCTCTCGTGTCCCCTGCATTGGCAGGCGGACTCTCAACCACTGTGCCACCAGGGAAGCCCCAACTCAAATATTTTTATATGAACTTGTAAAATACTTCCAGCCTATCCCACAGCACTACTTCAAGGGTTTCAGAGACCACTTTGAGGTTCCTGTGTAACAGTTCATTTATTAGAAGCCAGCATTCTGGATTGTGAATTACGACCTCATCATGAGAGTTTTGTCTGATAATTGACTACTTCAGGGAATTAAATAGTACCCCTGTGATTGGAAAGAATGAACGGTCCTCCTCAAATGCTTAATTTATGAACACTAACCCCATTATTCCTTTATATACAACTATATAATTACCATTTGGTATTTCATAACTCAAATACATTTGAGGGTTCTAATATTCAGATATTTTGGGGGTTTCCACACATCACATGCTAGTTTTTTTTTTTGATGTATGTTATCTAAGCTGGTACAGTACCACGAAAACATTTACTTCTATAGCATAAACCTGTTTTCATGTTCTGCAAATGTGAATGCAGTGAATGTTTATATGTAAACCCAATAAAATCTCATTAGTTTTTAGTTAAATAGAGCAGGCTGATTTAATCCTACTCAGTTGGTCACTAGCCCAAATAAATAATACCTACCAAATGGGTAACATTAAAAGCAGCTAGGAGCATTACCCATCAACATTCTAGGACTTTGGGAAAGGTGGTGCTATTGCAAATGCAGATAGCTTTTTAAGAAGAATTATTTTCCTCATGGCTAGTGATGTTTCAAGTAAAACAAAATGGGGGCACTCACCCTGAGGTAGGGTGCCTATTTTCCCATCTGCCCTGGTAATTGCTTGTCAAAAGTAGGCTTGCTTTTGATGCCTGAAATCCCCAAAGTAATGGGAAAAAGATCAAGTGTTTTGAAGCAATAAGAAAACTGACAACACAGTCACATTTTCAGGACTGCAGAAGTGCCAGTTTGCTTCATTTAGACACATGATTATTTTTGTCCAGAATTTGAATCCTGAAATATTTGCCCTGGAAGCCCTTGTAACTCTTGAATAGTCTCAAGTTTTATTTTATTTTTTTGGTTGGTTTGTTTTTGTCCTGTTTTCCACATTACTCAAATGGTTTATCTTTGTAATCAGCCTTATGGGGTTTTGTTAACCTCATTAACCTTTCCTGTCACTTCTCTGTGAATCTGCCCTTCAAATAAATGGATAGTCGTTAAATACAGGGCAAGTCTGTCTTGTTGGCTATAGCCTGGCCATGGATTACTCTTCCCTCCAGGAGGAAAAAGTGTGGCCTAACTGTCCAGGCCAGTTCTAGCTCTGGCTTGTTAATAATCATCGATGTGACTTTTCCTAAGAAATGGGATTACTCTCAGCCTCCTTTGCTCCTTATGGAAAGTGAGAGTGATAGTTCTTCCCTGTCTTATCCCCAGTCACCTCACAAAGATGCTGTAACAGTAAAGTAACCCAGTAAAGTGACTGTCTTTTGAACTGGACCTTTCAAATTATATTCTATTATGTACCCTATATACATAAAGTATATATATATGTAAATACATGTGTTTGTATAAATAAGATATTAAGCACTTACTATGAGTCAGGTACCATGCCAGGCACTTTTCTTATTTTATTTCACTTACCATCAATATAACCCTGAGTAGGTACTACTATTAGCCTGTTTTAAAAAATGAGGAAACACATTCAGAGAGGTTAAAAAAAATTGCTCAAGATAACGCAGCTAGTAAGTGGTAGAAATGGTGGACGTCTTTTGACCTGGACCCTAAATGGCCTAAGCTGTAGACTTTTTTAGTCAAGATGTAAATAATGTGGCTACAGATGAAAAGAAAGTGCTTTTCATCCACAGGATGTCACTACTTTGTAGACATTTACCAGCTGCTGAGCACTTTCTACGTGCAGGGTGTATGGTGGAGATGCACCACAAGATGTCATTTGTTCTTTCTCCCTAGACGTGCATTGACTCTGCCCTCTCCAGGGACAAGATAAGATGACAGAACTAGCTAGAGTCACTGCAAGCAAATCGTATGGCTGAGAAGTAGGTATTAAGGATTTGATCCTTTCGAATTTCAATCCTAATTGAGCAGTAAGTAAGATAGGTAAAATATTAGAAGACACCTATTCACACCGAGATAAGCTGTAGACAGCTACTGGTACTACTAATCACCATTATTAAGCACCTCAGAACATCTGAGTTTCAAAATATCACAAATAATCAATTGAACAGCTTTTGAAAGATTTGTGCTCAGATTTCTTTGCCCAAGAGCATTTGCAAAGAAGTGAAAGTCACACATTCCTTCTTTTTTGGTACCTTTAGGTGTTGACTGCTGATTTCAGGAGCTAGCCAGCACTATAAATCTTGGAACCTTCAGCACTTTGTAAGTTTTTAAATGTGTCTTGAACATGTTTCCTGAACTTTAGCATTAGACAAAATAGTTGTCTGAAAATCAGGAGATCCCATCTTCACACACGTAACACCTTTCACATACACGAGATCAAAGTGCTTTATTAGCAAGTAGCAGAAATCTTACTTCTCACTTGGGACAACTACAGAAGTGATAAGCAAAGGAAGTTGCTTAGGAAAAGCAACATGGGAAGACAGACAGACTCACAAGGAATCATGGCAGAGCCAACCCACTCTTGGGTCCCTTTTCCAAATGTGGGCAGGTTATGTGCAGTGCCTCACTTTAGAAAGAAAGGTGAACACAAGATAGATTTGCAGGTGCTGATGCCTTAGAAAGAGCTTCCCCCAGTCCTTAGTTTACTCAATTTATTCAGCAATTGTTGCATTGTGTGTTTATCAGCCCCTAGTTGTGTACCTGGCATAATGTCTTTCACATTCTTAAGATTAAAAATACACAAAGATTTGCCATTAGTAAGTAAGTATACTTGGAGGTCCTTAACTACTAGATTCATGAAAAAGTTAAACACAAAGCATATGAATTCAAATTTGTTCCTCAGCAAAATTATGAATGATTAGGTACAGACCTTCTGGGGGATACCTGTACATGGACTGTGAATGTTAACTCAATGAATGCTTTAATGTTATAATAACATTGCATTTCCTTATAAATATTCTAAAATATAAGCTTTCCTTACCTCCTCTTTTTCATAATTCCAAATCAGGATGTGGTTTCTACGTATCTGATTTCTTTTAGGGTCAACAGTAATTGATGACAATCTGCTATTTTAAAAAATTCTTTTCATGACTTAAATGGTCGAGGGCTGTTGCTGATTTCTCTTTCAGAGGCCATTCAGTTTGTCTGAGGTATTCAGTTTTTCTCAATGTATTCCTGAAGGACAGGCACCCCATCCATTTATCAGTAAAACCTGGTACAATAACCAGCATGTAGTAATTCCTTGAGAAAGGTTTGTTCTACCTTTCTGTTTCACACAATGCCACAGAATCTTGATTCAGTGGACCCTAAAAGTGACAGCCAGGCTCTGGATTGTGTGATAAGCTGCTGCAGAAGGGTCCAGGTGGCAGGAAACATTCTTGCCAAGATCATCTAACATATAGATGAATGCTATGAGCTCTCTGCTCTAGTGCCAGAGAGGATTTCCCGGACCACTCTGTCTAAAATGGTCACTCTCTGTCCCTAAATTTTCTTTATCTAGTTTGACAGTACCTACCTGACATTTACCTTTTTCATTATTGTCAGTTTTCCTCACTAGACTGTATGGGGAAGGCAATTTGTCTGCTGTAGGCCAGAGCCTAGGACAGTGCCATTACGTGAACCAAGTAAACACTGCCATGTTCATCGATCTCAAGAGTGAAATGATTAATCTTCCCCAATGTGGATTATCTTGAAAGAAACTGTAGGGTCTATCATTACAAATGACGCCAAAGTGTGGTTAAATGGGAATTTTTTCCAGTGTGGTAAATGGGAATTTTTTTGGATGATTGTTTTTCCCCTTGAATTCATCTGTTTAACACAAACATTTCAAATTGTACTAAAATTATTTATAGGCCCAGATGTCAAAGGATGAAACTTCCTGCAAATAGTTAAGCTGCTCACTGTCCAAATAAGCTTTGTATTCTTTCTTGCAAGTCATCCAGGCGCCTCCTCAAGCTCACCTGAGTCAATTAGTTCCATCCCTGAGTTTCTGCTGAAAACTTCCAGGTCAGTCTCACTTCTGTAATTGTTTAATGACTTGGTCTCATTTGCTAGAATACCTTGTCTTACCTCCATTATGGTTACCTGACTGCTTCATCAAAGCAGTCGAATTTGGGACCCTGAGTTGATGAACCCCAAGCTCCCTGATGTTCCATTATCCACAGAATTTATTGCAATTTGTAATTCATTTAATTCTTTATGTATCTACTTGATGCTTTGACTGCTTCTACCACTAGAATGTAAAGGGAGTTCTGTGAATAAGGGGACTCTGTTTCTTTTGTTTACCTCCATCTGCACAGTTCCTGGCACAGAGTGGGTGACTCAAGAAATATCTGTTGAATAAATGAGTGAATACATATCCTCATCACTTTATAAAAATGAGTTGATAGGAGGATATTAGATTACATTAGAGACAGCAGAGGACTTTGGTATCTCTTGTAGAGAAATTTAAAGTTCTCAGTTACTCTGGAAATACTAATATTTCAATAAAATGTACATTTTAAAAAACAGGAATTTGTATCTGTCAAGTATGGTTATTCTTAAGTCTTCATCAAATCAGAGATCAACAGCAATGATCATCTTCCTGCAACCTTCGCCTTAACCTCATTCTTGATTTAATAACTCATTTTGCCATTCACAGGATTTCAAATGGTATACGTTCCCAGATCAACTAAGTGCAGAAAGGCATAATTTATTAAACAAGTTATGATAGTAATCATGGCTGTTGCCAGGTATCATGAATAATGATTTCGTTACTGAATGGGGTATAGTAAAGGAAGGGAAGGACTTGGGTAGGTAAAGAGTTTGCCAAGAATGCCATGCTCAAGGCATCTGCGGTACCTCAATTAGTTTTGGGGTGCTTGTCTTTGGTTTTCTCATGAGCTGGAACAGCAAAGTGAGCCAGTTCACAGCAGTAATCCTATGACTTCCTGATATTGCTCCTTATTTTCTAATTTTTCCTTGGTTTCAAATTTTGATTATCTAGCCCACTGAAGGCAGAGAGGATTATTGATGCTTACACAAAGTTATAAATGATGTCAATTAGGAACAGGCTCTGGCAGTGGTGGAATGTCTCATAAGTTAAAAAAAAAAGAGTAATTACTTTGCTACTGTTATATAATCACTTCATCTTTTATGAATTTGTTCCTGTGCTATTTGGAGAACAGTAATCTTACCTTTAGGCTGCTTCTACATTTGGGAATTGACTTATTTGAGGTCCTAATATCATCTGCGTGTTCTAGGCAACCAAAAAGAGTTTTTCATTAGCAAATATGAGAAGAGCACTTCAATATCACTACAACTAAGCCACTCACTCATTCACTCATTTTCTTACCAATTTTCTGCCAGATGCTGTGTTCGGATCTGGGGATACAGTGGTATGGCAGATTAAGGATGGCCACGAATTCTTTGATACTTCTCTCCGCTAGAGGTAGGATTTATGACCCTCCCTTTGAATCTGGACAAGCTCTGTGACTACTCTGATAAACAGTATATAACACAAGGGACACTGGGGCAATTTCTGGACCCAGGCCTTAAGAGACTGGTATCTTGTTGTTTCCTGTCTCTTGGAACGTTACCTCTTGGAGCCCTGAGCCACCATATAAGAGCTCTGACAAACTCGAGACTGGCTGCCATGCCCATAGGAAACCCAAGTAGAGAGGCTGTGGGTAGAAAGAGGGATTCCTGGCTGCTGTCCAGCTGTTCCAGCCCCCAGCTATTTGAGTTATACCAGCTGAGAGCCCAAATATCATGGAGAAAAGAGAAGTCATCCTGGCCATACCCTGTCAGAATTTCTGTCTTTTTTCCCTACCCGGGAAAAGAAAAGAAAAGAAAAGGAGAGGGGAGGGGAGGGGAGGGGAGGAGAAAGAAGTTTCTTTTTTCTAACCCACAGAATCATGAAATGTAATCATAATAAATTGTTTTAATCCGTTATGTTTTGGAGTAGTTTGCTACACAGTGATAGATAATCAAAACAGGGAGAGAACAAATCAGACTTGCTCCTTGTCCTCAAAGAACTTAGATTTTAGCAATGAGGACAGTTCAGAACTTAAATATTGCACATCCCAGTGTGGAGCAAGAAACTGAAATACAGCAACTTCACAGAAAGTTAGCACTAGAAGAAACCTATCACCCTGCTCAACCTCTTCATTTTGTAGCGTGTTAACAATGCTGTCATGTGCTTAGTGCTGGATTAAGTTTGGTCCCAACTCTAGAACTTTTCAACTAAGGCTAGGGATCCCACCAGGAGCAGGCACAAGAGGCAGCCACACCCACACCCAGCAGCATTGCTGCAAAGTTTTAGATCTTTAAATTGTTCTTAAAACTTACTCTAAGTGACAAAGAATCGTCAAATGCCTCTCAACATACACATCTTTCTCATAGAAAGTGGACATTTTGCTTCTACTATGGTGGGACATGGGGGTTTATTACTCTAAGATGTGAGGCAGAATGTACATCAACTTATTCATGAGGTGTCCACAGGTCCCTCAGTGAACTAAGGGGGGAAATATCCTTCCATTAATGTGGTTTCTGGTTTATGTTCTGTCCCTTTTTTTCTCTTTTTAAACCAACACAGCAAAGGTTCAAAAATTAAGTAAAGAGTTAAGATTGGATTTTTAAAGACTCTCAGGGAAACAGATCAGAAAGAAAAAAAACGAACACTTGTGGCCTTTCCATGAAAAGCTATAGAAGCTGTGTAGTCCAGAGGTTACGAACTCAAAGGCCAGCAGGGCCAGGCAGGACCCTGAAAGTGAGGGAAGTGAGTCAGGTGCAAGGGAAACAGTGAATGGTGAGCTAGAGAGGCATGTCATAGTCATTCCAGAGGGGTAACTGGCCCTCAGCTCTGGATGGCCTCTACCAGAGATGTCAAGCTTTGTCAATTTTCTAGAGAAGGAAGACATTCCAATTTTTATGTTAGATCTCTTAGTTTCTAAATGTTGGGCCAAACAAAATACATCTGTGGGCTGATATTAAGCAATGCCTGATGTAGACACTTGACATGGATTGATGTGGGGATCAGCCTCTCGTGGCTACAAAACAGACAAATGAGTTTGGCCAGACCTTGCTGTCAGCGGTTGCACTAACCCCGGTAGGATTTTGTTTTTTAAATGCACTTCTCCATTAGTGATGATGAGTGAAATGTCCGGCTTTGCAAATTACTGCTGTCGTTTAGTTTAATGTACTCTTGTTTTTACATATTTATAAAAACCTTTTACATTATTAATAGTGATTAAATGCTTAGACACTGAAGATCAATAATGCTTCTGTTCACCTATTTACATTATTAAAAAGTAATAAGTCATACAGGGCACGTAGAATATGTGGTTTACTTTGTAGTCATGTTTGGAGTCGACTGAAAACAAGAAACTCAGGCTACAGGGTAAAATGTATTTAAGGAAAAAATGGTAACTGACTTGGGCTTGCTGGAGACTCTACCATGGGCAAGTGGCATGTTCCCAGTGACATTACACCATCAGGGACACAGGAGGTCTAATGTTCCATGTGCTCTCACATGCCAGTGCAGCAAACTCAGAACAAGAAAGGCTAGTCTCATTTGGTTGCACAAGGATGCACAGTTATTTAACCTTTATCTGTCCTTGTAACAGTTAGTCACCTATATGCCACCATCTTTAGCTCAAAGGCCTCTGATGGTGGCAACACTCAGCAGCAAGTCCTCCATGCAGGTCACATTTTGCCAGTAGGCAAATGAGCCCCTCGGCAATGCCGTCTTCATCCACCTACTCAGCTATCACTCAATTATGTGGCAAAAGCCAAAGAGGAGAATGGTTCCTCTGATTATAGTACCTAAGTGTTCTAGATCTGTCTGAGGAGAGCAACCCCACAGTCACAGATGGATAAGGGTCATAAGTCTTCAGCAGAGCTTTCTAAGTAGCCAAAGTGGCTCAGCATAGTGGTTTAGAGGTCAGGCTCTCAGTATGAATCTGCTTGGTTTCAAATCCTGGCTCTGACACTCACTGGCTGTGACCCTGGGCAAGTGACTCACTTGAAATCTCAGTTCTTGTTTTCTCACCTGAAAAGTGGGGATCATAATGGTGCCTACCATATCGGGTTTTTGTAAGGATTAAATGAGCTAACACATGTAAAAGCTTAGTAAGAGATCTGACACATAAGAAGTGGTTAATAACAATTTACACGTAGCAAAAGGCCTGTTTTACCAGTTGTTCAAAAGTGTTCTTCTACCAAGAAGCTCATTACCATTGACTCAGAGTTTGTAAATAATGTCACTGAAATGTGTTAAAATGAGCTGGATTTCACAATATCGCTCGGTTTCTAAGTTTCTTGTGTTAACCCAGATGTCACTCATCCAGTAAAAATGAGATCTGAGTCACTAGGCTCATTTAAGGACAAGTTGAAATGGGGCAGCAGTGGTATAACAGAAAGATTATAAGAGTTGCTACAAAGAAACTTGCTGGCTGTGTGATGTTGGGCAAGTTATTTAATCTCTCTGAAGCTCAATTCCCTCACATATAAAATGCACCAAGACAATACCTACTTCACAGGGATACTGTGAGGCTAAGATGAAATAATGTATGTTTGAGAGCTGCACAAACTAAAAAGTACTATGGAGATGTAAGAGCTTGTACCTATTATTACTTATACTCTACATGATCAGAATTGGATTGATTTTATCCAGAGATAACCCGAATAACACTGCACGCGTTGATTTTTTAAAGGAAATATAGTTACATTGCTTGTCCTCAACCGTTTCCCTTGGAAAAGGCCTGCACCTTTTCTGACAGATTAGACATGTGTGTCAGAGCGGAGACCACTGGAAGAAGGAGTCGTTCTGAATTCAAATGTGACTTACAGGCCAAATGATAACTTGGAGCCTTTTACAAAAGAATGAGGAAAACTCAATCAAACCAGGAGGAGGAGAAGGGCATTAAGTACCACAAGTAATAGGCTTGTTCACTCTGTGAGTGGCTGGCAACGCTGCTGAAGCATGAAGCTGAACCGCAGGGGCTGGAGTTTCCCTTCACTTTTCTAAGTTTATTGCTCAAACGCCCTCCTCTGGATCACAATGACTTGGCTCCTGTCTCTCTCAGGTCCTGACTTTCTCCCTTTGCTTGAGTTCAGTGAGTCATTTAATACATATCTCCGTGTCATGGCGGTGGTTATTTCATTTACCTATTTTTTTTTTCTTTTGGACTGACTTTTCCTTAAGCATGAATAATGCTTTTTGTTTCCTTTGTTCGTCTGGTGTGCAATAAGTAAGGCTTCACTACCTCAAGAATTACTTTGACTACAGCCGTTTGAAATTACCCCAGAGTTGTTAATGAGCTGGGGGAAATACTTCAAAATGGGGATGACTGAGTCTCTTGGGAGAAGGCAAACTTTGACTAGATCCCCTGGCAGAAAAGGCCTTTCTTGTGATGCATTGGCAGTTGGTTTGGGGTTCTGTCAAAGATTTAAAAGGTTAGAACTGCACATAATAAACATAATGAGAAAGTTTTAAGTTTCACTAACAGTTCTAGTGTACAATCTGTGCGAAGGATGCTGAGTGTTTTAAATTTCCACGCACATCATTTTTTTTCCCTTTCCTCGTGTGTATAGGTCAAGATTGAGTTGTGATTTTCTTAGATTATCACTCATATCAATATAAACTCTTGACCGAGTTTTTCCTGGGGCCTGATAACACCCACCAGGATGCAACTGAGTGGGTGGGATGTAGACAGGAGCTCCTGGACAAATACTTTCCAAGTTTTTTTTTTTTTTAAATTTCTGTTTGTAATAGTCTAGAAGCTAGTGAGATATGAGAAACAGTCAGAGTGAAGGGAAGAGTTTATATTCCATGCTTGGGGGAGTATTTTTCTCTTTCTTCCTTTGGTCCTTGTTGTGTCTGAAGTGAACCTGCAGCTGCCACAGCCATCTTGCTACCAACCTAAGATTGAAGCTTATGCTGAAGATGGTAGAACAGAGAAATGGAAAGGACCTGGGGCCTAGATGATGTTACTGAACCCTTAGGTCAGCCAACCCCCAAGCCCAACTGCTGGACTTTCTATTCTGAGAGATAAACATCCTTATAGTTTAATAACAATATTTACACATGTTGAATTGTGGCATGAACAAGGCATGAACATTTTTAAGAGATCAGAAATGTTGACTTCAGTGACTTACTTATATCTAGTGCTAATGACTAAAATATATCATTGCTGAAGATGAAGCTGAGAAGAACAACGAGCAAATTCATGTTATTACACTTCAAATAAGTAAGTTAGCATTTTAAAATTTCTTCATCTTATGGGTTGGACTTCGGTCTCAGGTCTTTAGTGACAATTCACGCATTTGAGCTTGCCTAGAAGACAGATTTTCACAAGTCTTGCATTTCACATTGGGACATCAGACTCACCCAACTCATATGGAAACATTTTACACCATGGAATAAAACTTAAAATTTGGCTTTTGAAATTCAAGAATTTTTTAAGGGATCAATCCAAAAGCTGAACAATAAATTTGTAAATTATACTTCTGTTTTTGTCATTAAAAGCCCCATTTATACTTTACTACGAATAATACACTTCATGTGTTGTGTGTGTGTGTGTGTGTGTGTGTGTATCTTCCTTTCACGGTTAAGGAAAAACATGACCACTGTTCATTAAGGAATAGAATAAATACATATATACCTGCTGTCAAATGAGACCTCTGGAGGAATGACATGAGTACTGTCCTTGCCAATGAGGAATTTGATTCGATCATAGAAGAGTCTCGAAGTGTGCTGAGAGAAGAGCGGCTGGCTTTGCTGAATGAGGTCAAGAGGATCTGGTGAGCCTTGGCAGAGAGGACTTACATAACAGTTGCTTTGTTGACAACAATCGGGGTCCACACAGTCAGTCAAACCATCTGAAAAAGAATTTTTGAAATTTAGTGTCAAGAGAAACAACATAGTTAATAACATGCACAAATGGAGAAATATCTAGAATATCGCCAAAGGTAATGGTCCACATTTTGAGTTTAGAATCTATTAAATTCACATGTCTCTCATGAATTATCACCCACTCTGAATTTACGTGGCACATCAGTGAAATTCAAACTATTGTGTTCATAAATCTTTCCTGAATCCTCCAGCAGTACTACATTGTTTAGCATTTGAAGAGAGTATTCTGTTAGTTATCACTCTTTTGAAGTTTCTTTCTTCCTCCGCAAGACCATTCCTCTGGGATTGCAACTATTTCTTATAATTTTTTGGAATTTCTCACATCATGTACATTTATGAACACATAATTAACAAATGCTTGCCAACCTGAATTTGTATTTTTAAAAGATTCTCCCAATATACTTGTCTATTCCTAATTCCCACAATAGAAGCTGGTATTCTGATGGTGACAAAGTGTCTAAAGCAGGGCAGTGATTTTCAAACGTGTAGTCAATTACCTGGGGAGTTTATTCAATTTGTATATTCTTGAGTCCCGCCTATTGAAGCAGAATTTCTTCAGAGCCCAGGATTATGCCATATTTAATCTGAGTGATTCCGAAGCATACTAAATTTTCAGAACCACTTTTTTAGGAATCTGTAGAAGTGACTAGAGCTTACTTGTTCCTAACTGCAGTTATTTGAAGCAAATACTAAGAAATTTCCAGTATATAGTGATGAATGGCTCTCTTTCATTTCCTAGGCCTTCACCGTTTACTCCAGACTCCTGAATCCATGGTTGTTCCAACAAATAAATCACATAAAAGCTTCATTCTTTGGTAGAGGAATGATGTGGGACACAGGGGTTACAGGAGGAGGGGAGACTGTTGAGAACCTGATATAGTTGTCCCTCGGTATCTGAAGGTGATTGGTCCCAGGACGCCCGCGGATACCCAAATCCGAAGATGCTCAAGTCCCTTATATAAAATGGCACAGTATTTGCACATAACCTACGCAAATCCTCCCGTATACTTTAAATCATCTCTAGATTACTTATAGTACCTAATACAACGTAAATACCATGTACATAGTTGTAAATACAATGTAAATGCTATGTAAATAGTTATGAGGCATGCGCCAAATTAAAGTTTTGCTTTTAGGAACTTTCTGGAATTCTTTTTTTTCCAAATATTTTTCATCCGTGGTTGGCTGGATCCAAGGATGCAGAACCTGAGGATACGAAGGGCTGACTGTAGGTGCACAACACTGTGTTAGGTGCTTGGGGAGGGAAAGAGGTAAAAAAGAACCCTTTCCCTGTTTTTAAGAGCTCAGAACTTAGGAGGAATAGGTGCATAAAACAGCTGACTCTTACACTAGTTAAACCTGCAATAAGTGTTATAAGAATTACGTGCAAAGAGAAGGGGTTGGAGTGATTATTTGAGCATATGGACACTTCATTCCACACCCAATAAGCAAAAAAAAAAAAAAAAAAAAAAAAGTTAAAGCCCTTCCATGGTCCTTAAAGCAGGCCAGTAGCTCTAATTCAGATTTTTTGTTTGTTTGTTTTGCGGTACGCGGGCCTCTCACTGTTGTGGCCTCTCCCGTTGCGGAGCACAGGCTCCAGATGCGCAGGCTCAGCGGCCATGGCTCACGGGACCAGCCGCTCCGCGGCATGTGGGATCTTCCCGGACCGGGGCACGAACCCTTGTCCCCTGCATCGGCAGGTGGACTCTCAACCACTGCGCCACCAGGGAAGCCCTAATTCAGATGTTTAACAAGGGTAAATATAAAGATGCTCATCTTCTTGGCTTGCAGTGGAATAGGGAGGTTCAGATGGATTACCCGTTCCTTAAGGCTGATGATGAAAGTTACTGGCACCGGTTTCACGCGGCTCTTTTGCTCGCTCTCTCTCCTTTACATGGCTGCCCCTGTTGAGCTGGAGGGGGAAGCACCACAGCTGGGGGCAATGAAAGTCAGGAACACCAAGAGAGCAGGCGTTTGGAACAGTAGCCCTAGGGCACCCTGGAAATATTCTTCCCCACATGAGGTCCTTTCAAATTCCCTGTACCACAGACACTACTTTGATTTAAAATGCAGTTTGCTGCTTTCTGGCCTCTACCCTGTTTGTTCAGTGTAGTTCTGCCCCTGATTTTTACTTCTCTGTATATATATTTCTTTTTCACTGATGAATAACTTTTGTGTGCATTAGTTTCCCTAAGAAGTTCCCTTCTGCTGCCCTTTCTCCCCTCATTCAGCAAATTACATTAACAGATTTTCTATAGATTTTAGATGCCACTATCACCTCTCTCTCCAATACATTGTTCTCAGCCTCCTATTAGCACATTATCTCTTTACTCTGCCAATTAAACATCTGGATGTGCTGGAAAGCTGGCAAAAATATCAATCTGATTTAAACAGTTTTCTGATGTCTGGAATTGATGCATAATATACTAAACAATGAAAAACTGCTTTTCAGATGGCCAGTCACCTTTATCTTTCAATCGGCAGCAAGTGCAGTAGTAATAATCAGATTGGGCATTCACAGGTTTCGACCTGTCAACCACACAATTCTAACTTATTTTTGAAAAGAAATAGATTTTAAATAAATAGTAATGCCCCAACGATCTTCAAAACCGGATTCTAAAACTAAACACAGAGCCAATTCAAAATTGGGACTCACATTCTCATCTAGTTATGTGCTATAAATTCCAAGTTAATGTTTCATATTCACTAATTGCCTATTATACAGGGCTGACCCTCTAAGACCTCTGTTTTCTGAGAACAGCAAGACTTCTGTTGAATCTAGAAAGGCTGCAGGCAAGCAGACCAATAATGGTATGCAACCCCGAATTATAATTCATAGGTAAGCCCAGTACATGGGCAAAGATCTACTTACCAATTATCACATTGGATAACACTCCATACAGTATGTCTAGACTGTTACAAAGGAGTGCAGATGATATCACACTGCTTGTGTGGGTTTCCTTTTTTCTTTTTCTTTTTTTCTTTTTGGCTGTTAATGGTTCTTTTATCACCCTGAATTGGAAGCTGTGGCACCCTTGACAGCCAGGCTCAAGGTGTCAGATATGGACATATCAAATGTTAGCTTACTTTACTTTTAGGGCCTGTTCCCTTTAAAGGAATAAAAATAAAAGCTAGCAAAATAAAAGGGAGGTTAAATTGTCTTGAAGGACTAAACAGGGCATTCACTGGTCCTAGCTTTGCCAGCCAGTTAGGGACTATGCCAGCTGGCTCAGTTGGGGTTGATGAAGGTCAAGGACACTGGTTTCTTCTGTACATGATCAAGTCACTCACTATTAAACTTTTACCTACTAGATGTATGCCCTTGGTTGAAAGCAGGATTGGACAAGGGAATATGAACAATACAGGGAAAACCCACGTTTTCCTAATCCTTAAAATGAATTTACAAATATATATCCTCTTAGGGACAG
Organism: Globicephala melas; assembly: GCF_963455315.2. Classification (NCBI taxonomy): domain Eukaryota; kingdom Metazoa; phylum Chordata; class Mammalia; order Artiodactyla; family Delphinidae; genus Globicephala; species Globicephala melas. The sequence continues at coordinate 23,192,673 of NC_083335.1, read as the reverse complement.
CACCCATATTATTACCTTGATAAAAACGGACAGCTAGTTCCATGGCAGGCTATCCAAAAGGATTTGGCACCACGTATAGATTAGTTAATATTTGTCAGGTATGGCACTAGGTACATCTTCATGTAGTATTTTAACTAAATCCTTGTGACAACCCTGTTAGGTAGACATTCTCATCTCCATTTTATAAATAAAGGAAGGGAAGCTGAATGTGGTTGGAAGAAATATGGGAGTCATATTAACACCCAGTGCTCTGACTACAAATCACACGTCCAACATCACCATCCAAGAGGTATGACTAGTACTACTGACCTAGGCTGTAAGACCTCCAAGTGACTGATCAATGTAGGATTTAGAACACATGAAGTGGTTAAGGTGAAAGAATCAGACGACTTTGATTCTAATCTTGACTTTGCCACTTACAATGTACACGATCCTGGACAAATCAGTGCAACTCCTGGATTCTCAGTTTCCTCATCTACTAGATGGGATGAGTAGAATTGTCGTAAGGATCACATGCTCTCATAATCATATCAGCATCGTGCTTAGAGTTTAGTAGCTAGCACTCTCGATAAATGTTAGCTCTTGCCATTAACCAAATTATAGACTGTACAGGCTACAAGGAGCCTAGGGATAGAGTCCTGGGGTAGATGCCAATGGTCTGCAGTGGCAGCTGAAAATGTTCAGACTCACTTTTATTTAAGTTGCCTTATCACTGGCCAGAGGGCAGTTAACTTTTCTGTAGCATATTCAGGTCGTTAGAATGTGTTCATTTTGTGAACTCTGCTTGGTTAGGTTGTCAGATAGGTAGGAATCTATGTGGCTCTAAACAGATACTAATGCTACAGTAAATCTTTATTCATTGAATTTCACAAATTCAGAATTTGTTATCATTTGGACAGGGGCTGGACTGAAGCTTAACCTTTTCAGCATCGATAGAATAGAGCGTCTACCAAGCAAATTAATAGTGAAAAAGAAACTGAAGGGCTGATCATTCCAGTGATTCAGTTGAACAAAATCTTCTCGGGCATTTTAGAAACCTACAAACAATGGACTCATTACAAATCATTCATAAATTTTTACTAAAGCAGGCCCTCTACTAGGCACTTCTGGTAGCTTAGTTGTTGTCATTATATGCATTGAAGGTAATATGACTGTATTTCCTTTGGAAATAGTCTCTAATTCATCTTTTTTCATTTATTCAGGCTGACTTTCACCCTAGTATTTTGCTGTATTGGTAAAAAGAAAGTGGGAGAAGTTCAAGTGCACTTGGTACTGGAACTGCCCAAATCATTGTTATTGCTATAACCTATACATTTACTTTTTCTGCATCAGGAAAGTAAATTGTTTATATGCCACTAATGTTCACGTCCTCCCCACCTGCCATCAATGGCTTCCCAAATCGCTCAGAATAAAAGCCTGTGTCCTGACCAAGACCTACTTCCTCACAGTCTGGTTCTTTACCGTCTCTCTCTTACCTCTCTGACCTTACCTCCCATTACCGTATCCCACAACCCCCTTCCCCACTGTTCCTACGCCTCGAATCTTCTTTTCTCCAATGTCAGTATGGCTCACCCCTCACCTCCTTTAAGTCTTTACTCAAGTAAGGCTTACTCAGTAAGGCTTCCTCTGGCCACATTATTTAAAATGCCACCTCTGTCGCACACTCCCTATCCTTTTTTAACCTGCTTAAAAAACAATTTCTCCATAACACTTACCATCTTCTATCAGACTATTTAAAAAAATTTTTAGTTTATTGTCTGCCTCTCAAAACTAGAATATAAGATCCATGGAACACGGATTTAGTCTTTTTTATTCATTGCTATTTCCTCAATGACTAGAATAGTGCCTGACCCCAAGTAAGCTTTCAATAAATATTTACTGAATGAATAAATGGATGTCCTAAAAGTCCTATTTTTAGGACATTTATAAATGCACCTAGAGATTAATAAATGTTCAATGAATGCATCAAAATATGTAAAGTTACAAATAGATTCTTCATTGATACCACATCTTTATCACACACTTTATATTACTGTATTTCAAACATTCTCATTCATTTTCACCACTACAAAGTAGGAAGATGTCAAGTATTACTAGTCTTAGTCGATAAATAATGTGACAGATCCATTATAGAGGGGTTAACTGAGTTATAGCGTTTAAATGTTCCAACTTCCACTCGTATCTGGAATCACTTGGCAGTTTAGGCTCTCATAACTAAGTGATGATCTTCTAATAAATGGGTTCCTTGGAAATGAGGGGGGTATGGTCAGAAGAGAATAATTAGGAATATGCTTTCTGTTGCCAGGTCTTTTTTCCCAGCCAAATCTTAAAAGTAAATGCAGAGAGGGGCCCTTAAACAGAGCAAATGTTACCAATTCATTGCTCCTTCTATTTCATTTTCCTATTTATTAAACCCTGCAGCATGCTGGTGACATTCAAAACATGAGGCTTATTGATCCATGAGCTTATATGTGTTCATAATTCACCCATGGTGCTGATTTCTAGATCTAGAAACACTGCATCATAAAACAGGCTTGCAAATAGCTATTGTTCTTAATGAATGGTGACTTGTTATGAAGAATGATTCCTGGAAGATCATTCTCTTTTAGGCAATTAACTTATTGATTTTACCAATGAATATGAATATAGACCACCGGAAGAGTTTATATAAGAGAAGCTTGGACAAACATGTGACAAACACTTAAAAGATTGGGGGAAAAAGAGTGTTTTGATTAAACACTCTTATTGTACGTCTTTTTAACCTCCGTGACAATCGTTCCACAGTATCAGAAGTCATCTTCCTTCCTCTATGACTTGAGGGACTAAACTGTAATCTTTGATAGCTGAAGATCTTTAAAAATTTACAATGTTCTGTATAATCAGGCCAGTGCCTACCTTTATATTCTCATCTCCCACCAATCTCTCCCTGACTCATTGTATTCCAGCCACAATGACTTACCTTTCACTTTCTAGAAGAGTCTAGTATATTTCCACCTCAGGGCATTTGTACATGCTGTTTCCCTGGCCTGGAACATTCTTCCCCTGACTCATGTGAGGCCTCCCTTGCCATATAGACCTGGTTAGGTCCTGCTATACATGTTTATAGCACTGTAAAAACTTTACAGCACTCTAAACAATTGTAAATATATAGTTATTTGTGTGCTTTCTTGTTTAATACCTAAACCATAAGCTCCATGAAGGCAGAAACTTGTTTGGCATTTTCTCCTCAGTGTCAAGCACAATACTCGGCACAAAGTAGTAATGAATGAATGGAAAAGTAATGAATGAAAGGTAAGTAACTCTTTGAGTCAAACATTTGGATCAGCGCTATCCAATAGAACTTTCTCCATTGATAGGAATGCTCTAGATGTGCACCAACACAGTAGTCACTAGCCTCATGTGACTGTTGAGCACTTGAGATGCGGCTAGTGCAACGGAGAAATGGAATTTTTAATGTTATTTAAATTGTATTTAAAGAGTCATATGTGGCTAGTGGCTACCATATCAGACAATGCAGATTTTGGTATCTCCAAATAGATGTCGGATGGTCTATAAAACTTAGCCAAAGAATACAAAGAAGTTGGAAACTTTTATGAAGTCCAACTTATCATTTTTTTCCTAGTGTGGTTTCTTTCCTAGCTTTTATGTTTAAGAAGTCCTTTCCAATCTTGAGATCTACCATCTATGTTTTCTTCTAATTGTGTTTGAGTTTTCTTTTGCCTTCAACTCATTAATCAGCTGCAGTGTTTTTATTTATTTTGTTTTGGAATAAAATATGAATTGAAAATCTAAGTTTTTTTTCCTTAATAGTTGTCTCAGCACCACCTATTTCATAATGTTTCTTTTCCCCAATGATTTTTGATGCTGGTTTTATAATATCCTAAATATTTGTACTGGGGTGTGTTCCTGAAGCTTTTATTCGGTTGTACTGATCTGTCTATGCTTACATCAGTACCATTTTGTTTTAATTATCATAGTTTTAAAATATTATTTTAACATCTGATAGTTCTAGCTTGCTCTTACTATTCTTTGTTTTAGCTATTCTGATTCAGTTAATATAATGTCTAAACTTTTTTTCTCATGTCAATTCATATGTGCATGTAATGTATGGTGATAATATTTTTCAAACCCTAAATCAGGACACATGATGAACACATGAAAAATGTGGTCACCATAAGGTTAAGTCTCCTCTTCCAAGCACAAGGTTGTGTCCATGGTATGTGCTTGTTGACTAAAGGGATACATGAGGTCAAGACATTTGATAGATTTGTGATTTCTGTAGTAATTAGTTCTTAAATATACAATGTAAAAGACAGTTTTCAATTTTTTTGCATGTTAAGAAAAAAATCCAAGGGTTATTTGTTCTTAGCTCTGTTTTTATTATTCAAGGAGCTCTTAGGTAGCTCCTAGACCTGTGTCACCCACATATTCAATGAGCCCAACTAGTTACTAAGAGTCACAATGCATTGAATCAGAGTGTAACTAAAGTCAAAGCTTCAGGAAGTAGCAGTAATACTAATGAGTATTCAAAGCTGATTAGAATGCAAAAAAAAAAAAATCCTGCCATTCTTTAAGTATCAGCAATGATATGTAGTAATCAGGAAGCAGCTACTTGAAGCAACTGCTTGAAAGTGATTTTTTTTTTTGACTGGGAAGATTTCTTAAGAATTAACATTTAAAAAATTAGGACCACTTTTTTTTCCCCCAAAAGGTTCAATTGGCACTTTCTGATTTAATTAAAACTCACACACATACATGCACAAACAAGTATGCAAATATTAATCATTAGGCATATACAATCATTCTGGATGGCTGGAAATGAATCCAGCCATTCTGGATAGCTGGAAAGCTGAGACCACCAAATGCAGGGCATTTAATATATTCTTAGGGATGTTACTTAAACAGTATAAAAATGGATTTATTGTCCAAAATCTTAGTCATGAGGCTTTCAGAGGTTATTTAATCCATCTTTCCATCTCAAAGTAGAACTAAATATTTATTTGTCATCAGTATCATCTTAATCCTACCAAATGAAAAAATGGTAATTGAATATCTCAAGGAGCCTCCCCCTGCTACTCCCTAAACAGACAATCATAAAAATACACTAAACTCACATCAGCGTCTTTGATTTTTGATTCCCACGTAGATACACAATTTTAAAGGAATGTTCATAGGTCAATACACATTCAGCAACATCTTCTATACCTTTTGTATCTATATATGCCACAGATATTGAAAATTGATAATCCATTATTTCATTAATATTTAATTGATCCATTCCTTAAACATTTTTGGCTCCCTTGAGGTGACCTTGACGCCACAGAAAATGCTTGATAATTATTCAATTATTTTTATCAAGCTGTACTTTATTAAGCAGGAAACTTATTTTAGCTCAACCCTGAGTCAGAAATTATACTTGGGACTTCCCTGGTGGTACAGTGGTTAAGATTCTGCCTGCCAATGCAGGGGACACAGGTTCGAGCCCTGGTGCAGGAAGATCCCACATGCCACGGAGCAACCAAGCCCGTGCGCCACAACTACTGAGCCTGTGCTCTAGAGCCCATGAGCCACAACTACTGAAGCCCGCGTGCCTAGAGCCCATGCTCTGCAACAAAGAGTAGCCCCTGCTCACCGCAGCTAGAGAAAGCCCGCGTGCAGCAACAAAGACCCAACACAGCCAAAAACAAATAAATAGAGAAGGAAAGAAAGAAAGAAATTATACTTGCATAGGTTGTTAATGTATTTTCTGAGCATAACATTTTAATCAATATATCAATTGAGAAATCTCCATTACTGCCTCCGATCTTTTTTGGAATGAAGCAGACCACCTAGGTTTACACCCTGGCTCTATCGTTTACTTTCTATATGATCTTGAGCAATTTATTTAACTTCTCAGTGCCTCCGTTTCCTAATTTGTAAAGTAGCGTTAATAGTAGTTTCTACCTCATGAGGATTAAGTGAAATTATTCACATAAAGGACTCAGCACAGTGCCTTGTACATAGTAAACCCTGAATACAAGTGAGCTAATATTATTAGTAATTATATTGGGCATCAAACTATGGACTCTGGGTCATACTTAACATGTAACAAGGAAACAATATAGACAGGATATAATTTAGTGCTTGATTGTATGGTGCATATGATAAACACCATGGTAGGCTGGGGTGGTGGATGTCAGAGGTATCATGGGAAATATGGCTTGAGTTGGGACTTAAATGATGAACTGAGAATGATGGGTGTAGAAGACGAGTCTTGAAAAAAACAAAAAAAGAAAATGAGTCTTGGCGGACCACAGAAGTCAAGTAAATGGTTGATTAGTGTACCATTTAACTGAAAATCTCACTCTGGCCTCCCCAACAAAAATTTCAAATTAGATAGGAAGTAAACAGTCTCTTCAGAAAATGGTCTGTTATCCTAAATTTAGTGTGTGTGTGTGTGTGTGTTTGTGTGTGTGTTTGTGTGCATGTGTGCGTTGATTGGTGTAGTTTATCACCCTTTAAGTAGTGCACATGAATTATCTTGTTTAATTCTTATAACAACCCTATTAGACAGTTATTATTATTATCAGCCCCATTTTGAAGATAAGGAAATTGAAGCACAGAGATAGCAAGAAACTTTTCCCAAACCCTACAGCCAGAAGTACATAGCAGAGCTAATATTTGATCCCAGAAATTCTAACTTCAAAGCCCTGTGCTCTTAATCAGAAAGTTGCTTCTACTTAAAATTCATAAGGTCTTATAACTTTTAAAGGTAAACTGTTAGCCAGAACAATAAAAGAGGACACTTTTACACCTAATTTGGTGCTTAAACGATGATTGGTACCTTATTGTTTTAAGCCCCATTTGGATTCAAATGACAAGGTATATAATTGTCTAAGCACAAATAGAAACCTTGAGGAGTCAAATGTAACAACCTACTTCATTTTAAGTCAATATACAGAAATTAGAAATAAATTTTTTTGTCAATTTCATGTTTTATTGAGTAGAAAGTAAGAGGAAAGTGAGGATTTGTTGTTTTAGGCTCATTCAGAGGTGATTTGGCTGTTTTGAGGCCTGACTGTACAATGTATTAGATGCCTTTGTTTGCTTGATTAAAACAGAAGTGGTTACCCGGAGGCCTTGGAGCCACATACGGCTTTCTAAAACATGTGCAGCTCTTGAATTAAATGTAAAATACTCTACTGTGAATTGTCATGATGCTGTGTCCTTTGAAAGATGTAAAGTGGTACTAAAAGGTAAAGACACAAGAGGGAGCTCTAAATAACTAAGAACAAAGAAAACTACCTCACGATGTGTACAGTGCAAGCTACACTAGCATCTGACAGTTTAGACAGTGGTACGCTGATTTAATTTAGTAGAATAAATGCCACAGATATGGGAAGCAGCATGGTTGTAACAATTAAGAAAACAGAAACTGAAGTCATACAGCCCTGAATTGGAACCTCGGTTCTGTTACTTTCTAGCTGTGTGATCCTGGAAAAGTCACTTACCATCCCCACTCCAAGTATTAGTTTTCCCATTTGTAAACAAGGAAAATAGTACCTATACCTGATAACGTTATTGTGAGAATTAAATGAGATATAATACATGGAAAGAGTTTGGAGTATTGCCTGGTTACTGTAAATATTCAATAAATTGAGATTTACAAAATAGTGTGACTTTATAAGGATTCCTAATTTTCACTCTTGGCCAGATTGGTCATCACTGTGCTAGAGGCTGGGCTATTCCTTTCTTTTATGAACATTTAATAAATGACTCACCTCCATCATTGTCCAAGTTATCTCCACAAAGCATTTCCATGACAACATTGCAGCCTGTCCCACTCCAACCCACCTGACACACACAGTGCCAACCATTTTGATCCAGGGTACATCGCCCATTTCCAAAGCAGAGCCCTGGGCAGCCATCTGAAAAGACAGCAGAGAGTAACAAATTCAGAGATATCAGAATGGGTTTGGCCAACAATGATGTATCTGCCTAGAGGGAAAAATCGAATCATCTGGGCTCCATTCAGATGAGGTGTTGAATAAATGGAAGAGGAGCTTGCTTGCTTATACCACCTTCCCAGGGAACTTGTTATCCCTTACTCTGCTGTGCTTTTCCTTAGAGAGCCAATTAAACGTTATTAATGCTAACCCCAATTCCCAACCTCTGATTCAGACAGGATGAAAACTATGATGGGGACAAGACATGTTTTTTGTTTCTTTTCGAAAAAGGTATCTCCTCATCTCAATCAAAACTGGATGGATGATATTGTATCTAGTTATGACCAAAAAGTTGGGAAAAGACAGCAGTTTCTATGAAGAGATACTTCTCCTAACAACTGCTACTTTGTGCTGATTTTTCCCTTGTGATATGTTGCTTCAGGACTTAGGTATGTTGGTATACAGTTCAGACCATTAATTGCCCACATGGTGCCTTAGAAATGTGCTGCAGTTGCTTTACACCTATTCAGCTCTTCTCTTCAGGATTATTATTGATCTGAAAGCTAAGGATTGATTTTTTTACTTATCTGGTATCTCTCTCAGAAACTAGCATAATAGTATACCTGTAGTAAGTGCTCAACAAATGTTTATGGAATTAATGCACACCAAATTTAGACTTTCAGAATTCTAGAGAATAACTGGATAAATATAGTCAAGAGGAAATTATAATGCTTAAATGACTTCTATCCATTGATAACCCTAACCACAAACACTAACGACGGTCTCTATTTAGACTTTTAATTTCTCAGGGATGACCTACTCTTTCTACCAGTGGTTCAGAGATAGGCTATTCCAAAGGGCAACTCTGCATGTCCCAAGTGCTCAGTGGGCAGATGAACAGAGAGAGCAATAATGGCACATAGCTTCTGGAAATTTCCCCAGTAGCAACACAGGACCAGATCTGGATTTTACAGGAGAGAGTCCAATCAATATTCTTTCCATTTTCTGTCTTTGAAAGAAAATTCCAGCAGTATAAAAAGCAAAAGAATTTTTAAAAAAATCTGTAGAAGTAATCCAGTGTTTCTTGCAAATGGTTTTCCTAGCAACTCTCAACAGACCAGAGGAAGAAAAGACTTTAAAATAAAATGACAGATGGCTGTTAGAAAATATGAAAAGATTATATATATATTCCTCACTCACATGTGTAAGATTAAGAAAGAAATTTATCTAGTTCCATTCTCATGCACATACAGTGGATAAAGAGAAATTAGGGATAATTTGAGTATGACATTTTCAACCTTCTGAGGCTGAGGTAATGAAAGGCACCAGGAAATCTGACAGAAAAACCCTTGCAGTCTCTATTGAATGCAGATCCCTGGTGGGGATGGATGATGAGGTACTAACAGGGGAATAATTCTTCTGCCCTTGTAAGGATACTCTACACGGACTTAAAGCTATATTGTTATGTTAGAGAGAAAGTTCAGCTGTCTACCTAAACCTAGTTTATTTAATAATTACCTCTCTGTCATATAAACAGACACACACACACACACCCCTCGACATCAAGACAAAGAAAAGTAATTCTTAAAACTGCTTATCAGTCTATTAAACTCTACGGCAAAAAATCAATCTTTGATATTGGGAAAGCAAATTACTTTTAAGTCTATTACAGCATGAACCTGACAATATTGCACTTAAGTAAGACTGCCAACATTAAAAACAACAACAACAAACAACACCCAAACCCCACCAACACTTCCTTTCCCACATGCATATTTTCGGTTTAAAATATTTTTCTGTTATAAAACTAGAGAGAACGGGCTTACCTCGGACAGCATCTAAGTAGTGAGCTAAAAAGGGGGGAAAAGAGTGATTGAATGAATTTCTGGGAGACCAAAGCTATACAACAAGTACTAATGGTTTACCATCTGTTGCCTGGGAGAACAGCAAACTGTGAATTCTGAAATGCCTGCAGCTCAAAAGTTAGTACACTGGCCTGTGTGGTTTGTGAATAATATTTTCTGTGGGAAAGATATTAATGGCTTTTCTGTAAGAAACTCTATTAGGCTTCCTAAAAAAGTGTCATATTTCATTAAAAGTATAAGAACTGCATTTTTACATTTCAGTAATAACTCATGAAGGAGTGCTAGCTTGAACTTCTTATTAGTAATATCTTTAGAAGGGAGTTCTGGAGTAACCACCTTTGGTAATCATGACAATATTTAAATCCTCCTATGTGAAGGCAATAAACTTACTCTAGTGCAGGAATGTAATTACTTAAGCTGCATCTGAATCTCACCCCTCACCACCTTTTTAATGAATCTTAAGTATTTTCCACAGTCACAGAACAAGACTGACTGTAGTTGAGTAGTAATGCAGTTTATTAAAATTATGTTATATATATTATATATACTATACATTACTTTGGCAGGTTCCAACCATTATAACAAAAATCACCTAAAAATGAAAGCTGTAGTACAGTCTAGAGGGAAAAAAAAGCCCATAAACAATGAACTGTGTACCCAGAGGCCCACGCTTGCTTTTGCACTGTATGAATTCTCTGTGTGCTCATAGAATGACACTGGAACACTCTGTTACTCACTTTCCTTAGCTGAACAATGGTAATCATACTTGTCCCTCTGTATGCGCAGGGAACCTTGGTGGCAGATACATGTGTGTGTCAAGGGCTTTGATATTTTTCTCAGAAAAAAGTATTTTATAAATGAAACTTTCATTATTATTAGTGTTTTTTATGGTGTGAAGACCACGTGATAGATTAATTATTACATAGACTTTCTCACATCCACAGGTGTTCTCCCAGGAAGCAGCCTGAAAATTAGTGAAATTGGTGACAAGGGACGAGAGAGGGTGGATGCCTCGGTACGAACTCTCTATACTACCCAATAAACAATTCAACACAGATGTTCTATTGATAGCAGGTCAGGAGTGTCTTCCTTGTACACATTAAAGACAGCCCTTAATGATACTGAATGGCCCCTGATAAAGTAGTCCCATTTAATGAAACTGCCTCTAAGTGCTTTCAACCAAAACAACCTATACTTTTCAAAAGGAAAAATGGCCAGTGAATGTTAACTTTACAACAAAAGCACTTTTCTTATTAACTAATGACACTATATTCTAATGTATCATCTTTCATTTGAGTAACTCAAAGCACTTGAAAGCAGAAAATATAAAGAATAATGAAGTAATGAGAAAGGAAAAGACACAGAAATAAGTAAGATATTATCAACAAAACAGGAAACCTCCCAGTTAAGGAAACTTTCAAACTTATGGCCAGCCCTCCTACTTCTTCCCTCTTCCCATCTCAAATTCTACAAACAGCTTGGTGATTGACTTGCTAGACTGCTTTACTTCTTCAATTCATCCAATTTACTTTGTTCAAAGTATGGTGGTACTTACCGATTGTACAGTGGTCGCCCTCCCATCCAGGGCTACACTCACATTTTCCATCTTTGCATTGGCCATGCTCAGCACAATGAGAATGACAGGAGCGTTCTTCACATGTTGGTCCTACCCAACCTTCTTCGCATTGGCAAATTCCCCTTGAGCAGACTCCATGGCTACCACACTCCATGGTACAGAGCTCTGTGGGGAATTCAAAGAAGATGTATTTACATATTTTATTACAACCAGAGTCTACTCTTTCAAAAACACATTAGAATTATCAAAATCTCAGTCTATACCTGTATTTAAAATATATAATCAAAATGGCACAAAGCCCTCTAGCATCTGAGTGAATGTACAAGGAACTCTGTTAAAAAAGGTAGTTATATCTCTATGTATAAAATAAACTCTAAATCATATTGCTTTTGAGCAGTCCACAAAATGATAACAGCACTCAAGGCTTAGAAATGAAGTCAGTGCCAGACAAATGTCAAGTGGTTTTCACTAACATTCATTAAGATTACAGGTAATGTTGTAGGGATTTTGTGATGCTACAAGAAATCACTGGGGAAAACACACAGTGCCCTAATTTCATTCGGGTTTTACAATCAGAAAGATGATAACTTTCTAATAAAATTCATAATATACAAGAGGTAAAGCTGCCAGTGACAGTAATCAACTGCTTTCTCTGATCATACTAACAATATTTGCATTTATTTTAAGGATTTAAAATGACTCTTGGTTGATTAAAATACACAGTCTTCTTATCTCAAAATGCCATTCAATATTTAGCCAATATAATCAAGGTGTATTATTAGCTCTGCCCAGTTTCTCTCTTCTGTATCCCTGACTTTTTTTTTGAGAAACACTGAATATTAATAAAATCATGACAGTAGAAAACCAAAATAAAAGTTTGGTTAGCTTGTTTCTTCATAAAATTCCCTTGCTGGAGGAGCAGAAGGGAGATAAAAGCCTATCGAAAGAATGCAATAGGTTTTGGGTACAATTGGCCACATCCTTGAATGAAAAAGAGGGTGTGCTGGAAGCCAAGTTGTCTATCTTTCATAGTCTTAAATTCTGAAACTGGTTTTATATATTGACAGATATTGACATATGATGATATAAGTATTACCCTATATTACATGTAACAAAGCTCTTCATATGTAACAAAGGTTTCTACACTATAGGTAGCAGAGTTATTTTTCAGTAGGTGAGAATATTCTTCTGATAAAGCCATGATTATGAATTTTATTACTATCTGGATCAATATATTCACTAATTCATTCACAAGTATTCTTTGAGGGTCAAGATTTCATAGAAAGAGTAAACGGTTTGGAATAAGAATTCCTCTGCATAAAAGCTGCGTATCCTTAGGCAAATTACTAACATGCTTTCTTAATCTCTGCTTGTGTAACTACACAATGAAAGTAATAATATTTACACCTGACAGGGTCATTGGGCAGTTTGAGATATATTTTGGAGGTAGAACCAATATGAATTCCTTAAGAGAGGATGTAGGAAATGAAGGAAAGGGAAAAATAAAAGTTTTGGCTTAAACAAATGGGTGAATAATGCTGCCACTAACAAAATGGAAAAGGATAAAGGAAGAATAAGATGGAAGATCAAACAGATTAACATTGAGATAATGTATAGATAGCCAAATGAAGATGTCAATTAAGCACTAAGATATATGAATTTGACAGGCCAGGTTAGAGATATGAAATTGGCAACCATTAGCATATAGGTGGTATTTAGCATCTAAGTTTGAGACCAGATGATATCCCCTAAGGAATGAGCCCTGAGGTGTTCTGTGATTTAAAGATAAGGTAGAAAAAGAGGAACCATCAAAGGAGACTGGGAAGGAGAGAGCAGTGAGTGATAGGAGGAAATCTTATAGATTGTGGTACAGCTAAAGCCAAAAGAGGACACTTTTTCAAGAAGAAGGGGGTAGTCATCAATGGGACAGAGTAAAGGGCCAAAGTAGGTGATTAAACAGTTAATCTCACTAGGGGATTATAAGTAAAGAAAAAAGTATAGGAGACCCCTGTAAGTTAATGATCACTCAAGAAAGCAGGTTTGCTTAACCACAAAACCAAGCAGGCTTGCTTAGCAACAAAACCAGGTAACAGAAACATGAGACATGCCCCCAAATAATAAAACAATGGTGGCATGAGACCCACATCCTTCCCAGTGAGCTCAGTAAGTTAATGATTACTAGGACACGCTCCTCTGCACGCACTAAAAACAAAAATATAAGGAAAAGGTGACATTATACTAAAACCTGAAATGATTTAACATATTTTAGTATATGTTATTGCCTTTTTGCTCATTTCCATTGCACCATGACAGTCCCAGCTTGACCATGTAGGGACAAGAAAACTCCCCCACCCGACGTGGAGGAGGAACTGATGATGATGGAATTTTGATGTCTATTCAAGAATGAGGAAGAAGGTGGTTTTCTACCCCTCCCCACTTTTCCTTTGATCATAAAACTGCAGCCCACTAAGTTCTTGGGGTGCAGCACCCTCTCGTCCACCTGCTTGTAAGCCTCACAAGTGTCCTATTCTAATAAATCACTTCTTATCTATCACTTTGCCTCTTGCTGAATTCCTTCTGCGTTGAGACATAAAGAACTGGAGCTCCTCGGAGCCCCTGAAGTGCCACCTAATGGTTTCAGTTACGTAAAAAATATTGCTCAGAGGTCAAGGTGAGACATGGGCAGAGAAGTACCCATTGGATTTACCACATGGAAATTGTTGGTAACTTCAGGAAGAGCTGTATTGATAAAGTGGTAGTTGTAAAGCCAGACTGCACTGGGTGGAAGAGTGAATAGAAAACTGTGTGTGGGATCACCAGGTTGTGAGAAAAGTCTAGGACCCAGACAATACCAAAAAGGGGGGACTTAGCCTAATAAATGGTAGCTCAAGTAGGTTAATCTTGAATTAGCACCAACACTCTATATCTTGATTTTGAATCTATGATTGATAATTTGGATTTTGAAATTCAGTTCTTATAGTGAATTTGATATTGTAATTCTGCTCCCCTTAATGGCCTCCCTCAAGACACTAAAAGCTGAACTGAAAGGGCATTTCTAAGATTAGAAAGCTAAGTGGTCAAAGCCAATCAAGCCAGAGCTGACTGAAACAATGAGAGGCAAACATTTTGCATATATTGCTTTATACAACTATAAATTTTAGACATAGGAGTACATCATTCTGATGATTTCCTGAAAAGTAGTAGGACTAGATGAAATAGTATTCATCTAGTATTCATTCACTGTTCAGAACTAGATGAACAGTATTGGCAAAATGGCAGACTAGGCTATCTTTAAACCACCTTGATATAAACCCTTAGAAATGGTGAATATAATGTAATAATTTTTAAAATTGCATGTCTTAGTTCACAAGAAAGAGAAATTCTCAAACACTGGAAGCAAAGAGGATGCTAACAGTCAAAGACGTAAGCATATAAGTCAACCCTCTGGCAGCATAGAGGGGTTATTATACCCAGTAATGACCAGGGGATTGGGTATCTGTGTCCACAAAGGGAAAAGAGATGAGGTCTTTGGCCCATTTAAGATGGAGAGTTGGACGGAAACACCTGCAGAAAGCAAGGACAACCCCTGAAAAGCTGCAATCTCAATGAGATGGGGACTAATAAACTATCCACTAGCTCAGAGAGATGGCAAAGAAGCATTGACTATATAATAGTAACAACAACAACATCAACAACAATAACAATTGGGGGGTTAGAAGACAGTAGTGAAATAAAATATTACCTTATCATAATATGTGCAATGGAGTACCCTGTGTTCAATATTTCTAAAGCCTTGTATTTTTCAGGAGTTAGGTAAGAGATACTTTGTCAAGTATGCATATAAAAATGTAAAGGTGGAGCTCTGTTTCTAGTGATTGTGACCTAAATAATTTTTACTATTCTCTTCTGATGAGAACTAGAAAATCTAGACAAAATATATTCTAAAATTCGTTGGATGTTACTACTAGAATTCACAAAAGGGTAAAGAATTGCTGGGCCAAGTTCCAGCAATTATATTTGCTTATTATAAAGCTAGGAGAAAATGAAAACCCAGAGAGGTGTCTGATATTTTTGGATGCTTCTTTTCTAGAAGTGTCTGTCAATTCTGGTAGATGCAGCTGGAAGTTTCAAAGGTTGGGTAAAGCTTTTGTCAGTCTCATGGGGACAGAAAAAATACTTGACTGGATAATGGCTAGGAAATTTCCAATACTGAAGAAAACACCAAGCCAAATATTGAAGCAAAACTGAAGGAACAAAAAAGAGAAAAAGGCAGATTCACAATTATAGTCAGAGACTTTTATGACCCCCTTTCTCGTTAACTAACTGACAGAACAAGCAGACGACTTAGAAAGAATATGGAATATTTGACCAACATGATTAACAAATTTGATCCAATTGATACATACAGAACACTGCATTAAATAACTACAACATACACAGAAATTCCAAGTGCACAAAGAACATTTACAAATATTGACCACATGCTAGGCTATAAAGCAAGTCTCAACGTATTTCTAAGTATTGAAATTATATATAGCATGTTTTCTACCTACTATGGAATTAAACTTGAAATCAGCAACAAAAGATAATTATAAAATCCATATAATTTGGAAATTAAGAAATAGACTTCTGAATGAACTACAGAACAGAGAAGAAATCATCATGGAAATAGGAAAATATTTTTTTTGTTTTTTTTTTTGCGGTATGCAGGCCTCTCACTGCTGTGGCCTCTCCCGTTGCGGAGCACAGGCTCTGGACACGCAGGCTCAGTGGCCATGGCTCACGGGCCCAGCCGCTCCACGGCATGTGGGATCTTCCTGCACCGGGGCACAAACCCGTGTCCCCTGCATTGGCAGGCGGACTCTCAACCACTGCGCCACCAGGGAAGCCCAGAAAATATTTTGAAATGAATGAAAATGAAGGTACCACATATCAAATTTTGTGTAATATAACTCAGTCCCTATGTATAGGAAAATTTATAAGGTAGAACGGAAAACCACCTGGAGAACAATGACCCAAGCATCCAATTTTAAAAAATTAGGAAAAGAAGAGCAAAGTAAACTCCAAGAGGTATAAGGAAGAAAATAATAAGAGCTGAGATTAATTAAATAAGAACAAACATATGATAGAAAGGATCAACAAAGCCAATACCTGATGATTTGCATAGACTAATAAAACTGATAAATCCCTGATGGGGACTGACCAAGATGAAACTACAGAAGACCCAAATAACTAATATCGGGAATGAAAAAGATGACATTGTTGCAGATCCTTCAGACATAAAACATCATAAGAGGATATCACAAACAACTTTTTGTCAATACATTTAAAACTTTCAGTGGAATGGAAAAATCCCTACAAAAATACAGCTTACAATAATAAACACAAGAAAAACAGGAAACTGAATAGTTTCTATAAAAAACCTTAATAAACAATGAAAAATATTCCCTCGCCCACAAACAATTACAGTCTCAGATGACTTCATTTGTAAATATACCAAACTTTTAAGGAAGAAAAAATTGCCAATCTTGAGTAAACTTTTCCAAAGAATAGAAAAAGAGAAAACACTTCACAAATATGCTTTATGAGTCCAACATAACCTTGATGTAAAATTCTGACAAGTATATTATAAGAAAAAATACAGGCCAATCTCACTCATAAGTATGGATGCAAAAACTCTAAACAAAATATTAACACAGTAAAACTGGTATTACACAACAAGAAATTGTATAATGACCAATTTGTGCTTATTCTAGAAATGCAAGATTGTATTAAAACTTGAAAATCAATCATTGTAATTCATCATATATATGGAATAAAAGAGAAAACTCATATGATCATCTCCACAGATATATAATGAGTATTTGATAAAATACTAAACATTCATTTGTGATAAAAACTTATAGCAAATTAAGACCAAAAGGAACTTTAACTGATAAAGATTAGCTGCAAACCCCCCCCATAGCAAACATTATTTAGTACTGAGATGTTGAACTCTTTTCTTCTACTACTGAGACTGAGAAAAGATGCCTATGATCATCACTGCTATACAATATAATTCTAGAGGTCCTAGCCAGTGCAATAATGCAAGAAAAAGAAAAAAAAGTATAAAAATTGAAAAGCAATAAATAAAATAATCATATGGTAGTTCTATTTTTAGTTTTTTAAGGAACCTCCATACTGTTCTCCATAGTGGCTGTATCAATTTATATTCCCACCAACAGTGCAAGAGGGTTCCCTTTTCTCCACATCCTGTCCAGCATTTATTGTTAGTGGATTTAAAAATATATATATTTATTTTATTTATCTATTTTTGGCTGCGTTGGGTCTTTGTTGCTGCTCGCGGGCTTTCTCTAGTTGTGGTAAGTGGGGGCTACTCTTTGTTGTGGTGCATGGGCTTCTCACTGCAGTGGCTTCTCTTGTTGCAGAGCACGGGCTCTAGGTGCGTGGGCTTCAGTAGTTGTGGCATGCGGGCTCAGTAGTTGTGGCTCACGGGCTCTAGAGCACAGGCTCAGTAGTTGTGGTCCACAGGCTTAGTTGCTCTGTGGCATGTGGGATCTTCCTGGACCAGGGCTTGAACCCATGTCCCCTGCACTGGCAGGTGGATTCTTAACCACTGTGCCACCAGGGAAGCCAATTAGTGGATTTTTTGATGATGGCCATTCTGACCAGTGTGAGATGATACTTCATTGTAGCTTTGATTTGCATTTCTCTAATGACTAGAGATGTTGAGCATCCTTTCAATCCCACTACTGGGCATATACCCTGAGAAAACCATAATTCAAAAAGAGTCATATACCACAATGTTCATTGCAGCACTATTTACAATAGCCAGGACATGGAAGCAACCTAAGTGTCCATCAACAGATGAATGGATAAAGAAGATGTGGCACATATATACAATGGAATGTTACTCAGCCATAAGAAGAAATGAAATTGAGTTATTTGTAGTGAGGTGGATAGACCTAGAGTCTGTCATACAGAGTGAAGTACGTCTGAAAGAGAAAAACAAATACTGTATGCTAACACATATATATGGAATCAAAAAAAAACAAAAACGTTCTGAAGAACCTAGGGGCAGGACAGGAATAAAGACGCAGACGTAGAGAATGGACTTGAGGACACGGGGAGGGGGAAGGGTAAGCTGGGACGAAGTGAGAGAGTGGCACTGACATACATACATTACCACATGTAAAATAGATAGCTAGTGGGAAGCAGCCGCAGAGCACAGGGAGATCAGCTCGGTGCTCGGTGACCACCTAGAGGGGTGGGATAGGGAGGTTGGGAGGGAGACGCAAGAGGGAGGGGATATGAAGAGATATGTATACGCATAGCTGATTCACTTTGTTATACAGCAGAAACTAACACAACATTGTAAAGCAATTATACGCCAATAAAGATGTTAAAAAAAGTTAAGAAAATCATTATTCACGGATAGTATGATTGTGCATGTACAAACTACAAAAAGAATCTGTATAGATAAATTATTAGAATTAATATGTGAATTTAGCAAGATCTCTAGATACATGGTTAATATAGATAAAAAAGTTATTTCTATATATGAACAGCAAACAATGAGAAAATTTTAAAATACCATTAACAACAGCATCACAATATCATATACCTAGTAATAATTTTAACAAAATATTTGCACGATCTATATTGGAAAACTATAGAACTTTATGAGAGAAACTAGAGAAGACCTGGATAAATGGAAAGCTATAACATATTTGTGAATTGAAAAATTCAAAATTAAAGATGCCAATTTACCCCAAATTCTTCTGCAGATTCAATGCAACCCCAATCAATATCTTGGAAGTTGTGTGTGTGTGTTTGTACATTTATGTGAATTTTGATCAGCCAAAGAAAGAAGCAGAATAAAGTGAGATGACGTACTCTAGCTGATAGCAAGACTTATTATAAAGCTATGTTAATTTAGACAGTGGGCTTTGGTACAATGGCAAATAGACCACTGAGAGTAAATAGAGTCCTAAAACAGATCCATACATATAAGGATACTTGATTTATGGTAAAGGTGGTACTGTAGGCAAGTGGGAAATGACTACTGTTTTATATTAAATGGTTCTGGGAAACTGAATATCCATTAAGAAAAAATTCATCTTTACCTCAGCACATATACAAAATCAAATCCAGATAGAATGTACTAAACATAAACTGATAAAGCTTCTAGAACAACATAAGAAAACAATTTCATGATCTTAGGGTACAAAAAAATTTTTTTTAACTGTACACAAAAATGCTAACCATAAAGGTAAAAGACAATAAATTGGACTGTATCAAAATTAAGAATTTCTTTTAATCAAAAGATAGAGAGGGCTTCCCTGGTGGCACAGTGGTTGAGAGTCCGCCTGCCAATGCGGGGGACACGGGTTCGTGCCCCGGCCCGGGAAGATCCCACATGCCGCGGAGCGGCTGGGCCCATGAGCCATGGCCGCTGAGCCTGAGCGTCCGGAGCCTGTGCTCTGCAAGGGGTGAGGCCACAGCAGTGAGAGGCCCGCGTACCGCAAAAAAAAAAAAAAAAAAGATAGAGAAAAAGCATGCTATATCAGTGGTAGAGTATATTCACAGTGGTTACCAGGTGTTTCTTACTTGGATAGTTCACTGTACTGTACAGTTAGGACTTTTGTCCTTTTCTCTGTGTGTGTGTTATATTTTAATGAAATGTTAAGAAATTAAAGATAATGACCATGGACTTCCCTAGTGGTCCAGTGATTAAGAATCCGCCTTCCAGTGCATGGGATGTGGGTTCGATCCCTGGTCAGGGAACTAAGATCCCACATGCCACGGGGCAACTAAGTCACATGCTGCAACTACTGAGCCCACGCGCCACAACTAGAGAGCCCGCATGCTCTGGAGGCCACACGCTACAACTAGAGAGAAGCCCACACACTGCAATGAAGAGCCTGCGCGCCGCAACAAAAGATCCCACATGCCAAAACGAAGCTCCTGTGTGCCGCATCTAAGACCCAATGCAGCCAAATAAATTAATTAATTTAAAAAATTAAACCTCCCTTAAAAAAAAATAAAGATAATGACCAAAAGAAAATAAACAAAATATATAACTTCCTAACCAGAAAAAGAGAAATAAGAATGAAGATAACCCAGTCAATCAGAGCAAAGGCAGAAAAAGGGTAAAAGTCAATGAAAAAATAAATGATGTAAATAGGAGACACAAAAGAAGATTATAGGATATAACTCCAAACATGTCAGTAATACTACTAAATAAAAACAAATCGAACTTGCAATTTAAGAGTGAGACTCTGGAACTGAGTGAAGAAGAAAATCTAGTTATGTTCCTTCTGTTAATAAGAGATGTGCTGAAACACACTAATACAGAAAAGTTAGCAAAAAGGGAAAAAAGGCACTGTAGTAAAGTACCAAGAGAAACTTGATATAGTTATAATATTATCAGATGAAATAGATTTCAAGGTATAAAATATTATTATGGATAGAGTCATTATGTAATGATAAAAGGATTAATTCACCAGGAAGATGTAACAATCCTGATCCTGTAAGAAAATACAGCTTCAAGATATATAAAGCAAAACTCGACATACTTATATTAAGACAAATTGAAAATTTCAACTTCAGGAATAAGAAGATAAAAAATTAGTGGATGTAGAAAATTTGAATAGTACAATTAACAACTTTAATGGACATATATAGAACCCCAAACGTATGACTATACAATACATATTCTTTTCAAGAACACACAGAATACCCACAAAACTGGCAATTATTAGTTCACAAAGCAAGGCTCAACAAATGACAAAGATTCGACACCACATAGATCATGCTGTTTCAGCAAAATGCACTAAAATTAGAAATCAATAAACAAAAAGCAAAAGAAAAAATGCAGAAAAGTGTTCCTTAAAAATACACTTTAAAATAATTTATGAATCACATAAAAATTATATTGGAAATTAGGAACTGAATAACAATGAAAATACTATTTATAAAAACCTGTGGGATACAGCTTAGACAGTAACTTAGAGGAAATGTACAGCCTTTCATACATTTAGTAGAAAAGAAGAACAACTGAAAATTAATGAAGAAAGCATCCAACCCAAGGAGTTAGAAAAAAGACTGCATATAAGTAGAAGGGAGGAAACAACAAAAGAGCTAAAGTTAATGAAATGAGAAACAAAGAAACAATAGAGAAGATGAACTAAACCAAAATCTGTGTCTTTGACATGAATAATAAAATAGAGAAAGCTTTGACAAAGTAGAACAAGAAATAAAGAAAGGAAATGAACAAGTAAGCATTAAAGATTAAAATATAAAAATAAATTAGAGAGTGCTATGAACAACTTTATGCCAGTAAGTTTGAAACCTTAGATGAAGTAAATTATTTTTCAAGAAAAAAAAATGAATTTGAGAAGACACAGAAAGCCTGAATACACCTTAAAGACATTGAAAATGGCCCAGATGGTTTTACAGGTGTATTTAGCCAAACTTCTAAGCAACAGTTAGATAATCTCTATTTTAAGTCACACCAGAGAACACAAAAAGAGAAAAGACTTCCTGAATCATTTTATGAGACTACTATAATCTAGTTCTAAAATAAGGTAAGTAAAGAAGAAGGGACTTTTTTGTAGGCCTATCTCACTTATAAACATGGCTGCAAAAATCTCCAATAAAAGATGTGAAAATCAAACCAGCAATGCACACACACGCGCACACACACACGTGCACACACACACACACATAGAAAATTACAACCAAGTAGGCATGAATGCTAGGATGGTTTAACTTTTGAAAATCTATTAATGCAATTCATCATTGAATTAATCTGTTTCACTTTAATCTCATTTCATAATGTATTAAAGAAAAAATATCTTATATACGGAAAGATTATATAATATTATATATTTATAAAATAACTCCTATTTATGATGTAATCTCTTAGCAAAATAGGACTAGAAGGGAATTTACTGAATATAATAAAGGTGATTTACCAAAATCCTAAAGTAAGCGTCAAATGTAGTAATAAAATAATAGAATTCCCTTAAAGTCAGAAGTACTACAATTAACTGCTGCTTCGAATTCAATGTGGTACTGGAGAACTTAGCTAGCACAATAAGGCAACCAAAAATATAAAATGTTTAATGTCTGGAAAGGAAGACACAAAATTGAATATACAGGTAAACTATGGAAACAGGAAGAGAGGATAGCAAAGTTATTGTAAACAAGATCAACAGAAAAAAATCAACAGCCTGCCTATATATCAGGAACAGCCAATTAGAACATGTAATTTTTTTAAAAAGATCTCATTCATAATAATAACAAATCTAGCAAAAAAAGTTCAACATTCTTTTATATAAGAATTTAAAACTTTCTGAAGAACACATACCAAGACTCAATCAATGGGGAGATATACTGTGTTCATGGCTCACACACCTCAATATCATTAAGATGTCAATTTTCCTCTACTAGTTCTGTAAATTCAACAACCGTTTTCATAGAGCTTGAAAACCTGATCCTAAAATCCGTATGAAACAGAAAAGACTAAGAACATTTTGAAGTATATTCATTGATGTGTGTATGTGTGTCCAGCCTAAATGTACATCAATAGGAAAATGGATATATAAATTTTGGTGTAGTCATACAATGCAAAAATATACAGAAGTTAAGTTGAATAAAGTAGAGGTACATGCCTCAAAACGGATAAACCTTAAAAACATAATGATAATGGAAGGAAGCAAGTTATTCATATGAAATTTAAACATACGCAGAACAATATAGTTTTATGGGTATATACATATTTGTAAAAGCCTAAAAATATGTACAAGAATGATTAAATTTAGGGTAGTGGCTTCCACTGCAGGGAAGGGAGGGGACTGGAAGCACAAAAGGATACACAGGGAGTTATTTGTATTTGTTACTTTTTAAAGCTAAGTTGTGGGTTTACAGTTGTGCATTATGTTGTTTTATGTGTTTGGAATATTTAGTAATAATATCCAAAAGAAAAGAAATAAAGAATAGATAAGAAATGACTGTCTTAGGACTTTCCTGGTGGTCCTGTGGGTAAAACTCCTTACTCCCGATGCAGGCGGCAAGGGTTCGATCCCTGGTCGGGGAACTAAGATACTGCATGCTGCAGGACGGGGCCACCAAAAAAAAAAAAAAAAAAGAAACGACTTGTCTGTTCTGGCTGCCTCTGAGTCTGAATCTCCCAAAGAACAAATTTCTAGGAGGCACTAGATTGCAGAAGAGTCGGGGACAGCATTCTCTCAAAGACCTTACATATTATATTGATGCCATACTCAGCAGTGAGCTATTCTATCCATTTGGGGAAATCTCCATAATTTTCAACTTGTAATCTTTTTAAAACCTTCCTGTATTTGTTACACGTGTGTGACCTGAGTGGTGTTATCAGTGTTTTTGTCAATATTTACTATGTTTTTCTATTTAGGTTAATTCCAACAATTTTGTACTTTAATAAAATGTTGTAAACAGTGCAAGAAAAAGAAACAACTGTCTTTAGGGACCACTCTGTTGAATAAATAAGTGGAGATGTGACTTAACCTCAACACGAAACCCCCCACAGACATAAGCCACAACTACTAATCTGATTGACAGTTTCAGCACTGCAAGGATCCAGGCGGGAAGCGATATCTGCATGAGTAAGGGAATCCTCTAAGAAATAAATTACTACACATGGAGAAGCAGATCTTCAACAAGAAGCATTCCTCACTTTGAACTGCATCAACATTCCTGCAATTGCCTCCATTTCCAAATGAAGTTTCTGGACTCATCTAAGATGTTTTTCAATCCCAATCTTTCATGATTAGCAGTGGGGTGGGCGTGGGAGGACTAACAGAAAACAGATGCTGGCAATTGTATAATTTATAAACATGCTAGAAATGATATTTGCTCTAATACATTTGTCTTATGAATAGTTCTATTCCATGTGTAATATTTTCTATCTGGTTGAAAATACATTAACATTACAGGCTACAAAATATGACAAAAGAATGCTAAAATATAAACATTCTTTTGTGCAAATGTATTGGAAAAGAACATGAAAAATATAGGTAGACACTTTAAAGTTCTATTGAGACATTTCATTTTTAATAAGTTTCTTTATGCATGTCAACAATGAACAACACTTGTATAAACTGAACTAGGATACAACTGGAACACTTCTTTGTTGCATGCTGACAAAGAACAATTTGATTAAACAGTAAATCCTTCAGAGCCTCCCTCAGAACCATTTCTCTTAGGTTTACTTCTTAGACAAAAGTTCCCAGTAAAGTAAATTCTGTTATTCTTAGCACTTTGGCTGTGCCCAACATTAGACAATGATAATATTGGGCACCCTGAAATATTAAATCTGGGTATTAGTTAGGCTCTAAAATACACATTTATGTAACATTTTCAATAATTCAATATGGCATTCTAAACAAAGAAAGGACACCTTTGATGTAAAAATTCATGAAAATTAAGGAAGTATTACATGTCCACTTGTTCAGCATCTACTAGAATCAGTTAAAGATCAAAGGAAATCAGGCTGGGAGCATAAGGAAAATCAAGAATTGGGAATGAATGAACCTGAATAGATAGAGACCTTCTCTTTGATAGACTATCATACAATTTTTATTGGGGAAACTATGAGATTTTCTCATTGTTTTATGTGATTAATATGGGAAATAAGAGTAAGGAAAAAAAGTAAGTTGATTTGATAAGTGTGAGCAGTACCAAGTCAAGCAGGTTAAGGACTGGAAAAGTTTTTACAGTGTATCCCAGGCTCTTCACTAAAATCAAGCAATGAATCAACCAAGAATAATAAATATTATTAAGAATAAAGGTTTGTGTACTTGGTATTATTTTTCAAATATTTGAATCGTTTTTATTTTACTACTACAGGTCCTTGCATTCCTCAGTGGCAGACATTCTACTTGAGAGTGGGACTATTATAAATAACTGTTAACTTTGTAGAACACATGTTCAGGCTCGTACACATGCAGGTTCGCACATAGACATGCATACACGCACACTTTTTGGGTCCCTGTTTCTCTGAAAAGCAATTGGGAAAATATTATCTATTTTATTGCACAGAGTTAAATTCAATACCACCTCCACCCAATCTTTATCAGTACGTTGCTATGACAAAGATTTGGTTTTACTGTGGGCCATGTATCACATTTTCTGTGTTTCAGGTGTAATAGTGTATCTCTCATTTTAACACAGAAACCTATGACATAAGCATAACACTTGTCTTTCAGCCCCAACATTACAATGAGCTTCAATATATTTTAGTAATCTGAACACTGTCTTACATTTGAACAACAATTTGATTGAAGAGACTACAAATGATACATGTCAGCTAGCTCTTTCTGTACAAATAGCAACATAGAAGCAGCAGTAACAACAACACCACACTCCATCCTATAAAACTCTTGAGATGAGTCTCAAATTCTCGGATAAGAACTAAATCTGAAGGAATCTAGTATGTGAAGATCAAAAGTTGAATTGACTTTCAGCTTAATGTTTCATGGAGTATGGTTATCACATGGCTTCGGATTTCCTTTATAAACTGGTGAACTGCTCTTTGGTAAATGTGAAAAACCTGACAAGACAGAAAAAATCATGCCTGGCTTACAACTTTTGAATTCAATAAAATACTCAACTGGCTTTTTTCAGTAGCTAGACTCTTTCCTTTGGAATAAATCCTGTTTGCTTTTCGGCCAAATGAAATATTCTCCCATAACTCTAGAGATCATATTTTGTTTAACTCAGTGATCAGAAGCTGGAAACACTGAGGCTGAGGTGAATTTCTACTTATTCATAGATACAGATGCAAAACTGTCTCAATCCTTTGATTACGAATCCAACATACTCGTCTATCCAATAATACCCCAATTGGCAAAGAATGTTGATATCTAGACACTTGTCTCACAACTGCTTTTCACTTGACCCAATCAGGTACCAGATTGTCAGGGTAATACCATCACCCTTAAGGAGAAAATATTAACTTTGGAAACTCCAAACATATGATTTGTAGCAGGCCCTGTGCTCTGAACTGATTGTTCAGCTGTGGAAAAGTTTGTGTCAGTCTATCCACAGTTTTGTGCTTAGACTTTCTTACCATCGTTGCTACCTATTTGCAGTCTGTGACCACCTAAAAGGGCAAGCCTAACTGGCTCATCAAGGTATCAAACTCATGTCCTTGGCCTCAATAAGACAGTGACCTCACTCATTAAACTATATACAACTACTACTGGAGCAATTATCATTACATCCTGGCTCAGAGTGGCTACTTAAGAAGTATTTATTGGTAAGTCAGAAAGCTGTTCTTTATATATTACGTTTAGCATTCTTTTTGGCATGATTAGACATAATGTTAAAATTGTGCTAAGGAGAACTTTCTCTTCCTTCTGATTGATATTAGACCTCTTCTTGCCTCTTGAAAAAATTTTGATATTACCTCTCTTCTCCCCAAAATGAATTTCATTAAGCATATCTAAAACTCCTGCTTGGTGTTTTTCTGAGGCAATAAGCCTTCCAAGTGAGCACAGAAAGGTCTATGTTCCCTGAAGCGCTACAAATGATGGACTGAGAGATCTTCAGACACATCCAAGCTCCAAAACACATCTGATAGCATACTTCAGGGGTGAAGCCAAAGCTGTTTGCTGGAAGGACACTTCATGCAGACTGGAAAATTTACTCTGAATAAAAGAAAGCTTATATAGCTGTTTTTACCCCATTCAACACTCTTGCTAAGGGCTCTCTGGATTTAGAAAATGAAGTCTAATTGGAGTCCACAAGAGAGACAAGGCTAGCAGTCATCAGGCAATCTCTGAAACTGTGGTAGGCTCCACCTGCATCCTTAATGTGTAAGGTGTGTTCAAGGCATTACACAGGCACAGAAAGCAGCTTTCTGTCAAAGACCTGGGGAAGGGCTGCATACATATTTACAAAGCTGCCATCATTGCCCAGCAGACCATGCACCTACAGTTTATTTTTACCCCTATAAATAAATATGACACGGAGAAATGAAATGTAAAGAATCCAGCGTCAACAAAATCCTCTGCACGACGAAGACAAAGGCATATAAATGTCCTTATGTATCATCTGAAGGCACAATTTAGTGCTATTTAATACATTTAGTTTTTAATTTATAATTTTACTCTATGGCAATCACTAAAATGTTTAAAAGGCTGTATGGTTATTAGTGTCATCTGAACTTCAAGAGACATACTTTATATGTTTCCTAAAAGCTACCATATTCATTCTTCTAAGAACTAATAATGCGATTATTATTATATAAAGAATTTGACTTCATGTCTGTCCTTGTGCCACAATATCAACATTCCACAGAGGCTGTACTGTACTGTGGGAAAGCTATGGGTAGGGAGTATATTAACCTGGCTATATTAAGACAAACTTTAAGTCCTTGACTTACTTTCAATTCCACAGACATCATGCTACATATTTCTACTTGGCTAGGCCATCATCACCTTAAACTCAAAATATTTATAACCTACCTTTTAATTTCTACTCATAATCCCATTTTTTACCCTGATTTCACTTTTTTTTAACATCTTTATTGGAGTGTAATTGCTTTACAATGGTGTGTTAGTTTCTGCTTTATAACAAAATAAATCAGTATACATGCCCATATGTCCCCATATCTCTTCCCTCTTGCACCTCCCTCCCTCCCACCCTCCCAATCCCACCCCTCTAGGTGGTCACAAAGCACCGAGCTGATCTCCCTGTGCCATGCGGCTGCTTCCCACTAGCTATCTATTTTACGTTTGGTAGTGTATATATGTCCATATATACACTACCACTCTCTCACTTTGTCCCAGCTTACCCTTCCCCCTCCCCGTGTCCTCAAGTCCATTCTCTAGTAGGTCTGCATCTTTATTCCAGTCTTGCCCCTAGTTTCTTCATGACAATTGTTTTTTTTTTAGATTCCATATATACGTGTTACCATACGGTATTTTTCTCGTTCTGATTTACTTCACTCTGTATGATGGACTCTGGGTCCATCCACCTTGCTACAAATAACTCAATTTCGTATCTTTTTATGGCTGAGTAATATTCCATTGTATATATGTGCCACATCTTCTTTATCCATTCATCTGTCGGTGGACACTTAGGTTGTTTCCATGTCCTGGCTATTCTAAACAGAGCTGCAATGAACATTGTGGTACACGACTGTTTTTGAATTATGGTATTCTCAGGGTATATGCCCAGTAGTGGGATTGCTGGGTCGTATGGTAGTTGTATTTTTAGTTTTCTAAGGAACCTCCATACTGTTCTCCATAGTGGCTGTATCAATTTACATTCCCACCAACAGTGTATGAGAGTTCCCTTTTCTCCACACCCTCTCCAGCATTTATTGTTTGTAGATTTTTTTTATGTTTCCAATTGAATTTATTTATTTATTTTTAACATCTTTATTGGAGTACAATTGCTTTACAATGGTTTGTTAGTGTCTGTTTTATAACAAAGTGAATGAGTTATACATATACATATATCCCCATATCTCTTCCCACCTGCATCTGCCTCGCCCCCTATCCCACCCCTCTAGATGGTCACAAAGCACCGAGCTGATTTCCCTGTGCTTTGTGGCTGCTTCCCACTAGCTATCTATTTTACGTTTGGTAGTGTAATTATGTCCATGCCACTCTCACTTTGTTCCAGCCTACCCTTCCCCCTCGCTGTATCCTCAAGTCCATTCTCTAGTAGGTCTGCACCTTTACTCCCTTCTTGCCTCTAGGTTCTTCATGACCATTTACTTTTTCTTTTTAGATTCCATATATATGTGTTAACATACGGTATTTGTTTCTCTCTTTCTGACTTACTTCACTCTGTATGACAGTCTCTAGGTCCATCCACCTCACTAGAAATAACTCAGTTTGTTCCTTTTTAATGGCTGACTAATATTCCATTGTATATATGTTCCACATCTTCTTTATCCATTCATCTGTCGAGGCACACTTAGGTTGCTTCCATGTCCTGGCTATTGTAAATAGGGTGGCAATGAACATTTTGGTACATGACTCTTTTTGAATTATGGTTTTCTCAGGGTATATGCCCAGTAGTGGGATTGCTGGGTCATATGGTAGTTCTATTTTTAGTTGTTTTTTGTGTTTTTTTTTTGCGGTACGCGGGCCTCTCACTGTTGTGGCCTCTCCCTTCATGGACCACAGGCTCCAGACACGCAGGCTCAGCGGCCATGGCTCATGGGCCTAGCCGCTCAGCAGCATGTGGGATCTTCCCGGACCGGGACACGAACCCATGTCCCCTGCATCGGCAGGTGGACTCTCAACCACTGCGCCACCAGGGAAGCCCTATTTTTAGGTTTTTAAGGAACGTCCATAGTGTTCTCCATAGTGGCTGTATCAATTTATGTTCCCACCAACAGTGTGTGAGGGTTCCCTTTTCTCCACACCCTCTCTGGCATTTATTGTTTCTAGATTTTTTGATGATGGCCATTCTGACCAGTGTGAGATGATATCGCATTGTAGTTTTGATTTGCACTTCTCTAATGATTAATGATGTTGAGTGTTCTTTCATGTGTTTGTTGGCAATCTGTATATCTTCTTTGGAGAAATGTCTATTTAGGTCTTCTGCCCATTTTTGGATTGGGTTGTTTGTTTTTTTGATATTGAGCTGCAAGAGCTGCTTGTAAATTTTGGAGATTAATCCTTTGTCAGTTGCTTCATTTGCAAATATTTTCTCCCATTCTGAGGGTTGTATTTTCGTCTTGTTTATGGTTTCCATTGCTGTGCAAAAGCTTCTAAGTTGCATTAGGTTCCATTTGTTTCTTTTTCTTTCCATTTCTCTAGGAGGTGGGTCAAAAAGGATCTTGCTGTGATTTATGTCATACGGTGTTCTGCCTATGTTTTCCTCTAAGAGTTTGAAGGTGTCTGGCCTTACACTTAGGTCTTTAATCCATTTTGAGTCTATTTTTGTGTATGGTGTTAGGGAGTGTTCTAACTTCATTCTTTTACATGTACCTGTCCAGTTTTCCCAGCACCACTTATTGAAGAGGCTGTCTTCACTCTACTGTATATTCTTGCCTCCTTTATCAAACATACGGTGACCATATGTGCATGGGTTTATCTCTGGGCTTTCTATCCTGTTCCATTGATCTACATTTCTGTTTTTGTGCCAGTACCATACTATCTTGATTACTGTAGCTTTGTAGCATAGTCTGAAGCCAGGGAGCCTGACTCCTCCAGCTCCGTTTTTCTTTCTCAAAATTGCTTTGGCTATTCGGAGTCTTTTGTGTTTCCATACAAATTGTGAATTTTTTTGTTTTAGTTCTGTGAAAAATGCCAGTGGTAGTTTGATAGTGATTGCATGGAATCTGTAGATGGCTTTGGGTAGTACAGTCATTTTCACAACGTTGATTCCTCCAATTCAAGAACACGGTATATTTCTCCATATATTTGTATCAACTTTAATTTCTTTCATCAGTGTCTTATACTTGTCTGCATACATGTCTTTTGTCTCCTTAGGTAGGTTTATTCCTAGGTATTTTATTCTTTTTGCTGCAATGGTAAATGGGAGTGTTTCCTTAATTTCACTTTCAGAGTTTTCATCATTAGTGTATAGGAATGCCAGAGATGTCTGTGCATTAATTTTGTATCCTGCTACTTTACCAAATGCATTGATTAGCTCTTGTAGTTTTCTGATAGCATCTTTAGGATTCTCTATGTATAGTATCATGTCATCGGCAAAAAGTGACAGCTTTACTTTGTCTTTTCTGATTTGGATTCCTTTTATTTCTTTTTCTTCTCTGATTGCTGTGGCTAAAACTTCCAAAACTATGTTGAATAACAGTGGTGAGAGTGGGCAACCTTGTCTTGTTCCTGATCTTAGTAGAAATGCTTTCAGTTTTTCACCATTGAGGGCGATGTTGGCTGTGGGTTTCTCATATATGGCCTTTATTATGTGGAGGAAAGTTCCCTCTATGCCTACTTTCTGAGGGTTTTTATCATAAATGGGTGTTGAATTTTGTCGAAAGCTTTCTCTTCATCTATTGAGATGATCATATGGTTTTTCTCCTTCAGTTTGTTAATATGGTGTATCATGTTGATTGATTTGCGTATATTGAGGAATCCTTGCATTCCTGGGATAAACCCCACTTGATCATGGTGTATGATCCTTTTAATGTGCTGTTGGATTCTGTTTGCTAGTATTTTGTTGAGGATTTTTGCATCTATGTTCATCAGTGATATTGGCCTGTAGTTTTCTTTCTTTGTGACATCTTTGTCTGGTTTTGGTATCAGGGTGATGGTGGCCTCGTAGAATGAGTTTGGGAATCTTCCTCACTCTGCTATATTTTGGAAGAGTTTGAGAAGGAGAGGTGTTAGCTCTTCTCTAAATGTTTGATAGAATTCGCCTGTGAAGCAATCTGGTCCTGGGCTTTTGTTTGTTGGAAGATTTTTAATCACGGTTTCAATTTCAGTGCTTGTGATTGGTCTGTTCATATTTCCTGTTTCTTCTTGGTTCAGCCTCAGAAGGTTGTGCATTTCTAAGAATTTGTCCATTTCTTCCAGCTTGTCCATTTTATTGGCATATACTTGCTTTTAGTAATCTCTCAGGATCCTTTGTATTTCTGTAGTGTCAGTTGTTACTTCCCCTTTTTAATTTCTAATTCTATTGATTTGAGTCTTCTCCCTTTTTTCCTTAATGATTCTGCCTAATGGTTTATCCATTTGTTTATCTTCTCAAAGAGCCAGATTTTAGTTTTATTGATGTTTGCTATCATTTCCTTCATTACCTTTTTATTTATTTCTGATCTGATCTTTATGATTTCTTTCCTTCTGCTACCTTTGGGGTTTTTTGTTCTTCTTTCTCTAACTGCTTTAGGTGTAAGGTTAGGTTGTTTATTTCAGATGTTTCTTGTTTTTTGAGGTAGGATTGTATTGCTATAAAGTTTCCTCTTAGAACTGCTTTTGCTGCATCCCATACACTTTGGGTCATCGTGTTTTCATTGTCATTTCTTTCTAGGTATTTTTTGATTTCCTCTTTGATTTCTTCATTGATCTCTTAGCTGTTAAGTAGTGTATTGTTTACCCTCTATGTTTTTGTATTTTTTACAGATTTTTCCCTGTAATTGATATCTAGTCTCATAGCGTTGTGGTCAGAAAAGATACTTGATATGATTTCAATTTTCTTAAATTTACAGAGGCTTGATTTGTGACCCAAGATATGATCTATCCTGGAGAATGTTCCATGAGCACAAGGGAAGAAACTGTATTCTGTTGTTTTTGGATGGAATGTCCTATAAATATCAATTAAGTCCATATTGTTTAATGTATCATTTAAAGCTTGTGTTTCCTTATTTATTTTCATTTTGGATAATCTGTCCATTGGTGAAAGTGTGGGGTTAAAGTCCCCTACTATGATTGTGTTACTGTGGATTTCCCCTTTTATGGCTGTTAGTATTTGCCTTATGTATTGAGGTGCTCCTATGTTGGGTTAATAAATATTTACAATTGTTATATCTTCTTCTTGGATTGATCCCTTGATCATTACATAGTGTCCTTCTTTGTTTCTTGTAATAATAGTCTGTTTTAAAGTCTATTTTGTCTGATATGAGAATTGCTACTCCAGCTTTCTTTTGATTTCCATTTGCATGGAAGATCTTTTTCCATCCCCTCACTTTCAGTCTGTATGTGTCCCTAGGTCTGAAGTGGGTCTCTTGTAGGCAGCCTAGATACGGGTCTTGTTTTTGTATCCATTCAGCCAGTCTATGTCTTTTGGTTTGAGCATTTAATCCATTTACATTTAAGGTAATTATCAATATGTATATTCCTATTACCATTTTCTTAATTGTTTTGGGTTTGTTATTGTAGGTCTTTTCCTTCTCTTGTGTTTCCTGCGTAGAGAAGTTCCTTTAGCATTTGTTGTAAAGCTGGTTTGGTGGTGCTGAATTCTCTTAGCTTTTGCTTGTCTGTAAAGGCTTTAATTTCTCCATCAAAACTGAATGAGATCCTTGCTGGATAGAGTAATCTTGGTTGTAGGTTTTTCCCTTTTATCACTTTAAATATGTCCTGCCACTTCCTTCTGGCTTGCAGAGTTTCTGCTGAAAGATCATCTCTTAACCTTATGGGGATTCCCTTGTATGTTATTTTTCCCTTGCTGCTTTTATTATTTTTTCTTTGTAAGTAATTTTCGATAGTTTGATTAATATGTGTCTTGGCGTGTTTCTCCTTGTATTTATCCTGTATGGGACTCTCCGTTCTTCCTGGACTTGATTAACTATTTCCTTTCCCATATTAGGGATGTTTTCCACTATAATCTCTTCAAATATTTTCTCAGTCCCTTTCTTTTTCTCTCCTTCTTTTGGCACCCCTATAATTCGAATGCTGGTGTTTTTAATATTGTCCCAGAGGTCTCTGAGACTGTCCTCAATTCTTTACATTCTTTTTTCTTTATTCTGCTCTGTAGTAGTTATTTCCACTATTTTATCTTCCAGGTCACTTATCCGTTCTTCTGCCTCAGTTATTCTGCTATCGATCCCTTCTAGAGAATTTTTAATTTCATCTATTGTGTTGTTCATCATTGTTTGTTTCTTCTTTAGTTCTTCTAGGTCCTTGTTAAACGTTTCTTGTATTTCCTCCACTCTATTTCCAAGATTTTGGATCATCTTTACTATCATTACTCTGAATTCTTTTTCAGGTAGACTGCCTATTTCCTCTTCATTTGTTAGATCTGGTGGGTTTTTACCTTGCTCCTTCATCTGCTGTGTGTTTCTCTGTCTTCTCATTTTGCTTAATTTACTGTGTTTGGGGCCTCCTTTCCGCAGGCTGCAGGTTCGTAGTTCCCGTTGTTTTTGGTGTCTGCCCCCAGTGGCTATGGTTGGTTCAGTGGGTTGTGTAGGCTTCCTGGTGGAGGGGACTGGTGCCTGTGTTCTGGTGGATGAGGCTGGATTTTGTCTTTCTGGTGGGCAGGTCCACGTCTGGTGGTGTGTTTTGGGGTGTCTGTGGACTTATTATGATTTTAGGCAGCCTCTCTGCTAATGGGTGGTGTTGTGTTCCTGTCTTGCTAGTTGTTTGGCATAGGGTGTCCAGCAGTGTAGCTTGCTGGTTGTTCAGTGGATCTGGGTCTTGGTGTTGAGATGGAGATCTCTGGGAGATTTTCACTGTTTGACATTATGTGGAGCTGGGAGGTCTCTGGTGGACCAATGTCCTGAACTTGTCTTTCCCACCTCAGAGGCACAGCCCTGATGCCTGGCTGAGCACCAAGAACCTGTCATCCACAAGGAAAAAGAGGAAAAGGGGAAAAATATATATATATTGTTGCTTCCAAAGTCTACCTCCTCAGTTTGGGATGATTCGTTGTTTATTCAGGTATTCCATAGATGCAGGGTGCATCAAGTTGATTGTGGAGATTTAATCCGCTGCTCCTGAGGCTGCTGGGAGAGACTTCCCTTTCTCTTTTTTGTTCGCACAGCTCCCAGGATTCAGCT
Organism: Globicephala melas; assembly: GCF_963455315.2. Taxonomy (NCBI): domain Eukaryota; kingdom Metazoa; phylum Chordata; class Mammalia; order Artiodactyla; family Delphinidae; genus Globicephala; species Globicephala melas. The sequence goes on along the minus strand of NC_083335.1, from coordinate 23,157,846 downwards.
TTGGATTTGGCCCCACCTCTGTGCGTAGGTCACCTGAGGGCATCTGTTCTTTGCTCAGACACATTCGTGGGGAGTTTCTTGCCTTTTGGGAGGTCTGAGGTCTTCTGCCAACGTTCAATAGGTGTTCTGTAGGAGTTTTTCCACGTGTAGATGTATTTCTGATGTATCTGTGCGGAGGAAGGTGATCTCCACATCTTACTCCTCCGCCGTCTTGAAGCTCCTCCTGATTTCACTTTTGTTATTGCTGTGATAATATTCCTGGTTTCCAAACTAGGAACCTTGTCATTATGTGTTCATCTTCTTTTTCCCTTCTGCTCGTATCTAGCCAGGTCTTTCAATTCTTCTGTTTAATTTTCCCCTTTTATTTCTCTCTCTGAGAGCCAGTAGAGCATAGTAGTTAAGAGTCTGGACTCTGAAGCCTGAATTCGTGGGCTGGAATACTAGGTGAGCTATGGATTAACTATGTGACCTTGGGCAAGTCACTAAATCTTTCTGTGCTTTGGTTTCCCATCTATAATATGGGTTGCTGTAAGGATCAAATGAGTAAATATATGTAAAGTGCTTACAACAGTGCGGGGTAGATAATAAGTGCTATGTATGTGTTAGCTATCATGATGATCTCTGCTTATCAGGGCTTTCATCACTTGTCCTGAGTCTCACAAAAGCCTCCTTATTGGTTTCTCAAATGTTCTGTTCTCTCTTTAAACACACCACAACCAATCATCTTCTTTCTTTCACCAATTTATTTTATTTCTGTCCGTTTGATCTACCAGAAATTGACATACTCTCTCTTCCACTGGTCTGCCTCTCCGATAATTGAAAATAGTTACGTGATCTCAAAGTTTTTCTTCTAACCATTCCTGAGTTCTTTAGGTGTTCTTTGTATTACATGGTTTGTTTACAGTTAACATCTTGGTTTCTCTTCTCTGGACAAAGCACAGCTCTGGTCACACATTATGTGTAAAAATATTTCATAGTTTCCCAAAGCACACTAATGTCCAAAATCCTTAGCCTAGAAATTGAAATTCTTCCCAACCAAACGATGCACATTACCTTTCTGACTTTAGCTTTCATTATTCTCCTATTTGCATCCTTTGCTACAGACGAATTTGACTACCAGCCTGTTCTGGAATCACCTTCCTCTTCATGCATCTGGAGCTACATCATGTTTTCCCTTCCTTCAATGCTCTTCCCTCGGTCTATCTCTATCTGCCCCAATGGTCCTTCAGCTTACAGCTTGAATGACACCTTCTTAAGGCCAACAGTCTATGGTCCATGATGCTCCAAGGCAGGGATGATATGACCCTCTTTGTACTCCTACAGTGCTTTGTTCACACATCTATTATGGCTGTTACTGCATATAATCTGTTACTGTAGCTCTGTATACATATTGTCCCTACTGTATTATAAGGTGATGAAGGCAGCAGCTGAGTCTCAATCTTTTTTTCTCTCTTTTATATTTCCTAACACATGATAAGCACTCAATAAATACATGTGGAATTATTTCATTAATTCACTTAGTAAACATCTATTGAGTACCCCATGTAGCTCAGGGTATAACAAGACCTTAATGTATGTTTTTTTTTTTAAGAACTTTCTGGATTGGCTTATTTATTTAATTAATTAATTTATTTATGGCTGCGTTGGGTCTTGTTGCTGTGCGCAGGCTCTCTCTAGCTGTGGCGAGCAGGGGCCGGTCTTCATTGCGGTGCGTGGGCCTCTCACTGTGGTGGCTTCTTTTGTTGCAGAGCATGGGCTCTAGGCTCACGGGCTTCAGTAGTTTTGGCACACAGGCTTAGTTGCTCCGTGGCATGTGGGATCTTCCCGGACCAGGGCTCAACCCATGTCCCCTACATTGGCAGGTAGATTCTTAACCACTGCGCCACCAGGGAAGCCCCTTAATATATGTTTAATACATTGATTACTGATAAACATAAAAGTGTCTGACTGAAATTCTCAGTCTGGGTGACTACAAAAATGTTGGCACTATTGAGAGAAATCAGGAAGTCTAGAAAAGGCAGTGATTGATTGGGATGAGCATTGTGTTTGGTTTTGGATGTGTAGAATTTAAAATGCTGGCAAAAGATGAAGAATGATAGATATTTACGAAGCTGGCACATTGCAAGCTCCATGCTAAGTGCTGTTGTGGATACAAAAAGAAAGCAGGCACTCTTGGGCATATATCTGAAAAAGATGAAAACTCTAATTCCAAAAGATACATGCACCCCAATGTTCATAGCAGTGCTATTCACAGTAGCCAAGACATGGAAACAACGTAAATGTCCATCGACAGAGGAATGGATAAAGAAGATGTGGTACATATATATATATAAAATGGAATATTACTCAGCTATAAAAAAGAATGAAATAATGCCATTTGCAGCAACATGGATGGACCTAGAAATTATCATACTAAGGAAAGTAAGTCAGAGAAAGACAAATATCATATGGTATCACTTATATGTGGAATCTAAAATATGATACAAATGAACTTATTTACAAAACAGAAATAGACTCACTGACATAGAAAACAAACTTATGGTTACCAAAGGGGGAGGGGAGGGATAAATTAAGAGTTTGGGATTAACAGATACACACTACTATATATAAAATAGATAAACAAAAGGACCTACTGTATAGCACAGGGAACTATATTCAGTATCTTGTAATAACCTATAATGGAAAAGAATCTGAAAAAGAATATATGTATACGTATAACTGAATCACTTTGCTATACACCAGAAACTTACATAACATTGTAAATCAACTATACTTCAATTTAAAAAAATTTTTTTAAAAGGCAGGAAAGGGGAGAGTGTTACTTCTTAAGCACTTGGCTGAGATTAACAATAAACCAAAGTAATGAGATATAACCAGTGGCTATGAGCCATTACGTTTCTCTCTTAGATACCTGAATCTCTATTTTCATTCTTATCCTCATTTAGTGAGGACTTCATTCTATACAATTGTTGGTTTGAAAGGCCTAGAATGTGAGTATAGTTAAGTTTTGCCTAAACTTCAAAAGTCAGTTCTCACAAGTTACAACCTCCCAAGTCACTTGCAAACCAGCAATAGACACACTAGACAAACGCCTTTGCTCTTTTGGAGGAGCAAAATTTTGTTTTAATTTGAGGTTTGGTTTCCAACGTTTACGAACACAAGAGCAATCCAGATTCAAAGGACAGAGGTGGCTTCCACTCACTCTGCTGTCAGCTACCTCCTGGGGAAAACAATGTTTTGATCCACCTCTGAGTCAATCACCCCCAGAAACCAAAGTGTCCTTTAACTTGAAACAATATGAAATATAAATGATCAACAAATAAGTTACAATTATGTGAAATATTCTTTTATCAAAGTAGAAAATATCAGCTAACTTGAAAATTATAGAATGTATTTGCAAATAAAAAACAAATATTTTGATCACTTATAAGGGAAAATAACCCCTTAATCTTTTTCATTTTAGCATCTAAGTCCAGGCTGAGATTTATTTGGTTGGCTCTTATAAAAGGAAATGAAAATCAAAATTCTTATTTAGCTTCTAATATAGTCAACCACATTTCAGATTTTCTTTAACAAGCCTAAATATTAAAACAGCTTTTAAAAATGAGCACATAAAATAAACAAATCATCTTTATCATGAAAGCACTCTGATTTTACTTTCCTGCATATTTAAATGATGACCCTTTTAGAGTTATCCAAACCCTGTAACTGTCAAATTCTTAACTTTCCACTTTTTAATAAAAATGATTTCCATAAAGTTAGAAATTAATCTAACCTGACTCTCAAATCTAATATATTTTAGTGCTGGAAGCTGTAAAAATTCACCTATCTAGTTTTAATAAAGACAGTTTTTTTTCAATTTAAATATACATTGCATTTAATAAGCTTGCATGATAATTTCAACAATGTTCATGGGTTCTTTAAATTACCTTCCTGCTGTGTCCAGGATACAATCCAATTTCATTTTTGAGCAACTGAGTTAAGAAAACGGTTCAAAATCACAGAGTGATTTCTGAATGACACAAAGTGAAATGATTAGAATCCGGCCAATCAAACTGGATCTTATGCCTGACTTTAAAAAGTAGTTTGCCTATATTTATGTAAACTTAAAATATGTGATTATTTGGATATATCTAAATGTTTGACTGAAATCTCTTACCCAAATATTTGTCTTTGGGAGGATCAGTATTCCTTCCTTTTTTACTTACTTTTAACTTTCTATCCATTCATCCATCTCATAAATATCTGTTGAATGTGCACCACGAGTTAAGCACAATGTGCTAACTGGTGAAATTACAATAAAGATAGATATGGACTCTGCCTTCATGAGCATAAAATCTACTGCATAAACATTCAAAGAACTATGTAGCTAGAAACCGCAGTAAGTACTATGGAGGAACAATACAAAGTGCAATGAAAGAATGTAACAGGGTGACCTAATTTAATTTGAGGATGTCAGGATTTTGACCTCATTCAGGTACTGGTATTTAAGTTGAAACCCACAGGATGCGTGGGGATATGCGTGTGGTGATGGGGTAGATAAAACAGATAATGTGTGTTCGAAGCAGAGTAAGACAGAGGAGTAGAATGGTGTGAGATGAGACTGGAGAAAAGACAGAGGTCAGAGAATTCAGGGCCTTGTAAGCTTTGCTAAAAATTTTGGACTTTATAGTAGTAGCAATGGAAAAGTATTGAAAGGTAGTAAGGAAGTGACAAAAATCAGATTTGTATTAAAAAGGTCTCTTTGGATACAATATAGAGAATGAGGTGGAAGGAAGAAGAGATTCAAGGAGATCATTTAGGTGACTATCATAAGAGTCCAGGTGACAGACGATGGTCGCTAGGGCTAGGGTAGGTGCAATAAGACTTAGTGAATTATTAGATAAAACAGGGGTAAAGGATATGGAGGTACCATGAATGATGTCTAGATTTGGCATGGGTAACTGCATGGGTAGTTAGGCTATTTCTATCAATATAGGGAATAATGGAGGAAGAGCAAGTTTTCGGGGGAAGATCATGAGTTCAGTGTTAGACATGTTAACTTGAGGTGCCTGTAAGTAAAGATATCAAGTAAGCAGATGGGTTTATGGGTCTGGAATTAATAGAGGTTAGGACTAGAGATTAAATTTGTGAGTCACAAGTAAAAATAGTAATTGAAGCCAAGGGAATGAATGTAGACTAAGATGAGAAATGAATGGGGCCTAAGACTGAGGAACTTTAACATTTAAAGGTCAAGTAAAAGAGGCAGATCCAGCAAAGGAGAGTGAGAGGGATTTGCCATAGACGTTAAGAAGGAGATCAGAAAAATGTAGCATCACAGAAACCAATGGAAGTGTTTTCCATAAATATGGAGCAGTTAGCTATGCCAAATGCTACTAAAAGTCAAGTAAGATAAAGATTTAAAAGTGTCCATTGTATTTAGTAAAATGATGATCACTGGTAAATTGAGTGACAGCTGTTTTGGTGCAGTGATGAGGGGTAGAAGCCTGAATCAATAGGTTGATGAATGACATTATTAAGTACATATCATATATATGTATTATATATATTAAGATATATTAAGAGTACATATATTAAGGATAAGGGAATTAAGGCTAAACTCTTTCAGAGAAGAGACATACAAATATGAAAAGGGAGAAAACTAGAATAGACATTGTGTTGTTGGATCGGAATTGGAACTATTAATGGAAATTCATAGTTTTCTATAGATAGATAAAGTAATATAGATGTAAATAAGTATATTATGCTTGTAAATGTATGTGTATATTCCCTAGCCCTGTTCACTGTGAGGGTCTAGCAATGAATACACCTAGTGCCCAGAACTTGACTTCTAAATACCATTACACCAAAAGGAATCAAGCTCTTTGAAGAAATCCTGATTCCAGGGCTAGAACAGGGAAAATACAAAATGAGACTGGCACATCTTATTGTGCCAGAAAGTAATGAAGTGCTCAAAGAATGATGAGGATATGTCAAAAGGACACAAAAGCCAGCTTGAAGGGGTTATTACTGGCCAAAACGAAACAATTTGAGTAACAAAATAAAAATAGCAACAAATATAATTTGTTGAATTATAGGGGAAACCATGAGTTCAAACAGATATAAAAAAGTGAATGTATAAATTGAAAGTTTGATGAGTAATAGAATATATACATAGTTTCAAAGTACCTCCCCACAAAATGCTTATTAATTACAAGTGGAAAGGGGGAGAGTACAATGGAGACGCCTTGCAGATACCATCTTAAGTATTCAAAGTTAACTTCACTGGTAGTGGGACAAATCAATAATGGACACCACCTGATGGGATACAATGAGAAGAACACAGCATTAATTCTGTGATATTCTTGTCAAAGACGCATAACCTAAATCTCATTATGAGGAAATATCAGGGAACCTAAAATTAAGAATCATTCTACAAAATAACTGGTGTACAACCTTCACGAATGTTAGTCATGAGAGTCAAGGAAAGACTGAAGCACTGTTCCAAGATGAAGGAAAATAAAGGGACGTGACAACTAAAATGCAATGCTTCATTTTGAACCAGATCCTTTTGCTATAAGGGACATTACTGGAACAAATGGCAAAACATGAATGGGGTCTGAGCATTAGATGATAGTGATGTTTGAATGTTAATTTCATTATTTTGATAGCTGCATTGTGGCTATGTAGAAAAATATCCTTATTTTAGGAAATAGACAATAAAAGAATTGGGGAAAATGGGTCGACAACTTAATCGTACATGTTCCGGGGGAAATTCTTTACTTAAAATTCTGTACTTAAAATGTTCTGTAATCTTGTGACTGTTTCAAAATGAAAAAGAAGTATGAATGGGAGGAAGTGGAGAAGTGAAGTTGAATCATGAAAGGGAGGAAAGAGATGATTGGCTAGCTAGCATAGAATGTAGGATTCCAAATGAAATTTTTTTCAAATGAGAAAGACAAGATCATGTTTAAAAGCTCTTGAAAAAGATATAGCAGAAACTTTGGAGTTAAACTTATATGTGAGAGAAAATGAAACAGGGGTAGGGTCTTGAGCACAGGCAGAAGGACTGACGTTTGACAGGCAGGAGGAAGAAAGAGGGCATGGGCGCAATCTTATTTAAGATTTGATGGCAGGAAATTGAGAGAGTTCTCATGTGATGACTATTTTCTCTGTGAGGTAGGAGGCAAGGTCATCCATTGAGAGTGAATGGACAGTGAGGAAGTTGAAAGTTTGAGAAAAGTATTGCTGCGCAATATTACCGTTGAGGGCCCAGGTGAGGTTGGTGATCATGAATTTTTCTTGGTACCAATCTACACAAATGGTGATTTTTCTCCAACAGAGTTTGGCTGCTGGGTACAGACAGGGACAAGGCTATGGGTGACATCGTTCCTTGTTTGTTTTGCCAGGAAGGGCCAATGGGGCAGGGGATTTTAGGGTATTTGCAAGAGAGATTGAAATGACAGACCATTTGCATTGGAACTCGGGGGAAATAAGTATTTGTGCATTCTCCCTTAAATGAACTATTTATATAGAAGTTCTGTAACCTTTTACTGATGGGGAAAAAATAAAACCCACTGAACCTATAATTTAGTAAACTTCTGAGGTGTCAGAATAAATCTAAAGTTGAATACTCTCCAAGCTGAAAATCTTACTCTTCCCAATAAATTACAGTAATGTTCCCTAGTTTGCTTATCATTTGAAATCACTAATGAGAACTTTAAAGCACTAGCACATAATTACAGATTTTAGGTTGAGAAGGTCCTATCTGTTCAGTATCATTACAAATGGGTTAAATATATTGATTCTGGAGTCAAAGGACAGCTACTCCTTTGCAGCTAGTGCCTGAAATCTCAACAACTAAGATATTATCTCATTACAGTTCAGATACCTCCATGTCCACATGAACAGCTCCACTGTTACCTGTGTTATTTATTGGGGCTCTGAAGAAGATTTAACTGGAAGTTTCTGTTGCCAAAAATGGAGTTCAAAAGTCACTGACTGATCTAGTGAAAAGAACCCCTAGCCAGTGTGTCAGCTTTCTCACAAATTTTAATCTTAAGGCTGACATTATTTTCCTTAACAGATTTTTAGGAGAATGCACTAAAAAGCATTGTTAAAATAAATGATAATAAGATTACTGGGAATTTGCAAGGAGAAAATTAAGTCTTGAATCTGAAGTGCTGCTCAGGGTAAAGAAGACTTGGGGGGGATGGCAGGTGGGTGTCCTAGGCAGAATGAGGGTGCTATGTGTAGAGGAGAGGAACAGAAGAGCCACATAGGGGAAGGCAAGAGCCTAGGGAGAGGTTATAGGCCACTGAAGATAAACTTTGCTATTTTCACAATTTTGATGAAATTATGTCTTTGAGACAAAGACAAAATGATACAGCTCTTCTATAGATTGACTGTGTCCCCACCCCCCACCCCCAATTCATATATTGAAATCCCAATCCCCAGTGCGATGGTATTTGGAGGTGAGAACTTTGGGAGGTGATTAAGTCATGAGGGTGGATCCCTCATAAATGGGATTAGCGCCCTTATAACAGAGACCACAGAGAGCTAGCTCACCCCTTCTGCCACATGAGGATGCGGCAAGAAGGCATCATCTATGAACCAGAAAGCAGGCCCACACCAGACACTGAGTCTGCCAGTGCCTTGATCTTGGACTTCCCAGCCTCCAGAAATGCAAGAAATAAATTTCTGTTGTTTGTAGGCTACCCAGTCTGTAGCATTATGTTATAGCAGGCTGAACGAAAAAGCCCTTTCCCTGATGTATCACTCGAAGAGTTGATGAAGGCAGAGGAAATGAAACTACAGATGTTTTACCTAGTGTGGTGAGTAGAATAGTATGTCCTTGTCATAACCCCTAGAGCCTATGAATTTGACCCTATTTTGAAAAAGGGTCTTTGCAGATGTAATTAAGTTAAGGAGTTGGAGATAATATCATCCTGGATTAACCTGGTGGCCCTAAATCCAATGATAAGTGTCCTTCTAAGAGACAGAAAAGGAGAAGAGAAGGAAGACCATGTAAAGATGGCTGCATAGACTGGAATTATGTCATAAGCCAAGAAATGCTGACAGCTACCAGAAGCTGCAGAAAGCAAGAAAGATTTTTACTCTAGAGCCTCCAGAGGGAGTGCTTCCCTGTTGGTATTTTAATTTCAGACTTCTAACCTCCAGAACTGTGAGAGAATACATTTCTATCGTTATTTAAACAAACAGTGGTTCTACTGTAGCTATCAAGACTACATAAAGTATTCTCAACCTGTACCCCTCTTGGCACTAAGCAAGAATAATGATAGTAATAGCCTTTGCTAGTATTTATTGGGAATTTTAGATACTAGACACTGTACTAAATGATTTAAATGAACTCTTTTCCTTAGTTCTCACAACGGCTCTATGAGAGAGGCACTGTTATGAACCCCACTCTACAGATGAAGGGATGAAGGCTTAGCAATTTGCCTAAGGTCATATAACTACCAGGCAGTAGAGCAGGGATTTGAACCCATACAGTCTGACTCTAGAGCCCACACTTTTAACTCCTATACTGGACTGCTTTCAAGAGTAGTTTGTTTGTTTGCTTGGGTTTTTTTGCGGTATGCGGGCCTCTCACTGTTGTGGTCTCTCCTGTTGCGGAGCACAGGCTCCGGACGCGCAGGCTCAGCGGCCATGGCTCACGGGCCCAGCCGCTCCGCGGTATGTGGGATCTTCCCGGACTGGAGCGCGAACCCATGTCCCCTGCATCGGCAGGCGGACTCTCAACCACTGCGCCACCAGGGAAGCCCCTCAAGAGTAGTTTGGATGCCCTACAGCAGTTGGTAGGCACTTGTATTCTGATTGGCTGGATAAGAAAGGGAATTTCATTTTTAACTACAATCTAAATTCAGATAGTCATTGCTATATAATAAGCGCAAGTGTACATTACAATGAAATGGAAGCTTTACAAGACTTCTTATCACTTAGTTCAAGTGACCAGAGGTGACAAAAGCAGAAAAATTGTAACTTTTGCAACACCATACTTACCGCAGCCAACATTAAATTGGGATGTTATTCTAATGTGTCCAATTTTTCTTTTTTTCATTTAAGCTATTTGCTCTATAATATATGCAAATGACACTTTAATAAAATCATTACATTATCAGAATAACATTTTCACCCTTTAATTTGACTATATTCCTCTTTTATTCTCACACCTTTGCACTAACTTCTGTTGTAAATTTATTTAATCTACATATGTTTAGCATAATGGAAAAAAGACACAGTGATATGGTGCCATCTCAAAATCAGCAGTTCCCCCTCTGCTCTGCCCTGACATGTGGATTGCTCAGCTGTCATAGGAAATTCTTCTACTTAGACACCTTCCATTCCCTTGGCATTATCTCTTGATTATATTTTTATTTATTTCAGAAGCTAACAATGACATAAGAGAGTACTAATGTGCAGTAGGGTCAATCCCATTTTTTTTTTTTTTTGCGGTACGCAGGCCTCTCACCGTTGCGGCCTCTCCCGTTGCCGAGCACAGGCTCCGGACGCGCAGGCCCAGCGGCCACGGCCCACAGGCCCAGCTGTTCCGCGGCACGTGGGATCCTCCCGGACCGGGGCACGAACCCGTGTCCCCTGCGTTGGCAGGCAGACTCCCAACCACTGCGCCACCAGGGAAGTCCCAATCCCATGTTTTTAATATCTCTCTATGTATGAGATATCTTCAAATGTTGCCTTCCTCAAACAGAATCACATTGCTTTTTTCCAAAATTTCATTCCTTCAAGGGATAGAGTTCTTTACTTTTCTGTATTAAAATGCCCCAAATGATCAGTTTTTAAAGCGTTGGGGCAGAAACTCATCTTTAGGTACAAAGTCACTGGTGTGTGACGTAGAATCAAGAGACCCAGCTGGGAGTCCCAGATCTGCTAATTATCATCCACATGAACTTGGATATGTGATTTAAGCTTTCTGAGTTTACGTCTTTATGTGCAAAAGGAGTACGCTATCACCTACCCTAATTTACAGGAATATCAAAAATATGGTGTAAATATGTGCAAACACTTTGAAAGCTTAAACAATAAACCAGAATAATCTTGATATACAGGAATAGTATGAGCTTTCATGATGGACAGACTTAGATTTGAATCCTGGATCTGCCATCTTCTAGATGTGTGGACTTGCAGAAATTAATCTTAGTTTCCTAATCTGGCAAATGAGATAAAAATAGCTACTTAAAAGGGTTGTTTTAAACAGGTGATATGGGGACTTCCCTGGTAGTCCAGTGACTAAGACTCCATGCTCCCAATGCAGGGGGCTGGGATTTGGTCCCTGGTCAGGGAACTAGATCTCACATGCCGCAACTAAGAGTTTGCATGCCGCAACTAAGGATCCCGCATGCCACAACTAAAGATCCCACACCGGCAATGAAGATCCCAAATGCCACAACTAAGACCCGGAGCAGCCAAATAAATAAATATTTAAAAATAAAATAATAAATAAATTAAATATTTATTTAAAATAAATAATAAATAAAATATTAAAAAAATAAACAGGTGATATGTATGAGAGTATTTAGCACACCGACTGTCATATCATATCATTCCCTTCCTATCTCTCCCCTTTATGCCCTTTCTATTTCTGAAGAACACCCCTAGACCCAGGACAAATATGATAACCCATTTAGGACCAATATTTGGTTTCCTCTACATGGAGCTCATAAAAAAAAGCCCTGAGCATGTAAAGAGAGGAACCGGTCATGTGTATACCTTAGCAGGACTCTCAGGGTTTTCTGGAGACTTTATCAACAACTAAAATTGTCTTCTTTGATACCCTAGTTGGCCATCTCAAATAAAAAATAAAAAAACTCCAGCCTGAAAAGAAAAAAAAAGCCCTGAGGACGGAGCCCCAGGAACTACTGTGAAGTCAAAGTGTCAGGCTCCAAATTTTCTTAGAAAAATCAATTTGAGTCCAACCAGAAAGGAGGCTGCATTTTGGAAAATTGGCCTTTAATATCTAGAGTATGAGTTTTCAAAGTGTTCTCTAAATTCAATACCACTTTCACCATACTAGATGGGCTTTTCTTTCACTACAGATAATAAAAGGGGTGAATTTTACTACTTTTGACTGGGTGGTTTTGTGTATATAAGAACAGTTTTGTCCTTTCTTAGGTCCAACAGAAAGTTTCACCTTAAAAATCACACATAAAACAACTTTTTTTCTCCTTTGGTCTATTGCTCAAATAACTCCAGGTGTGATCTATATATGGAGTCAAGGGGCAAGAGAATTGCTGGTGAGCTTTGGGAGCAAATTCCATTTTCTAATCTTCAGTATCTTTTCCCAATATTGAAAGCACAGCTACCTAAAATTTATGAATACCCTTCTGGTTTTGTTTTGCCAATTTCGTCTTTGGTAATGTTTGCTTTTCTCAGTGTTGTATTTTCAGCCTTTGAGGACTGATGTCACTTGTCCAGTAACCTAACAATGATTTCAAACTCCATTTTCCCATAATGAAAGATTATTAATCCTTGGGGTGTTTACTGTAATACAATGTATTAGATAATATGGAACATGATCTACTGTTCCACTAGAATGCCAATGTCATGCATCATTAATAAATGCACAGTTCCCATTAAGTGAGAGGGTTTTAATTAGCATACATACTTTTGTCACCATATATCAAACCAAGCAGACTTTTTTTCATCTTGTGTTACTTTTGCTGACTTGAAAAGCTGAATTCTTACTGTGGCAGTGTGTATTAACGTCTGAAATTTATAAACCACTTCAGTACGGAAATGACAATTTGATTTTCTCCAAGCTTTCTTAAATGAAGCAATGTGATGATGTTTTTCTTCTTAAAAATAATTTCTGTGGCATCTTTGCAACAAGACCATATACTGTCATCCTAAACCTGGTGCGTTTGGATTATATGAGTTTAGCTAAGTATGGCCCCCAGACCGCCTGCTGGAGATGCATTAAATATGTAGATTCTTGGGCCCTACTCCAGACCTACTGAATCAAAATGTGAGGGAGGGGCCTGGGAATTTGCCTTTTAACAATATTCTAGGTAATTTTTATGCATTCTAATATTTTAGAGCCACTGATTTGGGGGAGCAAGCACTCTTCAATCCCTCTCTTCTTTCTCTCTCTAAGAGCCTTTATCATCTTCTTCATCTGAATCCTTTCTCAGTAACCTCAAGCTGCCCAGCTGGCTGTTAAGAGATGTGTAGGTGTTCCACTGAGAATACAAGATTGGGAATAAGAAGGTTCCAGTCCTCATTTTGCCTCTTATTATCCATATGAACTTGGACAAGTCTTAATATTTCTGAGCTTTATTTTCACCAACTGCAAAATGGTGGAAGGTAGGAAAGGAAGGGGAGGAAGCAAGATTATTAGATGAGTTAATGTTTAAGATTTTGTCTGGATCCAACATTCCTGTATTTTATGAATGTTCTAGCTGCTACAGGGAGAGTAGCGGAGGGAAAAAGAGGACAGGAGGATAAGCTGAAAAAGCCACTAGGTTTGCAGGAGTGGAATGAGCATGAGTTTTGGAATCAGACAGACTGCAGTTTAGGTCATAGCTCTAATATACTATTTGAGTCATCTTGAGCAAATTACATTACTCTCTGAGCTTTAATTTGCTTGTTTATTAACGTGAGGATAATATACCTTATAGAGCTCATCGTAATGAAAAGAGTGAGAACAATATCTGCAACAGCACCCAGCAACAGGTTCCCAATACATAATAGATGTGATAAAGAAGAGAAGGAAGGGAAAGAGGAGGAGAAGGACAAAGGAAACAAGGAGGAAGGAGAGGAAGGGAATGAGACGAGATGGTCGGCCTTCTTGTGCTCTGGTAGATTTGTTTGATAACAAATATTGGTTGGGAACTTATGATGTGCCAGGTACTGTTCCAGGCACTGGAGATACAGCAAAGACCAAAACAGATCATTTCTACCTCGTGGAGCTTATATTCTGAAATGTATGTGTATGGGGAGGGGGTATGGGTAAGGAAGACAATAAATAAATGAATATGGAATATTTCAGGTGGTGATAACTGCTGTGATTAAACTTAAAGCAGTGCAAGGGGACAGAGTGATGGAGGGTGAGGAGTTGCCATTTTACATAGGGTGGTCTCTCTAATAATGTATCAATTATTAATAATGTTTCAACTGAACAGATAATTGAAGTGAGAAAGCCTTGAAGCCCTTTTGGGGAAGGGCAGAAGGAATAGCAAATAGAAAGGCCCAGAGTGTTGAGGAATAACAAGGAGGACAGAGTCCAAACTGAGTAGCTGGAGAAGGGTGAATGAGGGAGAGAGGAGATGGTGTGAGAGAGGTCATGGGAGTGGGAGGGAACAGACTGTGTAGAGCCTTGTAAACTGTGGTAAGGAAGTCAGCTTTTACTCTGAAATGGGAAGACAGTAGAAGGTTCTGAGCAGAAGAGTGACATGATGTGACTTACAAAGGACCAGTGTGTTAAGAATAGACTCTAGGGGGACAAGGTGGAAACAGAGAGACCAGTGAGAGGCTATTGCAATAATCCAGGCAAGAGATGATGGTGGCCTGGGACCAGGATACTAGCTGCATAGGCAGTGAGAAGTGGTCAGATTCTGGATATATTTTGAGGATGGAGCCAGGAAGATGTGTTGATAGACTGGATGTGGAAGGGAGAGAGAATGATGACTTCACAGTTTTTGGCATGAGCAACTGGAAAAACAAAATTGCATTTCCTGAGATGGGGAAGACAGGGGGCGTAGCAGGCATGGGGAAGATAAAGTACATAGGCGAATCAGTTGATATCGTGAGAAGAGTCAGTCAACTAACATTTAGTGAGCAGTTCCTGCGTGAGGAGCCCAGGAACAGGTGCTCTGGGATTTTATTAGTAAAGTGCTCTTGTTAGTATTATAAGGGAACTAGGGAATGCTGTCTTTAGCTTTAGCATAGTGCTCAGAAAATTATTTGGGGAATAAGCTGCAGTTTTCCTCATGCAAGGGAAGTCCACATTCAGCGTTAATATACATCACTTTTCAGCTTTCCAAAGCCACATTCATTATCTCTGAACTTCAGCTTTAACCAAATCAAATGAAAACTAGTACAAGTTGAGGGGCTGCAACTTTGCTATTTGCTTACTCACAGTGATGCCTTACCATCGCTCCAGTAACTGCCTTAATTGCTTTCTGGAAATAATCCTACCCCATCTGGTGGGATGTTTCTGAAGCATTAAGTGCTCCAAGAAAAAGAGCTTCTATGCTTTACAGTAAGCGCACTGCCATCAGGAGCCTCACTGACTGTTTTGTACTTCAGTTTGTGCTGCTTCCCAAAGAGCTGAATGGAACGCTATTGTGTCATTTAAATCTAAAGAAGGCATTTGCACGCTGATGATGTTATCTCAAGTCCTAATTTGTGCAAACATTGATCTGCTTTGAACAGAAAAGAAATCTCCACTCAGACAGCAAGGACTGAGCTCAGATTAATAGTCAGGGGAAAGGACTAAAGCACCAGGAAGGGTAAACTTTTTTCTTTTTTTTTTTCATTTTAGGATGCTTTATCAGATTTTCTTTCCAGATTTATTTCTGCTCCAACGAAGAATATTCTTCTTGAGCTAAATCCAATTTGTATATAAAAAATACACACCCATATTGATTTCACTCTGGTTTAAGATGGTATTTTTGCAGTGCAAAAATCTAATCAATACAGCCTTATGAGTTGGACTGGTAATGGTAAACATACTAACAGATATTTCATTTCATGGGGCCAAAGCTCTGGAAATTGATACTACTGAAAAGGATTACTCATTCACCATTGGGTATAACTTTGTTTACCCAACCATGATATAGGTGTAAAGCAGAAATACAATTATGCTGTGGCCAACACACAAGGGGTTTTTGAATAGCAGAACTTGCCTTCCGCAGTCCCCCCTAGGGCCCATAGATTGTACAAGTTGGCAGATCAAATAAGGATATTGTGGGAAATCGTTTACAATGAATGAAAAAAAGCTTAATCTGATAGGGTGGAAAATCAGACTGACATAGTTGTTGAAGAAATAAGAGTCTCCCAAGCCAAGACCAACTTTTTAAAAATGAAGCTTTTAGAGGAGATGGATTTGCAGATCCCTGAACCAGTGCTGTTATTTCTTCTCTCACATGTTCTCTAAAACATTCGGTTTTGAGTAAGGCATGCTACAAGTGAAATTGTAAGACAGTTGTTGCCAGGGGTTCAAATTGCAGCCAACAAGCCTTTTAACATGCTTAATCAAAATTGTGGCAACACCGAAGGAACTGTGTTCCATCATTTCTAGTGGACTTGGGGTGGGGAAATGAAATTCATCAAAAGATATAACTCAGACTTGCCTCTGTCTCATGCTCACGTAACCCTTGGTTGCCCTCACTGGAGTTAAGAGTACTTGAAACCTAGAGTGCAGAAGCACACAAAGAGTTGAGACTGGGAGAAATAATTCAGCTGGAGTACAGGAAAAAGCAACATTGTCCCTAAGGATTATGACTCTTGAATATAAGATTGATGCTTAAAGCCAAGGAAGCATGAAGGTAAGGAAAACATATGGCTATGGCTGTAAATATACCGTCACCATAAGAGGTAGATATTAAAAATTCAGACATAAATTTTACCCTGGAATCACCCAAGGGCAGTCTAGGCAATAAAGATTAATGCCGGTAAGCACCATGTTGTGATCACTGTGGGTGATCAGAAGATAATAATTGATACTTCCTATAATCGATTTGTAAGTGAGGGCTTTCTCACAATAGCTCACAATGCTTTCTAATTCTCTAACCCAAGTTAACATAGGCACATAATCACCTCATTAGAGATGGATAGCTATTTTTGTTTTGATAATTGAAAAAAAGAGGCCCAGAATAATTTGTTGAAAATCCTATAGCAGTTTCATTGTATTGCTTTAGACTCCTTCAGAAAGTTGACAATGTATAAGCTCAAAATATCATCTGATTCTGCTTATAGTGTGCAAAAATAGGAACTAATAATTCAGAAATGAATAGGGAAAAAGATTGTCTTCCATGACATACAAATTTATACAGTTTAGGAAGTAGGTATTTGCTCTCTACCTTTGAACATATGAAATAACTGTAAGAGAAACATGTATTTTAAATGTCCAAATTTCAGTGTCCTTGGAATCTATTTTGTAGTAATTGTATCATAATACAGAAAAGCTATGAATTCTACCTTTGTTTTTTGGTCTTTTACAAGCTTTGTAAAGTTTACCGCCATCTAAATTCTTTGATTACGACATGTCTTGCATTTCTTCCTATAAGTGTGTGTAGTCAAATCTCAACAGGAAATATTATTTCTTGGTGGATCCTTAGTAAAATGAGTCAGCCAGATTTAGGTATACTAGTGGCTTGGAAAAGGGATGATGCCTCCTTTACATAAGATCTTTTCTACTAGGGGAGGTACTAGGCACTTGGGAGAAAACACTTAGGAATTTGGTCTTTTGTTCTCCCCTTTAGAGACATTTTCAGCATTATATTGATTTGCAAACATTTATATTGGTTAGAGTTAATAAAATGATACTATAATTAAATAATTATTCTTTCATATCCAATATATCATTTTATCTCCTAAACATTCTATGAAGCATGCAGCTTACTTATTTCTGCTTTTTAATTTTTATTTATTTATTTATTTTAACATCTTTATTGAATTTGTTACAATATTGCTTCTGTGTTGTGCTTTGGTTTTTTGGCCCCAAGGCATGTGGGGTCTTAGCTCCCTGACCAGGGATCGAACCCGCACCCCCTGCATTGGAAGGTGAAGTCTTAACCACTGGAACGCCAGGGAAGTCCCTCTGCTTTTTTAAACAAGAGGAAATTGAAGCTCAAAGAAATGAGTGACTTGACTAAAGTCACAGTGTTGGTCAGTGGCAGAGCTGGAACTAGATCTAGGGCTCCTGACATTCAGCTCTTTCCATTATAGCAGTGGCTCTGAAAGGTCACTCTTGTACTAGTCAGTATAGGTTAGATCAGGTAACAAATGAGCCCTCAGCTCTCAGTGGCTTGAAACAACAGAAGCTTATTTCTCATTTATGCAACATGTCCAAAGTAGTTCAGGAGGTGATGTTCTGATCACTATTTAGAATACTGCCATTATGACATGAGGCTTTTCTTTTAGGGTTTTCCAAGACAGAATAAAAGAACTTGGAGAATTATGCAGTGGTTCTTAAGTGCTTCCCCTTGGAAGTGTTACACGTAACATCTGCTCATATTTCACAGGCCAAAGCAAATCATGTGGTCACACCTAATTACATAGGGGCCCCGTGCCCCCTAAGAGAAAACAGCTGGAATCTTGGTGAACACTAATATGTCTACCACAACACATTTTGCTCAAATGAAATCTTAATTAGAACCCCTGTTTATATAAAACAGATACAAAATGGTGAAGACATAAAAACCTATTTAACTTCCCCTTGCTTTTTAAAAAAAATTTTTTTTAACATCTTTATTGGAGTATAACTGCTTTACAATGGTGTGTTTCTGCTTTATAACAAAGTGAATCAGCTATACATATACATATATCCCCATATCTCTTCCCTCTTGCGTCTCCCTCCCTCCCACCCTCCCTATCCCACCCCTCTAGGTGGTCACAAAGCACCGAGCTGATCTCTCTGTGCTATGCGGCTGCTTCCCACTAGCTATTGGTTTTACATTTGGTAGTGTATATATGTGCATGCCACTCTCTCACTTTGTCCCAGCTTACCCTTCCCCTCCCCACGTCCTCAAGTCCATTCTCTAGTAGGTCTGCATCTTCATTCCCGTCCTGCTCCTAGGTTCTTCATGACCATTTTAATGCACAGAAATCTCTTGCATTCCTATACACTAATGATGAAAAATCTGAAGGTGAAATTAAGGAAACACTCCCATTTACCACTGCAACAAAAAGAATAAAATACCTAGGAATAAATCTAACTAAGGAGACAAAAGACCTGTATGCAGAAAACTATAAGACACTGATGAAAGAAATTAAAGATAATACAAACAGATGGAGAGATACACCATGTTCTTAGATTGGAAGAATCAACACTGTGAAAATGACTCTACTATCCAAAGCAATCTACAGATTCAATGCGATCCCTATCAAACTACCACTGGCATTTTTCACAGAACTAGAACAGAAAACCTCACAATTTGTATGGAAACACAAAAGACCCCAAATAGCCAAAGCAATCTTGAGAAAGAAAAACGGAGCTGAAGGAATCAGGCTCCCCGACTTCAGACTATACTACAAAGCTACAGTAATCAAGATAGTACGGTACTGGCACAAAAACAGAAATATAGATCAATGGAACAGGATAGAAAGCCCAGAGATAAACCCACGCACATATGGTCATCTTATTTTTGATAAAGGAGGCAAGACTATACAATGGAGAAAAGACAGCCTCTTCAATAAGTGGTGCTGCGAAAACTGGACAGGTACATGTAAAAGAATGAAATTAGAACACTCCCTAACACCATACACAAAAATAAACTCAAAATGGATTAAAGACCTAAGTGTAAGGCCAGACACTATCAAACTCTTAGAGGAAAACATAGGCAGAACACTCTATCAGATAAATCACAGCAAGATCCTTGTTGACCCACCTCCTAGACAAATGGAAATAAAAACAAAAATAAACAAATGGGACCTAATGAAACTTAAAAGCTTTTGCACAGCAAAGGAAACCATACACAAGACCAAAAGACAACCCTCAGAATGGGAGAAAATATTTGCAAATGAAGCAACTGACAAAGGATTAATGTCCAAAATTTACAAGCAGCTCATGCAGCTCAATATCAAAAAAACAAACAACTCAATCCAAAAATGGGCAGAAGACCTAAATAGACATTCCTCCAAAGAAGATATACAGATTGCCAACAAACACATGAAAGAATGCTCAACATCATTAATCATTAGAGAAATGCAAATCAAAACTACAATGAGGTATCACCTTACACCATTCAGAATGGCCATTATCAAAAATCTACAAACAATAAATGCTGGAGAGGGTGTGGAGAAAAGGGAACCCTCTTGTACTGTTGGTGGGAATGTAAATTGATACAGCCACTATGGAGAACAGTATGGAGGTTCCTTAAAAAACTAAAAATAGAACTACCATATTACCCAGCAATCCCACTACTGGGCATATACCCTGAGAAAACCATAATTCAAAAACAGTCATGCACCACGATGTTCACTGCAGCTCTATTTACAATAGCCAGGACATGGAAGCAACCTAAGTGTCCATAGACAGATGAATGGATAAAGAAGATGTGGCACATATATACAATGGAATATTACTCGCCATAAAAAGAAACAAAATTGAGTTATTTGTAGTGAGGTGGATGGACCTAGAGTCTGTCATACAGAGTGAAGTAAGTCAGAAAGAGAAAAACAAATACTGTATGCTAACACATATATATGGAACCCCTTGCTTTTTTAGAAGATAGTAAGGTACCTTTTAAGGAACCTCAGATTTAGTGAACACAATTCAAAATCGCTGCCCCAGTACACATACAAAGCAAACATATAGAATGAGTATCTTTATATTACAGATAAGAAGACCAATAATCTCTTTCAGGGTCACGAGATAAAATGGAAGCTATAATGGGAGCAAATCACAGAATGATCTATTCCTTGTCTCTTGTTTTACTCACTATACTTTGGTTCTCCCACTGTGATACCCAATCCTCAAGAGTATTGTGACTTTTTATATCACAGTGTATTAGGTGCACATAATGTTACCCATAGTGAATGCTGAATCTCAAGTGCACAGCATGGTTTAGAAACTAAATTCCAAAGGAGGTATACATTTTTAGATCCATTTTGAACTTCACAGCTGCCTATTACCACTAAGCAACTTGCCTTATATGCAAGAGTAAATGTTTTAATAAAATATGCCTATAAGTTTTTATCCTTGCTGAATTTTAAAATATGATTTGTTCAGAAAACAAAAATTCTTTATTGGATTATGGCTGGAAGAAAAATGATCATTTCGAATATAAGAAAGGTCATTCAGTGTCACCAGCTTTTATGAGGAACAGTTTCAATCAAGACAGAAAAAAATCAGAGTATGTATATTTCAGGAGCACTTGTTTAGGCATAGAATAAAAATGGTTAGAACGGTGATGTCAAGGCGTGTGTGTGTGTGTGTGTGTGTGTGCGTGTGTGTGTGTTGGGGGACATATCAAAACCACCTGGGGGAGCTTTTTCAAATTATACCCACTCTACCACACCCATTCTGATAACTACCCCCTATTAAGAATCTATACTGTGAAAAGTTATCCTTACTGAGAGGAGGAGCCTATCATAGCCTTCAGGTAGATCAGATAGAATAAAAAGCTTGAAATCTAGTAGATTGAAGCAATATTCTGTACTGCAAACATATGTGACAATGTTTTTCCTAGGAATTAAACCCAGAATTCTCTTTCCAACAGTGTCATCCATCCATCTCCAACTGTGGTGATAAAAAGCATGCCAACAGCAAATCCCCACGAGAGAAGACATTTCTTATTGTGCTATGCATTTGAAATGACAACTGATTACGTAACTATACACAGAATAAAGATATTTTTGTTCAAGGCCTATAATTTCCAAGTTGGGGAAATAGAGGGAAGAGGAGGACCTATTAACCTGAATGTTCTCCCTTTCTCCCTTCCTGCCTCTCTCTCACTCGCATCCATCCATCCATTCATCTACTTATCTATCTATCTATCTATCTATCATCTAAGCACATTCCCACATCAATTTTGTGTTCACACATGAATGCAAAGACTTTTCACGTATAACACATATGCAGTCGATCATATAAGAGATTAGCAAAACAATCTACTAGTCCCTCAGTCCATTTTCTTCCCAGAGCAGGAAAGAAAAGAAAATCCATATTCCATTCTATTGCCTAGATGTTACCTTTCTTTGCTTTCTACATTCTGTAAAGCTGAGTGAAGGCCTTAGCTCAAAATTCCCTTTTGGTGTTGAGTGAGGGGTACTATTTGAAGCAAGTCTGCTACAGAAAGATGCTGCCTGCTAAGATGATCAACAAGTTACATTTGTATAGAACTTTACTCTTTACCAAGCACTTTCTGATCCATTATCATAATGCCTCAAGTCACGTACATCACCTTAAACTTTCCCTGCTTCCTATGCCTGAGGCATTATGAGGAAAAAATAGAAATGACCAGGGCAAGAAATAAAGTTGAGAAAATCCAGGAAAGGGCCACCTGCTGATCCCAGTGTACTTGATTTTAATGTATATGCACACTGAACTTAATACGAAAATAAAATAAAAGAAGAATAGAGTAGTGTCCTAGTTTCAATAAACCATTAACAAAACCAAGTGTCCTTGAAAATTCAGACAGAATCCAGGCACAGAATGAAGAGACAGTGGGAAATGGAAGAACCAACTATAATATAGGTCAGGTGGTCATGAAGTATTTCATTCTTCAAATTATTTTTGTAACCTTTAAATCTGCCCATCTCATCCTCTGTTTCATTTCACTGCCTGATAACATCTCACCTGAATCACAAAACTCTTTTCCCCAATGTATTTTCTGTAGCACTAGATGGTTGGGCCTTAACAATACTAAAAACTCCAAGACACTATATCACCCTTAGACCTGGGCAACTAGGGTCTCCTTTGAGCCCATTTTGAATGGCCCCACCTGGCCTTCCTACAGCCACACTCCTCCTTTGGGGCAAGAAGTTCACTGGGCCAATGGTATATGCCTACCTGGAGTTTGCATCTCCAATCCCCATTAGACCACTTCCTGGGCAGCTGGGAGCCTGGAATTCCCTGTCTAAATGGCCTGAGCCTACTATGTAGGACTCTGCCTAGTAGGAAATGTATTGCCAATATGTGCACCACTAAGCTTGAGCAATGGCCAAAGGACAATTGTTTTTTGGGGGTGAGAGGACATGGTATATGGATAGGGTGTATCCAGGAACATCCGTATGAAGCCCCTCATTGATAGTCAGTGCTGGGAGGAGACGGAGGTCTGGACATAGGCAGGTCTCCATTTGTATCCTTGCTCGAGGCTCCACAAATATTAGCACAAATTTTAGGGGTGGCCATGTTTGCCCCTATTATACTTGTAAAGGATGCAGCCCTCACATAAGATTCTCTTTTGACAGCCTAATATGTGGAATGTCAAGGCAATCTAAAAAATTAGCCGTGGTACAGATGGTTGCACCTAAGAAGTGAATATATCTACCTCCCAAGAAGCTCCATGCTATGCTTGCTGCCCATGAAAACAATCTCCAATTCTTCCACTTCTAGGTCATGCATATACAACAAGACTACACTGAAATGGGGTGGCTGCACATAGGATAGCATACAGGAGGAAAGGAGCCAGGGTTTATTCAAGCTAGAAGGGAGGTTACCCAGATAGCATTTTAGACGTACTGAACAGTAACTAGAAGGCAGAATCAAGGATGGAAACTAGGAGGAATTGAACATGCTTCAAACTGGAGGGAATTTGGTTGAAGGTATAAATGTAGAAGGGGGTTAAATATCATAATTAAAGAAGTTTGAAGAAAAAAACAAGAATTGAGGTATGAGATGGTCAAAGCCAAATGGTTTAGGATCTAAATCTATAAAATCTGGGCACAGAGTGGGTAATTTCTTTTTTGTGTGTTTTGGTTTGCTTAGTGCATTGGGCCAAATGCCCCTATCTGGGAAGTTATGATAAAGGTATTTCCAAGAGCAAAGTAGGGTCTCTTTGCTAAGAACAGGCCAAAGATTTAATATTAGGCCAGTAACTATGAACTATGTGACGTTACGCCTAGAATCCATCTTCTCTACAGCATTCTTAATTCCTGTTTCATCCACAAAAGGAAGAAGAAAGCAATGTGTATTGATGATAATACAAAGATTTATATTTACTTTTTTTTAAAATTACAAATGCATTGGAAGTTTCCTGGGTACTCTTTATTTTTTAAATTAATTAATCCATTCATTAAGTTTTATTTTTGGCTGCATCGGGTCTTCATTGCTACGTGTGGGCTTTTTCTAGTTGTGGCGAGCAGGGGGCTACTCTTCGTTGCGGTGCGTGGGCTTCTCATTGCGGTGGCTTCTCTTGTTGTGGAGCACAGGCTCTAGGTACACGGGCTTCAGCAGTTGTGGCACGCGGGCTCAGTAGTTGTGGTGCACAGGCTTAGCTGCTCTGCAGCATGTGGGATCTTCCTGGACCAGGGATCGAACCCATGTCCCCTGCATTGGCAGGCGAATTCTTAACCACTGTGCCACCGGGGAAGTCCTATATTTACTTTTTAAAAAATGTGTAGCACTGGGTATAGCAGGACAATCAAAACAGTTGAGTAAATACTGGTTGAGGTAGCATTTCACGCCTAGATCAGACGTGTTTCTGCATGAAAGTGTCGTGGCTTCAAACCCTGAATTGAAAGGCTGTTGAAATTCAAACACACTTTACTGATACTCAAGCATGATCTCAGTTATTAAACAACCTGTACACAGGGTGAACTGGACTCGCTCAAGAAACTTAGTATTGGGCTTCCCTGGTGGCGCAGTAGTTGAGAGTCCGCCTGCCGATGCAGGGGACACGGGTTCGTGCCCCGGTCCGGGAAGATCCCACATGCCGCGGAGCGGCTAGGCCCGTGAGCCATGGCCGCTGAGCCTGCGCGTCCGGAGCCTGTGCTCCGCAACGGGAGAGGCCACAACAGTGAGAGGCCCGCGTACCGCAAAAAAAAAAAAAAAGAAACTTAGTATTTACTTGAGGCACTTCATGGACTGGGTGAACTTGAGCAAATCATGTATCTTCTCAGGACCTTGGCTTCCTCATCTGTCTAATGGTAAGAATATTTCCTTATAGGATTGTTGTATCAAATGCAATAATGATTGGGAAACAGCTTTGAAAAGTGCAATGCCACACAAAGGTAAGCTAGCATTTTTTAAAAGCCAAAACCTCTTACAAAAGCTAACAACTTCTAGGAAATAAGGTGGAAAAAGAAAGATAATTCATATATTGCCTAAGTGTTTTCTCTTACTTTATCTTTTTATTTTGGTTTCTGGTAGTGTCATATACTCTACTATCACAACTACTTAATGACTTTTTTTTTTTTTTACTTAATGACTTTTCAATACCAATTAACTTCTATGAAGTCTGGATCATTCTGTAGGGAAAAGATATTTATTGAGCACCTACTGGAGCCATGAAATAAACATTTTTACATGTTATGTCATTTAATCCTGGCATTATTGGCATTATTATGTTCCTTTAGGGATGAGGACATAAATATTCCTTGCCATCATTAGTTGTCAACACTCAGATCTGAATCAGCCATTGGTGGATCGAAAAATTAAACCGTTTCAATAGAAATTACTTAGAGCGTTCTTCTTTACGCTTTGTCACCATGATTAGGAAAGAACTACAAAACCGTCCTTGCTGTGACTTGCCAGACTTTGGACATGTCTCAGTGTTAGTATGGCACCATCAGCTCAGTTATTTCGTTGGGCATCTTAATGGTTGAATTGACCACGTATCTGTTCTGATAGATTGCACAGCAACTGGCTATTAATATGGCCGAAAGCCCAAAATCAACCACAAAATGGTCAATTCTGGGCTGTGTCTAGACTTCTTATATAAAGAAGATGCTAAGCATCTGTCTTCTGTGTCCAGAGAAGACTGAACAGAAAGTTAATTGCCTTAAATTAAAATACGTGAAATACTAATTAGCTATGAGCAAAAGTGCAGGCAGTGTTCTCAACGTGTTGTCCTTCTATCATCTGCATCGCAATCATCTGGGAAGCTTGTTAAACATGCTGATAACTGATCCCCATCCCAGGCTTCCCATAATAGAATCTGTGTGGAGGGGGGAGGAGGGGGGAGTGCAAAAATGTGTATGTTCAATAAGCACCCCAGTCATTTCAGATGCACATTCAAGTGAGATTTAAGAAACATATTCAACAAGGGAGTGAGTCCTTATTCTCGGTGAGGGTGCTATGGTAGAAGTAGAATGCATGGTCTCTATGTACCAGACCACCTCAAGTGTGAGTTCTATGAAGGGAGGGAATGGGTTAGGATTTTTTCACCATTGAATCTGCATCATGTAAGCACAGTGCCTGGCATAGAGTGAGTATTGGTTAAATATCTATAGAATGAATCAGTGGAAGAACTTACATAGGAATTCAGAGAAGAGGAAACAACAAAAAAAACCTACCTGCCCAAGATATTTCTATCTGAAGGAGGGAGGCTCTACCTTATTGAGAGTCCTCCCCGCTTTTAGACTTCCTTTGGATCATGCCAAAGTTCTGAGTGTCATTACTACTGATGTTAATTAGGTTTCCTTCTTTAAAGCAGAAATTAAGGTGCTTAGTATCTTGCCATACGTCCTAAGAGGTGTCACTAAATAGGAATGCCAAGGGTGACTTGAGACAAAAGGATACTAAGGGATTTCTAATCATCCCTCCCTAATTTTCACACCTGACTAGATTGAACAGTGCCAAGTATGAGGAAAATGATATATGTGTAATAAAGGTAGGCTTTCTGGAGAAGGTTTATTTTTGAGATAACTGGAGCTGAAGCAGAGGGGAATTGAGAATTGACTAGATATAACACAAAGAGGAAAGGGGGCAGGGAAGAGGCAATATTTCTGACCCTCCTGCCGGTAATATCAAGCAGCAAATGATCAAGTAAAGGTTGGCAGGCTAGCCTCTGCCTTGTAGGTTGCCTCGTTGTAACTCTAATACCTTTGACATATCCTATCTTTCAAATCAATGAATGACTGCATTAGGCCCTTCTGGTTCAGCTTGGACTGGTTCCAAAAACCTAGGGCTTTCCATCTTGCTGCCCTATGATTTTTACTTTAAATTCCTCGGAGACTTGAATTAAGCTTTTGTTCCTGTTATGATGACGATTTTTTTTCCCAGAAAGGAAACTTGTTCACCAGTTAGTTTCCCCCCTCCCTGAATTCTTTTAGAGTCTATAAGAAATACTGAGATTCCTGGACAATGAGACCTTATTTATAAACTCACCAGAAGAGGCAAGAGGTTGTGGATGAAATGAAAGTGAGGGTCATATATTAAGGAAAATAATACCTGGCTTCTATCACAAACATATTCATCCTTGAGAACTTCCCCTATCATTTCCTGTGTCATCACAGGAAAGTAAAATCTTTAAGTAAAAATATAGAACCTAAGAACCATGAAAAATCAGTATATTTAAACCAGTACCATTCAAAATTCTTTACGCTGTGGAATTACTCCTACTCTGGGGAATTCTATTCCACCCATCATTTTCCTACTTATTCAGAGAGACGTGGTAAGACTTTCATGCTGCTTGGGCTGGGATGAAACTTTTTGGTTTATCCATCCTATCCTTATTGATTTATCATACTCCAAATTCTTATGTGTACTCAGTTGCTTTCTAGACTTTCTATCCCATTCCATGATGTGTCTATTCAGGCATCAATACCAACTTGTTTTATTTACTTAAGTTTTATAACACATTTTGACACCTGGCAGGGCATTACTCAGTAGTTTGATACTTTTCTTCACAGTTCTGCACATTTTGTATTATTTAATCTTAAGAATTTTTTTTGCTTTTGTAAGCATGATTTTTTTCCCACTATATTTTGTCTCTCCCTGCAAACCCTGTTGCCACCATCCTTTTTAGCTTTAGCCTAATCTTCCTAGTTTTTTTCCTTGTCAAATGCCATGAACATCTATTTTAAACATTTGCCTCCATTTCTATATTGTATACCCGTTTCCTAATTTTTATTTGTCTTTAATTACATGCTATTACAAGTAATTAAAAAATACATTTTCACTGTAAAACTTTTGACTACAGATAAAACAATAATACATCTTGAGCCACCAGTCGTAGTTACTTCTCAAGAGGGTAACCACCAATAACTCTTTGATAAAATTCTCTGTGGACATCTTTCTATGCAATAAATTGATATACGTACACAGAGATACATGACTAAACAGTACTTTAACCTAAATGTATAATATTGTATATATTTTTCTAGAACTGGGAAATATTTCTAAGACAATATTATTGTTCACTTAGAACTAACTCATTCTTTTGGTATATAGCATACCCTAGTCTGGATGTTATATAGTTTAATCTTTACAAATGGACATTTAGATAGTTTGTACACTTTTTTCTATTGTAAACACATGTGCAGTATTTCTCTAGGATATTTCTTAGAAATGGAATTACTGGGGTGAAGGCTATCTGCATTTTAAATTTTGATAGATACCGACAAAAGACTGTACCAATTAATACACCCACAAGGAGAGTGAAAGAACACTTGCTTCTAGATACTTTTGACCAATATGAGTGAAAAAAGAAGTCTCTTTTTGATTTTTATTTCCCTGATTACTAGTGAATTGAGCATCTTCTCCAGTTGCTTTCCTAAAGACTATCAAGATGGATTTGAACAGAATGGCCCATAATAAAGGGTATAATGTTCAGAGGCCAGAGTTATAGCATGTGCTCTGAGGGCACAAAATAAAAGATGTAATCAAAGGACGAAGTAATTTCAAGATTATAATCAGTTAACCCTTCTGCCTTTAGGAGACTGCCCAGATTGTTCCTGAATCTTCATAGGCAGATGAACAAATTGCTGTTCAAATCACCTAAAAAGGAAATGCCATGATTTGCCATCATAAACAATTCTGATTTTTAAATGATCTCCTCCCCCTATGAAATTTTCCCAGATGGCCAAACTTGATTTCTTTTGCTGTATTTTACTTATATCTTTTTACTCTCTCTCTCTCTCTCTCTATATATATATATTTTGTTTGTTTGTTTGTTTGTTTGTTTGTTTGTTTTTCGGTACGCGGGCCTCTCACTGTTGTGGCCTCTCCCGTTGCGGAGCACAGGCTCCGGACGCGCAGGCTCAGCGGCCATGGCTCACGGGCCCAGCCGCTCTGCGGCATGTGGGATCTTCCTGGACCTGGGCACGAACCTGTGTCCCCTGCATCGGCAGGCGGACTCTCAACCACTGTGCCACCAGGGAAGCCCCTTTACTCTATATTTTTATGGGGTTGGGAACACCTGGTCACTATACCTTATCTGAAAGCTTTACAAGTACTTGAAGACTATTACTAAGTCTCTTACAAACTCTCTTTTCTCTGAATGAACAAGGGCCTTAACTTATCTTCAAGTATCTTTTTGCCCAGAATTTTAAATTATGTTGCTCTCTACATTCCTAAATCCTGTGAGTCCCTAATACAGAAAAGAGTAAAGAAGAAAAAGACAGCCCCCCAGTCCAGTGAAAAATGCTACTGATATTTTGGCATCTTTCCTTCTATTCTGTACTTTATGGACACATTAGATACATTTTTTTAGTTTACTTTTGGACTTCCTATATCTTGAGAACTTTCTAATATAAATTAAAAATTCTTTGTAAACATTGTAACTATATTCCAAAACGCACCCTAATTTACCTAACAATCCTGATACTATGGCACATTTAAGTTGCAGCTGATTTCTCTCTCCTTTGAATAACAGGCATACTGTTTGGATTACCATTCTGTTTGTATGTCCCATTCTCACAACACATAGGATTCAGCACATAGTAGGTGCATAATATAAGCCTGTTGCCTTACACAGAGCCTGAGTAAGTTCTTTTTTCAGAGCTGAAATCATTCTTCTTATGGAGATAATTACTATAAATGGTCAAGGTCACAACCAAACAAAGCACGCAATATCACCAGTATGTACCTGAAGAATAAATAACAGGAGGAGTTACCTAGAAGAAGGGGGTAGATTGTATCTTGTCACTCTACTCGACAGGAGTTGCTAGAGACCCAAGGAGATAGGAGAAGAATAGAATAGAACAAAACTGTAGGTACCTGTATTGACAGAGACTGGGTTCAATCCATATAATAGAGAAATCCAGATAGAGTTGAAGATTTCTTAATCCTCCTTATGCAGGGGTAGCTGAAGATAAATGTTTTCAGCATGGAGATGGTTCAAATTATTAAGTATTATATTTGGCCCTGATAGTAAAAATGGAGAAACCCTTTGGGCAAGCTAGCTTACACACTGAGAACAGCCTGAATCAATGAAAGATCCAGACAAGGGAGGATGCACTTAAGTTTACTTGTATTGCAATTTGGACTGTTTAACAACATACCTGCTATTTGATTTCAGCCAGTTAACTTCTGAGTTATGTGTGGCAGGTTGGTTTTATTCCCATTTTTTAACACATGAGCTACTAGCAATTAAGTAACTAGCTACATGTCTCTGAAATGATTTTGAGATCACTTTTATTTTCAGTATACTGCTGGGGTCAGCACTCCTTTCCCTCCGAAATCTAGTTTTATTGAAAATATTAGCTTGAATCGTATGAAAATATCACATTTATAGGTCAAATATCAGCAATTTCATACAGTTCAATCTAATATTAGGGGTGGGGAAAAGAGGAGATGAGTAGCTTGACCATTTCCTCCAGGCTAGTGTCACCACCTTCCTTTGCAAAAAGATCACAGGGTCAAGTCTTCCACTGATAAGAGGTTTGCAAGTCCTTTGCAGAAGGTACCTCTTACACTGATATGTAATATAAGCAAAAGGACGTCCCACCAGAAACCAAAACAGAGCAGCAAACCCTGGGCACAGCTCAGTTTTCAAGAATATTTTAAACAGACATATGTTTTATTTTCATTGACAATCCTTGTCCTTGCCAAATCAGGATGACTGACACCATTAATTTGCAATTTCCTAAATTTCAAGAGGTTTTTTTTTTTGATTGCAATACATATAATGGTTTACCTAATTATTTTTTTTCAAGGTTCGGTTTTTGATGTTTAATTTCAAAATCAACTTAAGATGTCTCGAGCTCCATTAATACACTGTGATACTGCTTCACTCATTTTCTTGTGAGGCACTTACTTTAAAAAAATTCATCTTTCTAATGACTTTAAATTACTCTACAGTGCACATACCAATTTACAACTATTACAGAATTTTACATTTTTTTCCCAAAGCACTTCAGTTTTAAAGATGTTCTGTATTTGGAGGTAGAATGAGAGAGAGTTAACTTTCAAAAGGGCATGAATACAATTTGCAGCCTCTAACATTCTCTACCCTCTCTGATGTAGAATGTAACCTAAGTAAATAAATTCTTAAGTGTTCAATGGGCACATAAATAAGCTTAGGCTGAGGATTTTATAAAATAATTTTCTTTTCATTCAAACTAATGACAATATTCTTTATAAATGGACGTACACTGTGTGTGTGTGAGTGTGTTAATGTGTGCAAGTGTGCAGGGGTGTGAATGAGGGAGCAAGCATGTGTTTGAGTGCATGCATGAGTGTGCGATGGTATATTTCAGTATATGAGTGACTGTGCAGTGTTAAAGACTGTGTGCATGTTATTTTTGGTGTCTTCCCCCAGTGGCTAAGGTTGGTTCAGGGGGTTGTGTAGGCTTCCTGGTGGAGGGGACTGGTGCCTTTGTTCTGGTGGATGAGGCTGGATCTTGTCTTTCTGGTGGGCAGGACTACGACTGGTGGTGTGTTTTGCGGTGCCTGTGACCTTATTATGATTTTAGGCAGCCTCTCTGCTAATGGGTGAGGTTGGAGAACTATGAACCTGCAGCCTGTGAAAAGGAGACATCAAACACAGTTAAGTTAAGCAAAATGAGAAGACAGAGAAACACACAGCAGACGAAGGAGCAAGGTAAAAACCCACCAGACCAAACAAATGAAGAGGAAATAGGCAGTCTACCTGAAAAAGAATTCAGAGTAATGATACTAAATGTATCTAAAATCTTGGAAATGGAGTGGAGAAAATACAAGAAACGTTTAACAAGGACCTAGAAGAACTAAAAAGCAAACAATGATGAACAACACAGTAAATGAAATTAAAAATTCTCTAGAAGGAATCAATAGCAGAAAAACTGAGGCAGAACAACAGATAAGTGACCTGGAAGATAAAATAGTGGAAATAACTACTGCAGAGCAGAATAAAGAAAAAAGAATGAAAACAATTGAGGACAGTCTCAGAGATCTCTGGGACAACATTAAACGCACCAACATTCGAATTATAGGGGTCCCAGAAGAAGAAGAGAAAAAGAAAGGACTGAGAAGATATTTGAAGACATTATAGCTGAAAACTTCCCTAATATGGGAAAGGAAATAGTCAATCAAGTCCAGGAAGCACAGAGAGTCCCATACAGGATAAATCCAAGGAGAAACACGCCAAGACACATATTAATCAAACTATCAAAAATTAAATACAAAGAAAAAAAATTAAAAGCAGCAAGGGAAAAACAACAAATAACATACATGGGAATCCCCATAAGGTTAAGAGCTGATCTTTCAGCAGAAACTCTGCAAGCCAGAAGGAAGTGGCAGGACATATTTAAAGTGATAAAAGGGAAAAACCTACAACCAAGATTACTCTACCCAGCAAGGATCTCATTCAGTTTTGACGGAGAAATTAAAGCCTTTACAGACAAGCAAAAGCTAAGAGAATTCAGCACCACCAAACCAGCTTTACAACAAATGCTAAAGGAACTTCTCTAGGCAGGAAACACAAGAGAAGGAAAAGACCTACAATAACAAACCCAAAACAATTAAGAAAATAGTAATAGGAACATACATAGCGATAACTACCTTAAATGTAAATGGATTAAATGCTCCAACCAAAAACATAGACTGGCTGAATGGATACAAAAACAAGACCCGTATCTAGGCTGCCTACAAGAGACCCACTTCAGACCTAGGGACACATACAGACTGAAAGTAAGGGGATGGAAAAAGATATTCCATGCAAATGGAAATCAAAAGAAAACTGGAGTAGCAATTCTCATATCAGACACAATGGACTTTAAAACAAAGACTATTACAAGAGACAAAGAAGGACACTACATAATGATCAAGGGATCAATCCAAGAGAAGATAAAACAATTGTAAATATTTATGCACCCAATGTAGGAGCACCTCAATACATAAAGCAAATGCTAACAGCCATAAAAGGGGAAATCGACAGTAACACAATCATAGTAGGGGACTTTAACCCCCCACTTTTACCAATGGACAGATCATCCAAAATGAAGATAAATAAGGAAACACAAGCTTTAAATGATACATTAAACAAGATGGACTTAATTGATATTTATAGAACATTCCTTCCCCAAACAACAGAATACACATTCTTCTCAAGTGCTCATGGAACATTCTCCAGGATAGATCATATCTTGGGTCACAAATCAAGCCTTGGGAAATTCAGGAAAATTGAAATCGTATCAAGTATCTTTTCCAACCACAACGCTTTGAGACTAGATATCCATTACAGGACGAAATCTGTAAAAAATACAGACACATGGAGGCTAAACAATACACTACTTAATAACCTGAAATCACTGAAGAAATCAAAGAGGAAATCAAAAACTACCTAGAAACAAATGACATTGAAAACACGATGACCCAAAACCTATGGAATGTAGCAAAAGCAGTTCTAAGAGGGAAGTTTATAGCAATACAATCCTACCTCAAGAAACAACAAACATCTCAAATGAACAACCTAACTTTACACCTAAAGCAATTAGAGAAAGAACAAAAAAACCCCAAGTTAGCAGAAGGAAAGAAATCATAAAGATCAGATCAGAAATAAATGAAAAACAAATGAAGGAAATGATAGCAAAGATAAATAAAACTAAAAGCTGGTTCTTTGAGAAGATAAACAAAATTGATAAAACATTAGTCAGACTCATCAAGAAAGAAATGGAAAAGACTCAAATCAATAGAATTAGAAATGAAAAAGGAGAAGTAACAACTGACACTGCAAAAATACAAACGGTCATGAGAGATTACTAAAGCAACTATATGCCAATAAAATGGACAACCTGGAAGAAATGGACAAATTCTTAGCAATACACAACCTTCCAAGACTGAACCAGGAAGAAACAGAAAAAATAAATAGACCAATCACAAGCACTGAGATTGAGACTGTGATTAAAACTCTTCCAACAAACAAAAGCCCAGGACCAGATGGCTTCACAAGCGAATTCTATCAAACATTTAGAGAAGAGCTAACACCTATCAATCTCAAACTCTTCCAAAATATAGCAGAGGGAGGAAGACTCCCAAACTCATTCTACGAGGCCACCATCACCTTGATACCAAAACCAGACAAGGATGTCACAAAGAAAGAAAACTACAGGCCAATATCACTGATGAACATAGATGCAAAAATCCTCAACAAAATACTAGCAAACAGAATCCAACAGCACATTAAAAGGATCATACACCATGATCAAGTGGGGTTTACCCCAGGAATGCAAGGATTCTTCAATATATGCAAATCAATCAATGTGATAAACCAAATTAACAAATTGAAGGAAAAAAACCATATGATCATCTCAACACATGCAGAAAAAGCTTTTGACAAACGTCTACACCAATTTATGATAAAAACCCTCCAGAAAGTAGGAATAGAGGGAACTTACTTCAACATAATAATGGACATATATGACAAACCCACAGCCAACATCGTTCTCAATGGTTAAAAACTGAAACCATTTCCTTTAAGATCAGGAACAAGACAAGGATGTCCACTCTAACCACTATTATTTAACATAGTTTTGGAAGTTTTAGCCACGGCAATCAGAGAAGAAAAAGAAATATAAGGAATCCAAATCAGAAAAGAAGAAGTACAACTGTCACTGTTTGCAGATGGCATGATAGTATAAAAAAAAAAGTCTGTGCACCTGCACCCAACTACATGTTTGCAATGTACCACAATGTTCACTGCAGCACTGTTTACAATAGCCAGGACATGGAAGAAACCTAAGTGTCCATCGATAGATGAATGGGTAAAGAAGATGTGGCACATATATACAATGGAACATTACTCACCCATAAAAAGACACGAAATTGAGTTATTTGTAGTGAGGCGGATGGACCTAGAGTCTGTCATTCAGAGTGAAGTAAGTTAGAAAGAGAAAAATACTGTATGTTAACACATATATATGGAATCTAAAAAAAAAAAAAGAAATGATTCTGAAGAACCTAGGGGCAGGACAGGAATAAAAACGCAGATGTAGAGAATGGAGTTGAGGACACGCAGAGTGGGAAGGGTAAACTGGGACGAAGTGAGAGAGTGGCACGTACATATATACACTACCAAATGTAAAATAGATAGCCAGTGGGAAGCACTCGCGTAGCACAGGAGATCAGCTCGGTGCTTTCTGACCATCCAAAGGGGTGGGATAGGGAGGGTGGGAGGGAGACGCAAGGGGGAGGAGATATGGGGATGTATGTATATGTATAGTTGATTCACTTTGTTATAAAGCAGAAACTAACACACCATTGTAAAGCAATTATACTCCAATAAAGATGTTAAAAAATATAAATGCCTTTTTAAAATCTGAAATAAAGAAAAGAGTGTGTGCATGAGTACAAGTGTGTTTAAGAGTGTGTGCATGAGTGTTTCAGTGTATGCATGTTTGTGCATTTGTGTGGCTGTGAGCATGTTGGACTGTGTGTGACTTTCTGGTTTAAATATGTGCTTGGAGATTAAATGCGATGTGCACTTTTATTTAGGCAGTCAGTAGAGTGTGCTCTAGCCTCAGCATAGAATGGGGGAAATGCCCCCCCACCAAGTGTATCTGGAACACATCTATAAGATATTTGCATAAACACGCACAGAATTTATACCTTGCTTGAAAATTTGCAGGGAAAAAACAGCGATATTTAAATTTTGCCCCAGGATTTTGCACCTGGTTATATCAGTTTAATAGATGTAAATCAGCTGCCAAAGTTGGGAAATGTTCCTTCCCTGTTGCTTTAAAAATTTTTTTGGATTACTTTATTCTCTCTGGGCTCCTTATTCTTAATGACACATGTCACTTTCACAGCGATTGAGGATACTTTGAGATTGATAGTTAAAAGACTGTAATTAACATCGTTTCCACTTCAGACCACCTTGAGGGCGCCAGGCACATTTCTGGGACCAGGTAGATGCCCCTTCGTGGATACATTTCCCTTTTGTTGGTTAAAGTATGCCGCTCTAGAAGGTAGAAGGCAAAGTCCTAGGGGCCAAACCTACCATGTCATGAGTGCCAGGTTCAGTGCTAGAATCTTTACATACATTACCGCGTTTAATCTTCATGGCAACCTTGCAAAGTAGTGTTAATTCCATGTTTGAGATGAGGTGTTGTTGCTCAGAGAGGTTAAATGAGTTGCTTAAGGTCATGTGGCTAATTAGGGGTGAGGCTGGCATCAAACTCAGTCTGTCTGACACTGAATTGTGTTCTTTGTATTACCCTGTGCTGAACCTTTTTGACTGAATCTGAAAGTATGACCTTTACAGAATTTATATCTTCCCTCCCTGGGCCTGGGGTTTATTTGATTGCCTGCTACTCTCTGGCCCTCAACTGCCTTCTCTAATGATGCCTAAAAACTTGATTGATATCAAGTTCACATCTATCTACCTTAGAGGTAATGAATAAATTCACGAACCATACTTCCAATGATGTTAAACCTCACTATGTGTTTTTTAAAAAAATATTTATTTATTTTGGCCGCTCCAGGTCTTGTTTGTGGCACGCGGGCTCTTTAGTTGCAGCATGCAGACTCCTTAGTTGCAGCATGCCAACTCAGTTGTGGCATGCATGTGGGATCTAGTTCCATGATCAGGGATTGAACCTGGGCTCCCTGCATTGGGAGCACAGAGTCTTACCCACTGGACCACCAGGGAAGTACCTTGCTATGTGTTTATTTCAAAGTATACTGGCTTGATTACACTTGTTTTAGAAACTATTTACTAACCATTATGTGCCAGAGATATTACACCCATTTTACAGATACTGACATTGAAAATTCAAGAGGTAAGGTAATTTGCTTCAGACTACATAACCAGAACCAGCCAGCTCTACAGTCCTGTTGACAGCCCTGGATAAGCTTTTCTGGCAAGGTCTGGGTAAGTCATTGGATCTAATCAAGCCTCATTTTCTTCATTTATAAAATGGGAATAACAGTACTCTCACTGCAGGATTGTTACAAGGATGAAAGGCAATATACATATAGCATATTGAACATAATAGTTAATACGTGATAACAATTATCTGAGTCATTACAGTTAATGATGAGTATGGGCTTTGGCAATAAATAGACCTAGCTTCAAAGGTTCTGCCTCCAAATGGCTATGTGATCTGAGGCACACTGCTGAACTTCTCTAGGTTTTCATTTCCTTATCTATAAAATGATGATAGCATTCTATAGCACCTTTTCCCAAAGTGGTTCCAAAGAACACTTCTATCTCTGCAGGATATAAAGAAATGTTAGGTGAAACCTGGGTTTACTGATCAAAATTTTGTGGGAAGCTCTGGTAGACAGCTTTCCTTACGCAGGGAATTTTTAGAATCTATAACATGAGAATGTGCTTTGTGAATTTTCAAGTGGGAACTAACATGTAGATTTCTCCTTTTACTTTTTCACCATAGAATGGTTTTTGTTTGTCTATAACATCTTGCAGTAAACAGTTGTATAGAAAATACTTTGGAAATACTGACTTGTCATGAAGATTAAATGGATAATATTTGTAAAGCACGTATATAGTAAGAGCTCAATAAATGTAGTATCTTTGTCACTATTATTATTATCATAATCATCATTATAGTCATTAGTGAGCCCCACCATGGTACAGATTACCTGGGCCAGAAAAGGTATGTCTAACACATTTGCAGAAATAGGGGGTCTTCCAACTTTGCAGACAGAGGTTTTTGTCTGCCAGATTAGGTTGAATTTGTCCAGTGTTGGTAGAAGCTTCAACAGACAATGTACTATATAATAATTATATTGGTTGTATCTATCTATATAAAATAGAGTCCTCAGAGTCACCGAAGTGTTCTTTGATGACCAGGATTTTTCTGGTACATCCCAGGCTGGAATTCCACAGGTAGAGACCCTGTTGTTACACTGTCTTTTCTGATTGGTTTAAACATGTTCATGAGACCTTGTGTTTAACACAGGTATCTTCCCATATATGACAGTTTTGCCTCTTTCCCTCTCCACTTAGCTAAGAAACAATAACAATTACAAAACTTGGCAGAGGTAAGGTGAACCGCTATTGAATGTCTTGACTTATATACTGGACTGTCTTCCTTTTGGTCCTGATTCAGTTCGCTGACAATCTGGAAATGATTTGCCTTTACCCTTGTATATCTCCTGTCAAGGTGCACACAGTTTGCTTAGATATACAGCCCTTTTAAAATCATCTTTAAACTTTTATCCATTCTCTGCTCCTTTTGGTAGAATTAGTCATATCTTAAGAGTTGAATTCTAGGATGGTGGTGGATCCTATTGCTTTCTACCAGAAGTCTTCAGGGACTATGTGGGTTGCTTCCCCAGGAACCAATCTTTTAGAGGGAGATGTATTAGCCCAAAAGGAAATTTCCTCACACATAAAAAATGTTTTTATGCACCAAACCTGCTGGTACTGAAGAGTAGGATGTGGGATAAATGTACAAGAAACTTTGTCTGTATCTAGCCTGGAGGCCAACATTATAGATTTTATTTGCTATATAGGATTATTGACTAGGATTAGCTTCTCTTTCTCACTACCTTGCTTAGATGGATATTACGAAACAGGCAGAAATTAATAATTTTGTCACTATTTTAACCCTTGGTATAGCTGTTCTAGAGCTTTCTTGCATTTATGTTTGGACTAACAATGCCAGGAGGCTGAGAGGATTGAGATGGACTGGGAGCTATCACACTCCATTGATTCCCAAGGACCGTTTCAATCCTTCCCTCATGGTCCTTAAGCGAGGGACATCTCTCATTATGAATGGGTTGATGATAATTAAAATGGATACACTCTCTGTCTCTACTGTCCTAGTATCTGGTTTGCCAAGAATGCTGGATAGAGAAAAACAAACGTGGTGACCTTCCTAAATAAAAAGAGGCCATCGGATTTTTATCAAAGTCAAGCTGTGTTTAT
Source organism: Globicephala melas (assembly GCF_963455315.2). Classification (NCBI taxonomy): domain Eukaryota; kingdom Metazoa; phylum Chordata; class Mammalia; order Artiodactyla; family Delphinidae; genus Globicephala; species Globicephala melas. The sequence continues at coordinate 23,118,967 of NC_083335.1, read as the reverse complement.
GAAAAGCTTATTGCTAAGTAAAAACTCAGATTTCATATGACCTTGTGGAAAGATCTGAATTTGGTTGTTCCATAAAGAGGCCAGGGTCTGTGGTAGTTACACAGGTATGTACTTAGAGAGCAAGGTCATGGCATCTCAGATGACAACTGACAACTTGGTGATCCGGAGCCACCTCTGTCTATGTTTTAGTAATTCCCCCTTATATAGCACACATGATTTTTTAAACAATCAAGCTAAATAAAGCAGCTGAGGAAGATTTCATGGTTGAAGAACCACCCAAGAGCCACTCTGAATGACAAGCTCTAATCCGTGCCAGTTTGTTTATTATCTCTATAGGCTTTCTGGTTGGACTCAAGAGTGTTCTAACTCATTTTATGACATAAAAACTCTTTCGTCCATCCAAGTTAGAAACCTATTACTTCATTAGACATATTATTTAAAACATATACTGGTTTCCTTCTTGAGAGATTAAAAGTCTGGGCTTCACAGGCCTATGTTCTATACAAGAAGTAGGTTATCATTAGGCATTTAATTATTCTACTGTTGTCCCACATTTGTATTCTTTATCAGATTTTGCAGAACTCTGAGTATAATGACTTGATGCTTCTCCTGTCTTAGGAAATATAAGTATAAGCATTCTTCTATACTTCTTTCTTATGGGCTTATTGTTATAAACTAGAACTGGATTTAATAATGGTTACCCTTGGTGTCTTAGTGCCAAAAAGGATTGTTGATCAATTATACTAAAACCCAAATCATCATTTTTGGTAAACCCTTTTCCACATATAGCTGACTTTGTTGACAATCCTATATTATAAGGTACTTATTCAAGTTACCTTGCTACCTGAATATGTTCAGTTTAATTTGGAAGATACATTTAGTTATATTATGTTCAGTTTAATTTAGAAGATACATTTAGTTATATTTTCCAGGCTAAACTTAATACTGCCATATGCTAGAGCAATGCTGTCCAATAGAAATATAATGTGAAACTCAAATGCAAGCCACAGATGTAACTTTAAATTTTCTAGTAGCCACATTAAAATATTTTTAAATACAGGTGAAATTAATAATATATTGTCATTGTCAAAAATATTATCATTTCAACATGTTATCAATACAATAACTAATAAGGAGATACCTTAATTCATTTTCCATACTAAATCTTGAAGAGGATCCGTAGGTGAAGTGTCTCACTGTCCCAATACAAAGAAAGTTTTATTTCCATTGAGCTATGGGTTTGGCTTTATGTTGAGGACATGGTGAGTCATGGAAGTGATCTTGTTGCCCTGGTGTGTTGGTTGGAAGCTAGAAAACTACAATGAAATTTGATGTTATTTAGCTGTGCACATGGCTTCCTTAAATAAAGATTACATTTCTTGGCTTCCTTTGCATCTAGGTGTGGTCACACGATTTAATTATTGGTCAATGAGATATAAATAAATGTTTCCAGCAGCAGCATCAATGAAGTCTCCTTAAAAGAGGGGAGACAGGCCCTTTTCTCCTCCATTCTTTCACCTTGCCTGAAATGAAGATGTGGTGGCTGGAGCACTGGCTGCCATTGTGTACTATGAGGATAAGGGTCCCATCTTAGGGATACTAGAGGTGTGAGCCAGCAGAAACTTTCTTTCTGGAGTCATCATATAAGCCTTGGTCTGCCTACCTCTAGATTTCTTTTGTGTGAGAGTAAGGTCAAAGTTGTATCTTGTTAAACCTACTCTTTTTTGGGCCTCCTCTGAGGGAGGTATTTCCTGTTACTGAATCTAATTTAGCAGACAGATCAGGAATATAAATTTTCCTTGAATGTGATTTTATGATGAATAGCAGGACTTAAAGTAAAGGGAGTGAAGAGATAGAATAAATACTTTTTAGCCAACTTTTCAGTGAAACATCTATTCTACAAACACAAGAAATAATACCATTTGGGAAGGGACCAAAAAAAATGTAATGACTTTGGAATAGAAAGAATTTTCATACTCCTTTAAATTAATTCAGCTTTACCACGTCTGAAAATGAATTTCTTTGAGACAGCTACTAATCTATCTTCTACTTACAAAAGATTTGTCTTTGAAATGTGTCTTTACAATGAGAATTGAAATATAATGACAATAATGGCTACCATTTATTATTATAATTTAATGTCTACTATGGGAGAAGCACTATGCTAGGTGTTTCAGATATATTATCTCATTTAACCCTTACAACTACCCTACAAAGTAAGAATTACTTTCCCATTTTACAGGAGAGGCTCGAAGAAACCAATTAACTTACTCAAGGTCACACAGCAACTCTTAGAAGCAGAGCTGGGATTTGAGTTCATTTCTGTCTGAATTTCTCTATGCTGAATCTCTGATGATTTTCATAACATTGTTTTTTTTTTCCAACATTGGCTCAGATCACTTTCATCAACCTACTTCTCCCCTAAATCATAACATTCTGATAGTCAAGGAAGAGACAGATGCTGGGATCCTGCCCTGTATATATGCTCATTGCCAATTTTCCAGAGATTCAGTGGCAGTGCTGACAAAGGAAAGGTAACATCTGTTGAATTTGAACAAGGCTCTCTGAATGGTATATTGGACAAAAGGTCTAAACCAGAAATCACGAGACTTGTCTCTCATATTAACTATATGTCTAATTAGCTACTTGACCTTACACAAAATCATTCAACCTTTCTGGGCCTCAGTTTTCTTTTATAACAGGAAGGGCAAACCTAGGTGATCTCTAAGATCTAATCCAGTGTCAATATTCCATGATTACGCCAAAAGTCTGTCAAAGGAGAAATAAACAAAGATGGTTGGAAATGAAAGCAGGCAGTAGTATTTAGAATGCTTTACCTCTCACTGCTCGACATGCAGAATTCAATTTTAAAAATGAATGGACCTAGCAGAGAACTGTGGGAAGCTCTCTTTGATTGCTGAAATTGTTTACTCTTGACTCTACCGTTAACTTTGACTGCTATGGCTTCAGAAATATCTTCTGAACAACACTTCTCAGAACATTCTTCCAATGCATACTAACTGAACCATTTTGCTAGCTGGAATAAACTCTTCTAGGTTTGTTGGACTCTAATGTGTTCACACATACCTTAGTAGAAAAAATTCTTGATTTAATTAGAACTTAAATATTTTTTCTCCACTTAAAGTGAAAAACGTTAATTATTAAAAATAAATTGAAATGCAAATTTAGCTGAAAAACACATTTTGCAGGTGTATAAACTGAGATCCATAGTGGCTGATTAGCTTAAGATTATATGGAGAGTCAGAGGTATGCCAGTACACCAGAGGCATCTGCTGATCTGGGTGACCTAGAGTTCTGGTGAGGGTCCAGAGTGGGAAACAGACTGTTAGCTGAACCTTGGGCCTGCACAGGATCAGGGATCCATATTAAAACCAATCTAGATGAAAATGTGCCTTGCAGAAACAGACTAGAAGGAAATAATCTGTCTCAGGCTTGGGTCTGAGGATGTTAAATAACAAGCCTCCTCTGATACTTCATGGTGACTAGCCAAGTTTCATGTGGGTTTGGGGCCTGAATTTGTACCATCTGTATGGTCCGAAAAACTGTAACCCGAGATTTTTAATTTAAACTTTAAATTAGGGCTTCCCTGGTGGCACAGTGATTGAGAGTCCGCCTGACGATGCAGGGGACACGGGTTCGTGCCCCAGTCCGGGAAGATCCCACATGCCGAGGAGCGGCTGGGCCCGTGAGCCATGGCCACTGAGCCTGCGCGTCCGGAGCCTCTGCTCCGCAACTGAAGAGGCCACAACAGTGAGAGGCCCGCGTACCGCAAAAAAAACCAAAAACAAACAAACAAAAAAACTTTAAATTAGTACAAATAGTTACCATGTTGTACACCTGAAACTAACATAATATTGTAAGTCAACTATACTACAGTAAAAAAATAAAGTTTGCCCTGATCTGTAGTGCAGACAGGTTCTGACAGAAACAAATGTAAATCTTCCCCAGACTCAGAATTTAAACATATTTGAACCAACAATTAAAAAATAAAAGAAACAAAAAAGCAAGCCATCATATACAAGAGTTGACAGAAACAAGAAACCACAGACCCAGACCCACAAAGCCTTAACATGATCTATTTTCAAATATAGCATATAAAATAACTATGTTTAGTATGTTTAAAGAAAAGAAAGTAAACAAAAACAGGATTAAGGAGCAAGAAATTGCCAAAAATTAATGAGGCATATTTGAAAAAAAACTGAATTAAAATTTTAGAAATTAAAAGAAATCACTGAAATTTAAAATCTAATGGAAGGGTTAACCATCATAATAAACACAGATGAAGAGATATTTAGTGAGCCAGAAGACAAATTTGAAGAAATCACCTATAAAACAAAAGAGAAACAAAGAAATGTAAAATCGGAAAAAGAATAAAAGACATAGAGACCAGAGTGGGACGGTCTAATGGAACTTCTGAAAGGAGGTAACAGAGAAAGTGGGAAAATCAAGATTCGATGAGATGATGACTGAACATTTTCTATGATTTATGAAAGACATGGGTTCTTTTCTTTTTTAACATCTTTATTGGAGTATAATTGCTTTACATTGTTGTGTTAGTTTCTGCGGTATAACAAAGTGAATCAGCTATACATATATCCCCATATCCCCTCCCTCTCGCGTCTCCCTCCCACCCTCCCTATCCCACCCCTCTAGGTGGTCACAAAGCACCGAGCTGATCTCCCTGTGCTATGTGGCTGCTTCCCACTAGCTATCTATTTTACATTTGGTAGTGTATATAAGACATGGGTTCTTATATTCAAGAAGCTCTGCAAGTCACAAGCAGGATAAAAACAAAATTAATCCACACTGATCCTTAGGATAGGACACTGGGCTGTGAATTCTATTGCCAACCTCAACTCTGAAGCATACACAATAAAGTAACTTTTTCCCTGTGTCTCACAGCAAATTAGTTCCTTCAGTTATAAAATGAGGAAACTTATTACCAACCCTGCTTAGACCTTATGGATGTTACGAGAGTAATAGAAACCTGTTTGCTAGGTTATTGGGAATGTGGAAGTACAAGTACAAGTCAAGTTCTTTATAGCAGAGGCAAGTACCCATTCAGAATTTCTATGAGCTCCACCTTATTAAGTTTCCAGGGAAAAATGTATTGTCCTTACTCTTTAATGAAGGACTAATCTCTGTCCTTCCTATGCCTCTTCTTCTTTCCAATGACTCAGAAGAATACATGTAGAGCAAATCTCTGGAACAGTCCTGGAGGTATCTTGTATCATTAAAGCTCAATATGCAATCCACATTCTAATAATGACCCCGGCTTATGGCCATAATAATGAAATGAAGAAAATGGATATGTAAGTATTTGGAGAAAAAATTAAAACCAACAGATAAACGCAGGAAGTTTTAATTACAGGAAGGAAAGTATCCTTCAGTTTATTTGGGGGAGATGTATGGGGTGCTCTTCAATATCTCTAATCATTTGATTTTGCACAGGACTGGGACAACTTATTCTGATCCTTGCCCATGTCCTGGCCACCGACTGTGCACAATTGATTTCTGGCTTCCTTCGAGCTCTCTCAGCCATCTCCACTAGAGAAGCAGGCGGCAGGTCAGACTGTGGAGGTGGGTACCCAGGTGACCACTTGCCCTGCAGGATCTCACCTACAGGGCCAAATACACCTTCTAGATACACCCTTTTCTGGGTCTGTTTTCATTTCATGTAGATAAATGTGCATTGAGAAAAATGCCAAATAGAAAATGAATTGGAATTCAGAATAAGACTTTGGGTAAATGAGAGGAATGCATTTAATAGTGAAGCACAGAATTTTCCTGTTTTCTTTTGATGCCCCTATTGGTCTGTCCCAATGCATTCCTTATTATTAACTGTACTTTAACCATGTAAGTAAGCATGCATCTTCACACTCATGCTTACTTAATTACATTTTCATGCTTCACAGTTGCCACCTTATTTTAATATATGTTCCTGGTTTGAAAAACAATTTTAAAGCTTTAATGTCCTGGAACAGTCAGCAGAGTTAGTTCAGATTTACAGAGAGGAAGCTGCAAATGTACCTCCTTTTTCAAACTTGTCAAATTGTCAAAAGTTTCGCTGGATTTTTGCATTGCAGCCTGCTAATGATGGCAGAACAGGCATGGTTTTTATTGTCTCAGAACAGAATGTAAAAGACGTATTTTGAAAACATTTGATATTTGATGCGCTTTGAATCACCACACTGTGTATATAATCTTATGGCTATTAAATGAACTCTCTTTTATAAAAATAAGGGATTTTTGAATCTGAGAATATTTTGGGGTTCAGTTTCTATTTTCACTTGAGACAAAAAAAACTTAGGGGGTGTCAAACCATCTCTGAGTAGGATGTGTTGCTAGGAAATCATGATAATAGTATGATTTTTTTTCCATTTCATATCTACCTCTCAAAAATATTTATGTGGATTCCATCTTACACACTTAATTTGAATTGAAATTCTATTAAGGATGCTCTTGGGTTATATTTCTAGTGTCACCAATGAACTTCATTTACTGATTCAGTAAATCTACAGTTAAGGTTTTGACCTCACTGTAGTGTTAATGGTGTAGCCACTATGTTTCAAGCAGGGGTTTGTTTTATTAAATCAATCAAATCAGAGTCACCTTAAGGTTTACCCTTTATTTTTTTACTGAGTAGAAAAAGAATTACTTTAAAGTAAATTAGATCAGAGGTTGCCATACTTTGAATGCAAGTTAAAAATAATTAAGCCTACATAGGAATTAGTCATAAGCCTTTTGTCCCTGTACGCTAAAAAGTACTTCCCATCATGTTTCGGTGACTATTTGTCTATATTTGAGCTTTTCTTTAAGTCCAGGGAATCTGTAGCATTATAATATATTAACATTGTTTACTAATTAATAGAAACTTTTCTTCTGAGAACTCAGCTACTGTGCCTAAGAAATTCAAGTGTGTTCTCCGAACTGAAGAGGGAAAAGTACCTGCAATCCTAGGTTCCTAATCTGGGTACATTGATTATCTATTTTCTACTGAGATACTTAATGGTAGTTACTTTATATATGAGTGGATTTTTCTCTTCAGTGGCATGATGAATGACTATATCGTTGTGCCTGCAGCATGTACATTAGATTTTGAACAAAGCTTCTTTATCAAATGGCAGGTACAACCCTGCTGTTACTGTAATATCTGTAGGAAAAATACAGCGTACGCACTAATCATTTCAAATGGCCTAATCAATACTGGAAATTGCAGGAAAGTGATGCATTGCATATGATAGGTATGTAGAATCAGATGAAAATCTTTTGATTATTGGCACTTTCAATAAAGGGGAAAACTAATAATGTTTTAAAAGCATATGATACTTGTGTAATCAAGGAAAGTTTTCCTAGCAATAATAATTATATGAGTCTTTTACAACTTCCTCCTCTAATTATCCGTTTTATTAGTAGATGCACATCACCATCCATTAGGCAACACTTAAAAACATAATGAGACATTGTTATATATACACATGTATACGTGTGTGTGTGCATATATATCTCTACAAATAGAGGTAGATTCTCAAACAGCATGGTCTATATATCAAAGTATGTTTGTCCTTATAATGAAAACAAAACTATTTACAATTAATATTTCCTCACCATAAACAATATGGAGTTAAGAGAGTTTATGGACTACATCCATGAACCATTCATAATCAGTGTCAACAGCTCAATAAACAGTATCAAGAATCATAGATCTCAGTGTTGAAAGGGGCCTCAAGGGTCATTTGGCTAATCTTCTACCATTTCAAAAATGAGGCAGCTGAGACTCAAAGAAGTTAAATTAGTTACTCAAGGTCACTGTGCTGTGAATAGACACACAGGTGCACACGCACAGAAATACACACACGCAGTGTCATCTCTCTGATGGACAAGATGGCCACATGTCATAGGATAGCCTGAAAACAAATATCCTTATAACAAAGCCTTCTGGGATCTTCAGGAACTAACCCGGCTTGGAAGGGGTACATGATGATAGTACCTCAGATGATTTCTGTTATATAGCAAAAACAAAAAATATATAGCAAAAAAATATATATATATATCTGAGGTTCAGAAATACTTCAGGGCGTAATGTTCCATCTCTCTAGCTGATTAATCCAGTTCTAAGATCCAGTATAATGAGAGGTAATCATGGTAGAAAGAGCAGAAGCTGTCCTCTCTTTGTGAATGCTTACCTTCTATGAGCTTTTGTGCTCCCCTTCAAAGACTATGTGACCAGGAGAAGCCAGATTTTATGAAAGACATGTAGTAGATGCATTTTACAATGCTGATATTAGAAGCCAAGGCCAGTATCTTCAGTATAGGCTAAATGTATTACTGGGATTTCATGGCAAGGAGTTCTATTTTAAGGGAGTATGATTTGACCTGCGGTATATCCAAATCTAAACTATGTTATAACTAGCTTCTAGTGTATTCCTCTTGAGGTATTTTTAAAGACTAATGAGTTAACCTTTGTGAAGTACCATGAGACCTTCAGGTTAAAGAATCCTGTATCAAGTATCAATTCACTGCCACTAACAATACTCAACGTACCTAGAAAACAGACTGAAAATAATCAGTAAACGATTCACTGCAGTCCCCTTGGTATCAGAGCAGCACAGTTAACATGCTAACAGCTAAGCGTCATGCGCTTAGAGGAAGAAAATGATCAATGGCAAAGAGCATATCCACCACCTTTGAAGTGACATGATCCATTATAAGAATCAGATGTTAAATTGCATCCTGTACTGAGCACACTCAATTAAAAGTCTGCACAGTGAGATCATCTCGATGGTTAAGTATGCTCTGTGGGAACAACCTTTATGGAGCTTAAAAATCACAGAAGGACTATTCATACCATGACATCGGAGATTTGGAAGGCATTTCCTCCCCCTATTTTTCAAGTTGGTAGTTTTATTAGGAAGCCTTTTTCCTGAAAGGCTGCAAAGTTTTGGATCATACTTATTCACTCTTTTGTTTCTTTGAGCAAGAGATGCTTCCAGTGTTTTTTCTACCGGGTCTAGAATGGATGAACGTGGCTTTAGTCTGCATTCTAATTTAGTCTACGTTTAGTCCACATTGTATCTGGACAAGAATGTGTCATTCATGCACTTGATATTTGATGCCCTTCATCTCCTTGAACTTTCCCTTTTCAGTAAGCTAATCTATACACCTGAGTCCCTGGCTCCTTGTCTAACTCTTCCTTTGGTGGGGGTGAGGGTGGAGGCTAGAAGGAACGCTAGATGTAGAATGAAATCAACAGCCCTGGTTTCTACTTGCACGTTTGCAAATTAGCCAGGTCTATGGCCTTGGACAAGTCATTGAACCTCGCTGGTCCTCAGTTTCCTCATGTTTCAAAAACTTGTACACTTCTTGTTCATCGTTTACTGTCTATCTCTCCCAGCCAGACTGCAAGCTCCACTAGTGCAGGAATCTTTGTATTCCTCACTGATGTATCCCAAGAGCTAGCACATGGCACATAGTAAGTGCTCAAGGAAAATTTGTTTAATAGAAGAAGTGTAGAGATATGTGGTTCAATGTTTCACAAATGTGGTAGCCTCTAGTTCACCTGTCTCAGCACCCTTAAGGATTCTAGTGCACTAAAGCCAGAGAGGTAAAGCAGTTTGCCCCTAGATGTGAGAGCTAGGGCACCATTCTAACCTCCTCATTTAATTGTCCATTGGCCAAACATTTATTGAGCCCCTATTATGTCCCTGTCATATATGTGGAATCTAAAATATGACACAAATGAACCTATCTACAAAACAGAAACAGACTCACGGACATATAGAACAGACTTGTGGTTGCCAAGGGGGGGTGAGGGAGGGATGGATTGGGAGTTTGGGATTAGCAGATGTAAACTATTATATATAGAACGGGTAAATAACAAGGTCCTACCGTATAGCACATTCAATCGCCTGTAATAAACCATAATGCAAAAGAATATGAAAAAGAATGTATATATATGTATAACTGAATCACTTTGCTGTACAGCAGTAATTCAACTATACTTCAATAAAATAAATTTAAAAAAAAAAAGACTTTTCCAAAGTCTTCTTGGCCGTAGGGTTTCTTCTCAAATAACCCAAGCCCCCCTCTTTGTGCTCTGCAGTACATGGCCTTGGACACAGCCTAGCAATGATACCTCTTTATACATGGTGAATTAGGTGATGGGCTCCCAGAGGACAGTATGTACAATGGTTCAGTGCATGGAGCGTGAAGCCAGAATACCTCAGTCCAAATTCTGACTCTGATACTTGTTATAGGGGTGACTTTGGGCAAGTTATTTAATCTCTCTGTGCCTCAGTTTCCTCATGTGTAAAGTGGGCCTAATTACAGTACTTATCTCATAGGGTTGTTATGAAGATTAAGTGAACAGAAGTCCAACAATTAGAAAAGTGCCTAATACACAATACTTGTTATGTAAGTGTATGCTCTAGGCCATGATACTATATCTGACACATGGAAGGATGGAAGGTATTTAATAACATTTAGTAAATAAATTAATAATCAGGTTAGAGCTATACTGTACAGTCCCCTAATATGCAGTTACTTCCCTTTTGTTAACTATCTTCTAATTGTTCAATGTGTGTTCTCCACTAGCTCCTTGTGTGCAAGGACCACGTCCATCTTGTTCATCACTATATCCCCAGCACCAAGCACCATGCCAAGCACATAGTAGGCACACTACATTTGCTAAGTGTAAAAATGAGTGATTTTTAAGATTTGCATTTTAGTTATTATTACACTGTCTTTAGCATTTTAATCATTTTCTGAAATTGTAAAATGCCATCCTTTCTCCCATATTATTTCTATGTGAGGCAACAAAATTTTGTACAGTGAAGTATTAGGTTAGAATTAATTCCCTTAACAGAGCGATTCTCCTGTTTCTTTATAGTACAGGATTGCAGATTTTTGGTTCAAAACTATTTCAGGTGCTCACAGAGCACCTGTCCTTCTTGCTTATCACGTGCCATTTTACATCCGCAACAAAATTCATCAGCAGAGGCTTTGTAAGAGCTATTACTTATTAATTCTGCTCACTTAATGAGCACATGGTCTGAGGATAAGAAAAAAAATATATAAAGAACGATCCCTTATTTTTGGTTTAGGTGGAAAAACAAGTCACGTACTCAAATACCTACATCACAACGCCTTTTTTTTTTTTTTTTTTAACCGGTACGCGGGCCTGTCACTGCTGTGGCCTCTCCCGTTGCGGAGCACAGGCTCCGGACACGCAGGCTCAGCGGCCGTGGCTCACGGGCCCAGCCGCTCCGTGGCACGTGGGACCTTCCCGGACCGGGGCACGAACCCATGTCCCCTGCATTGGCAGGCGGACTCTCAACCACTGCGCCACCAGGGAAGACCCACAATGCCTTTTTGATTCTCTAGCAATGAGTGTGGTAGGATTTCAGAGGATCCTGTTGATGTGATCAGGAAAAGTTTTATAAAATGGCTAAAACTGTAGTTGGTCTGGGTGGATGAGTTGAATTTTCACAGGTGGACAGGGACTAGCATTCCTGCTGAGGAAAGGGCATAAAGAAAAGTGGGGGTAAGGAGAGCATACAGATCACTTTAGTGCAAGGAGGGATTTATGCAGGAAGCAGAAGTAGAAGATAGGCTGGAGAGAGAGATATGGAATAGTTTGTACTGGGCTTTTGGTAACAGGCTAGGATATCTGAAGGTTTTCTATAGACAACGGAGAACTGTGGATGATGTTAGGGTAGAGAAGCAAAGTTGTGGGACTATTAATCGGGCAGGAACATGGCAATATAGAAATAGAGTAAAGTGCCTGGTTAAGTTGAGTTTTTACATGATGGGACACCCAGTGTAAATATTCTGCAGATGGCTGGAAAGGAAGGACTACTTAAATTTGGGGAAGACATAGATTTCAACTAATCTGTATAGAACTGATAACAAAAGACTTGAGAATGGATGAAATAACTACAGGAGAATACAGAACGAGGACAGAAGTTCAACTACAGAACTATGACAACGAAAAATACGATTAAAAGCCCAGCAGTATGTTGTATATGAAAATCCAGTAAAATACTAGCCTAGGGAATACCTGGAAGCCCTTTATAACCCATGAAGGCATACAGATCAGAGTTTAAGAGACACTACCTTAAGGTAAAGACCGGTAAGAACTTGGGAGTGAAGGAAGAAGAACAAGAAGAAAACTCTGACATACCTGTTGAGCAGTCAGATCCTGTCCACTTGGGATCGCAGCTGCATGTTCCAGTGTCCAGGAGAAAAGTCCCGTGTCCTGAGCACTGCTCTTGACATATGGGAAGTGGCGTTTCACAGTTGATTCCTCCCCAACCAGTAGAACAGTGACATTCTCCTTTTACACAGATGCCATGGCCAGAACACATTGGGTCTAAGCAGTCCTCTGAAGGCCCCAAAAAGGAGGGAAAAGGTTGAAAGTAAACAGGTGTGGCCAGTTTACCTTAGGACAATGAAACCGAGATACACTGATTTCCTAATATTATATCATTTATGCTGTTTTAATTAGGCAATAAAATGACTCATGTAAACGCTGTGTTCAAACCAGAATATTATTAGCACTTAAAAACATGGTAGGCTATCATAAAGGTTGCAACCTAAATTTAGAAGAAGGAAACCACACATATGTTATGTGAAATTATGAGCAGTGTATAGTACTCCCACGTAAATGGGTTGGTGGACCAGTGTGGGCCTTCAATAAGAATTCCTTGGCTTTGTAAGAAAGATCAAGAATTTTTAGTAAGTCATTCCTCGTCTTTTCTGAAATTGGAATCATAGTTCCCAGAAATGGCTTTTATTTGATGTGTCTAGAGGAGTTTTTATATCTATTTAAGTTTGGATTATTTAAGGTATTAGGTGAGGTGACTGCTGTTTCATGAAATCATACAATATAATCAATTTCTTATAATTTCTCATTTATCCCTAAGCACTGAAAATGAAGCATTTTTAACGTAATTTCAAAATTCTTTTCCTCGTGGCTTCTCCTTCTACCAGGATGCTGTGACATAGTTTTCAATGCTTTAGAATATCACAGACTTAATTATATTTGTCTCGGATTCTGTGAAGTCTGGAAATTTTTGGACACATTCTAACAAACACTCTATTTTAGAAGTAGATTCCTATGTTTGCCTTGGGGAAAATCATTTTGTGCTTTTAATTGAGTGACCATCCCACGGAAAATGGGAAAGTTGATTTCCAAATTTTTGATCTTCCCATACAAATAAGATGAGACCAAAATAACTTAACCATGATGAGGATGTATGCTTTGAATTACTTTTCCAGCAATGGAAATAGACTGATACAATCTGCCATCATCTGCAAGACTGGCCTACTTTTAGGGTGTGGCATGTACCATGGAACAGAGTCAGTCTAACTAAGCAGTATTATAATTAGTGTTATTGCCATTATAATTAGCCCATGATCTCAGGATCATTAGCACAATGCTTTAATACCTGAGCGAATCAGCAAATAAACACCAGAAGGTACATCTGATTTCATCCGTTCATTATTTGGAGGGAGAGGAAAAGTCTAAAATGTAGAATATTGTTTCAGAAGGAGGTAATTTTATTACATCAAAATACAATAATCTTAATAAATGATATAGTAGTTAACTTAATATAGTTTCTTTTTTTAGAAGGCCACCTTCCATGAATAGGCAAGTCATACGTAAGTAAGAGGCACAAAGTCATATGGCTGAAAGGACCAGGTTGGTAGTATACATGAATGAGATGGGCTGGATGTAAGAAAACAGGGTGTCAAATGAGTTGAAAATGACACCCCCACGAAAACCTGCCCATGGATGTTTACAGTAGCTCTATTCATAAGTGCCTAAATTTGGAAACAGCCTTGATGTCCTTCAATAGATGAATGGATAAACAAACTGGTGTATCAAGACAATGGAAATTCAGTGAAAAGTAAATGAGCTATCAAGCCATGGAAAGACATGGAGGAGACAAATTCATGTTGCTAAATGGAATAAGCCAGTTTTAACTTTTCCATACTGTGTGATTCGAATTATATGACATTCTGAAAAAGGAAGACTACAGAGACAGTAAAAAGCTCAGTGGTTGCTAGGGGCTGGAGTAGGACGCGGGATAAATAGGTGGAGCACAGAGGATTTTTAGGGCAGTGAAATGATTCTGGATGATACCACGATGGTGGATACATGACATTATCCATTCAGCAAAACCCATATAATGCACAATACCAGGAGTGAACCCTAAGTAAACTATGGGCTTTATTTAGTTACTAATCATAATGTACCAATATTGGTTCATCAATTGTAACAAAGGTACTTTACTAATGCAAGGTGTTAATAATAGGGGAAACTCTGTGTGTGTGTGTGTGTGTGTGTGTATGTAGGGGTGAGGGCTATATGGGAACTCTGTACTTTTTGCTCAATTTTTATATCAGCCTAAAACTTCTCTAAAAAATAAAGTACATTAATTCAACAATGAAAAAAACAAACAAACAAGGTGTGCTGGGAATAAGTGTCCAGTTTAAAGGAAGCTGCTGCTAATTGGCTACAATCATTGCCACCACATAGGAATGTGGGTCCAAGGTTACCAGATTTTCTAGTTGTTCAAGAGAAGCTAGAAACAGAGACTTTTATATGACATTTCTCTATTTTAAATTTTGGGAAATACGTCACATTAAACAACAACGAAAACACCACCACTACCACTTTGTGAATCAAACAAAACCCATCCATGGGCCCAGTTCAACCTGTGAGCTCCTGGTTTGTGATGTCTGACTTAAAATATTTTTTGTTAAAAAACTGTATTTGAAAAGTTTATACCTTTAAACATGGTATTCCTTGCTATCTTGGTTATTCTGTAAATTTTCTTAGTGGCCCCTAGAAGGCAAACATAAGCTAAGTCTTTTTTCCAACGACTTACAAGATTTAAATTAGAAGGGTCTAAATTAATTAGGTTAAATGTTTTTCAGGGCAGATTGTAGATGTTGTGATAGACACCATTTTTTGGTGAATGTCTGTGTGTCCATATAGCATCTGAATGTACAACTTAAATATCATGATTGCAGATGGATTCCCATAAAAACAGCTTCCAAAAGTAACTCAGGAACTCTACTGCCTTCCCTAGGCCCAATGACATTCATATTGGAACAGATACAATCTTTACACCAAAATTCTACTATGGCTAATGGGAAGTGGAAAGCTAAACTCTGGCTTGCTCATGGAGTGGAATGAGATTAAACTCTTTAAAATGCTGTGTAATCGTCTCAATGAGCCATCTTTAAAAAGCAATTATAGTGCATTTTCAGCAGTCTCTTTCCTGAACAACAGTTGTGATGAGACCATCTCCCATGGTAATGGTTTAATATTATTTCTGAAAACAGTCTTATTTGAGGAATGTGACATGAAAAAGGTCTGATTACTAGTAAATTTATTTTCCAATGTGTCTTCTTTAAATTATAAAACTATTACTATTTTGAAGTATGTTTTGTAAATGATAAAACTATTGTGTGTGTATGTGTAAAGGCTCCTTTGGGGGTGAATTTTAATATAAAGGCACTGCCTCAAAACTCATTAGTGGTAAGTCTACTTCCTTAGGCATGGACGTCAAGTTTCAGCAGGAGGTATGTAAAAATAAACAATATAAAGCAATAATAATAATGGTAATTACAAATCACTCCCAAAGAAAACATTCGTGAAATGGTTCCAAATGTGCACGTATTATTTTTATTATGTGCTTTAAAGTAAGATGTAGCCTAGTGCACTCTGTAATAATGAAAGCATGTAAATTAACACCTAAAATCATCAGTATGGAAATTCTCAAGTTATAAAACAGTGTTAAAACGAGGGGGGAAATGCCATTTTTCACTACTGCTCTGCAAGGGCCACAGATAAAGCCTCATGTTAATATTAGAGGCTGTCAGAAGAGACACGAACTCCCCCGCTCCATGTACTAAGGAGACATGTTGAGCATTTAATGGTTTGCAAAGACCACTTACATCTCTACTAGAAACCCAGGATGACACCTTGGACAATTCAGTGAGAGAAAAGCCTGGAGCAATAGATTAACACAGGGCTCTGACCTTCCTCGCATATTTCTCCTTTGTATCCTGGCACACAGATGCAGACTCCCATGATGCAGGTGCCGTGGCCAAAGCACGTTGGGTCAATGCATTGCTCTTCTGGAACGTCGCACTCTGGTCCCTTCCAGCCATTTCGGCAGACACAGTGTCCTTTCTCGTATTCTCCGTTCCCACCACACAGCACAGGGCATGAATCTGAAGGTTGGCAAATGAACTTGTAATGTTCGCATAATGCTTTTAAAATCTCCAAAGAGCAATTCTCTATCGATTCTCGTATAATATTTCTGGTAAAAAAAATTGTACTATTTCTGTCTTACCATTTATTAAATCGGCACATGTTCGTGATTACAAACAGAATTTTCCTCTTATGGGATTGGGGGAAAGATAAATTATAAAAACATCCTGAGTGGAGAAATTATTTCAAGTACTTGCTTTTGATTCCACCATACTCTTAAACAATTATTATTATCATCATTATTATAAGCTAGGATTTTTCTCTTTTATGGTTTTTCTTCCTCAAGCAGATGTATGCTACTTTCAGGAAGAAAACCCTGAAAATCTGTAAAACTAGTAGGGAGTTATTCGTATTATAGAATGTTATCTTTAAAAAGTTGTGCATTTAAAGAGATTTATGCTGGACAGATGTCTGTGCCTACCCCACACTGTGCAGACCTTTATTAGAACACTCACTCCGCTTTGTCACTGTAGGTCTCCTTATTAAAAATATGGGCTTCCTGAGGGCAGGGCCTGTACCTTCTCTTATTCATTTTTTCAATACCAGCCATCACCTCTACTTCTACCTCCCACCTCCTCAAGATCTATCAGAGAACTTGGAACCTAGCAAATGCTGTAGAATTCTCTGTTGAAAACAAATATCGTATATTAACGCATACATTTGGAATCTAGAAAAACGGCACAGATGAATCGGTTTGCAAGGCAGAAATACAGACACAGATGTAGAACAAATGTATGGACACCAAGGGGGGAAAGCGGGGGTGGGTGGTGGTGGTGGTGGTGGGATGAACTGGGAGACTGGGATTGACATGTATACACTGATATGTGTAAAATAGATAACTAATAAGAACCTGCTATATAAAAAATAAATAAAATAAAATTAAAAAAAAAAAGAATTCTCTGTTGAATAGAATTTAATCTAAAGAAAACGGAGTGGCTGAGAAACCTGAGATTAAAGCATTAGCAGACTGAGAACTTTACGAACACACTGCGAATGAGCAGAAAGCATCTCTAAAGTAATAACTGGAAGTCTATGGGGAAAACACAGTGTGATTTATCTACAGCTTTTCAAGAATTAAACTATGGGCAAGTCTAGTTTTAGTAAAGTTTGAAAGTTTAACTTCTGCCTTTCCAGTCTTTCCTTTCTAGGCTACTCACGAATTTGGTGACTGCCTACCCCTTCCTGTTTACCTTGGTGTGTACAACCGGTTACCCACTCTGCCCTTTCTTAAAGTTCATCCATTATAAATGAGTTTATGAAGGGAACAGAAGCATCATGGAGTGGTTGGGTCAGAGGATCCAGGTACGAATCCCAGCTGTTAGATAACCTTGGTATTTCACCTCTCTGAGGTTATTTCCATAACCTCATGCATGCCCATAAAACTGTGATAATAGATCTTTGCATGCCCATAAAACTGTGATAATAGATCTACATCGTAGGACTATCGTAGGATGTAGGAATTAAAAGAAGTACTGCAAAGTGTTTAGAACAGTGCCTGGCAGAGCAAGTGCTCAGCTTTTGGTAGCGGCAGTTCGGATGTTGTTGCTATTGCTGCTGCTACTGCCACTCCTGTCCCTCCTCTTCCTCTTATTGCTACTAATTCTGAGTTCTCAAACGACATTGAGCTCCCTAATCAATCAGTGTAACAGAGCAACCTCACCTCTAGCACAGTCAGGCCCAAGGAATCCTGGGAAGCAGTGACAATGGCCAGAGATACACTCTCCATTTCCATTGCAATTGGTCGAACAGTCATCCATTATTTCTGTTAATAGAGAGAAAAAGAAAAAAAAGAACAAACCTATAGATTGTAGAGTCCTTAATTTTTTTCTAAATTGCGAAAACTCTGGGCCTGTAACAATCTTTGCCCTCTGCTGTCTACAAAGCACTTCCTATTTAAAATCAGATGCCAAAGATTTCTGTAAGATGTCATATGCAGCACCGAATTATTAAAAGCACCCTGGATTTGCTGAATTGGCTATTCAGGAATGAAACTAAAAACCAACCTCACCTCTAAAGTGCATGAAGGGTCTAGATGAGTTGTATTCTTATGAGACATTCACGATAAAGCTAAAAATGTACGAGGATTATAAGTCATTTCTCAAAAGCAAAATGGACTTTAAAATGTAACCCAGAAGACGAAGTCTATTGTTTATTTTTCAAATTTAGGTTGTAGCAAATAAAAATTTCTTCTCTAGCACCTAAAATGCTTAATCTACTATCTTGACAGCTTAAATACGATAATCAGTATTTCATTTTCATTAATAAGTGACAACGGAAAGCTTTTAAAGTAAGTGTTCATATTAAATTCACCACCACTAAAAGCATTAGAACCTAAGTATTTTGTTGAGAAATGCTTTCTTGACTGTAAATGCTTATCAGTTCTTTGCCACTAATTTCCCTTCAATCCATTCTTAGAGAAGAATAGGTTTCAGGGGAATTGAGAAGGCTTTGAAGGTGCCCATAGGTAGTTGTGGTGACATAAAGATGTGCAATGCAACAGTACTTTGATAAGTCTTGTGTTAAGTAACTTGACTGAAGAGGTATAAAGTTATACAAAAATCAGTCTCTGACGAGGACGTTAAAAACTGTTTTTAGTTTAAAACTGTATTTGAGTATGACAGCATCAAATTCCAAGTCTGTGAACTATTATGATATGCATGTTTTACTCCTGTAGCTTAAAAAAATAATCTTCTCATTACTCTTTTCTGGAAGTTTTCCATAACTTAGCACTCCTGGATTCTGACTTTTATGTTCTAGCCCATTACACTCATACTTCTCATATGTACCAGTTTTTTCTTTTCAATCCAAATTATCTACTTCATCTAGTTTCACTTGGATAAGCTATTTCCAATTAGAAGGAAATATTCTAGTAAGTAGTCTTGGCATCTTCCATTAAACTATGAGAATTTATAAAGAGAGTTGGGAAATAGCATTTCTTCAGTTGTGGCCTTTTGACCACCTAGATCAGTAGGATCACCTGAGGCACTTAAAATGCAGATACCTGAGCTTCACTCCAGATTTACTGAATTTGCCTCTGAGGGATGCAGCCCAGTAATCTACATTCTAGCAAATACCTCAGGTGACTCTACAGGCGATGACCGAATTAAAGCATTGAGAACCAATGCTTCAGATAGTAAATTTCCAGGTTAGAGGAATTCTAGTCTAGACTTGGAATTCTGCAATAAAAGCAAGAGGAAGAAAGTGGTATCTAGTCCATTTAGGTGATTCTTAGAAAGCTGAGAATGAATCCAGCGGCTGTGTGAATAGCCACCCTATTATCAATCAGAGATTATTCTTCTGACATCTGTGTGAATACATCAGATTCCTTTTTGCAGGTTTATGGTGGCCTGTTTTCTGATCCCTGTGCTAGAAAACTGAACTGGATAAGAAACTGACACGTGTCATTTGCTGAACAACTGGGCTGGCAGGAATGTAACATTTGACAATGAGCTAACCATTTTTAACTCATTAAAAAATTAGTTATTTTCAGAAAATCATTAATTTATTTAAAAGGTCATTACGAAAAGGCACAAAGGGTCTTTTTTTCTCTTTTCATTCAGAGATGGAACAATTATTATCTATTTTCTTATCTTGCTTTCTTGTACCAAAAAGTAATGGCAGTTCTTAAATCTACATTTGGATTTCCCCTGCCCTGGATGGTTAATAGGAGGCCATGGAGGAAGCTTTCAAAGGTAAATATACTTGAATTTAATTTCACACCAGGTCCTATTGACAACTTTATGGAAGCAGCCTTGTGGGAATGTAGCTATTGTAGAAAAAATGTTTAATAAAGTTTGCTATCAAAATGAATAAAAATCCCTACATCTTATTGACTTATCTAAGAACCGTTCCTGGGCCCATAATGCTGCACAGAGCTTAACACCTGCGATGCAAATGAGAAGAGAAGGCAATATAGGAGGTTTTGGAAGCTGCCATCTCCACTGGGTATCAAAGAGACATCGGGATAGCCTAGGGACTCCAAAAGGAGGATGGCTACAGCAGAAACACATAGATAACTAGTGATGAAAAAGAATGTGCTTTTCTGTTTATACTGGCCTCCAGGAAGTTTGCCTTCTATCTTTTAAATCTTACTTCAGACTCACTTCCTAGACACCAGTTCATTAGAGTTGAGAATCATTTTAAAGTTCTATGCTTCAAACCCTGTTTTTATGCTACAGCCTAAAGCCCCTTGGTTTCTGCATCTGCTCTGATGATGGGTTTTGCTTCTGGCAGGTTTTCTCATGGGAAAAGCCAAAGCTAACGAATAATCGTATGGAATGAGTATGGTCTAAAGGGCAGGGGTTTGGAATCAGAGATACTGAGTGTCTCCAATCTCAATTTTGCCACTTGCTGGCTGTGAGACTTTACCAAATTATTTACTCATCCCAAGCCTCTGATTCCTTACTTGTAATGTAAGTAGCACTATACCTATGCTATCGAGGTTGTGATGAGAATCAAACAAGATAACTGAATGTAAAGCATCCAGCAGAGTGCTTGGGGTGGAATGGCACTCCATAGATGGTATATATTATCATGTTATTGAGCAGGTTGGCTGAGATTAGGGGATATTGATAACTGTGTCTATACAGCTAGAAAATAACATATAATAATATAGGCCAGTAGCTAGCCTATATTAGTCATTCAATAAATGTTGGTTATTAATGCTGTTTTGATCCCTATGAGTAGCAGACCAAATATAGTTAAGATCAATCAACTGACTCTAACATTATCATGAAATAGACAAAGGAGCAACATTTAGAACAGTTCATACAGACCTTAATTTGTTTAATCAAATACATTATCCTCTTTTTTACTATGATTAAGATAAAGTACAAAAACATAAAAATAATGGGGAGAATTTAGAGTGAATAACTTATATACCTTTGACATTTTGGGAAATTTACTTGGATTCTCTTTAAGTGGAATTATAGGAGAAATGTTTCTGTTGCTTCTAATCTTAAAGACAACAGAAGAGTAAAGAAACTGACTTGCATAAGGAAAAGCAAATATGTTGTTGCAGATGAAACTAACAGCTTCATCTCTGGATAACAGAAAATTATATCTCAAAGGTTAGGTTCTTTGGGGGGAGGAAGTAAGGAACAGGAAAAAAACTTCAAGCATGTTTCTGGGTCTATTGATTTTTGAAACGTTAATAGCTTGGTTAGTGTTTTAACTTGAGCTTAGGGGTAAGGATAACAGGAAGAGAGAAAATCTTCTTCACAAATGTTTTAAATCTTCTAATTCCTCTGATTTCGTAGGAGAAACTCAACCTCTCATAACTCATTAGTATTTGCATTATCAAAACTAGGTCTTGGTGGACAAATATCATGAAAGGTGTGTCTGCTGAATTTGCCCCACTGAATCTGTGAGTGGCAAAACAGTGTCATGACTTAAAATACTTTTTTCTCTAATTTAACAAACACTTTGTCTTTTGAAGATGTAAGATCAGTGGAGTTTTCTCTAGGGGGAAAATCATCAGTGCATTTTTATTGCCTTTCTGATTACTTCAGAGGAAAGTTTTTGATAATCTTGCAGCGGGAATACCATTTTCTACTGACAAAAGGTCTTCAGCATCAAGTAAAAATAAAACATAATTGTTATAAAGAGCAGATGGTATATCTATTAACAGTCAACACAATTTCCTAAACATATGGTTGAACAGGTTAACTAAAGGATAAAGTGGTGAGAGGTGTATAGAAAACTGACAGCTGTAAGATACTGTCCCTTCTTTTAAAAGACATGTGTTTTAGGAAAATTCACACAGTAAAACTGTATCTGTGAGTTGTTTACCCTTAGGGCTCTAAATCTGCTAAAGATCTCAGCTTTATTCACACAAAGGGTTATGAGGAATGACTTCACCCAAAAAAATGACAAGAGCTTGCTGTCTCTGATTAACTAGGGTGAAAGTGAATAACAGTGTGTGTAGACATTGTATTAAAAAGAACATGCTTTAAAAGGCTCTGAGTGCAGTGAAAGAGCCATTGTGATGATTTTTAAACTAAACAGTTCTAAAGAAAGAACTTTGAATGAACCAAGTTATTATCCTTAAGACTCTTCTCTACTCTTAAGTTGTATTTTTAAATCTTAATGGTTCTAGAATCAGTTGTTGTAAAGAAGAACTGGATTGATGCTAGTTTTTTCATTTAAAAAGGTATTTATTCACTTTTTCTTTTTTAATAGAACTTGAATTAACAGGGCTTCTCTTGCTTATTTCCCTTCTTCATGAAGTTGTTCATCTATGTATTCTCGGTAACAGTATTAATATTATCCAGGTAAGTATTCCTGTTGAAAACATATAAAAAGGAGCGTGGCAAGTAACCTAAAATAGCAGCAAATAAAGGAGCATTTTAAAAAGCTTAATCAACATTTAAACAACATTACTGACAACAACAATATAAACCTTTCTCATTGTGACCTATCCCGAGTAATGACTTTAAGGTAGAATGAGCAATATGCTTAAATAACATCTGTATCACTTTCACCGCTGACTGTGTCTTTCTGGAGTTATACTGTCAATTCAAAATCATAGCCAAGGCAGCTTACCAATTGCTGTAGTTAACACAAATACTTGCTCCATCTTTTTTCCATCATTGTAAAATGCCAGATACCAAGGCCCTTGGTCCATATACTCTATGAAACCTGTTTCTTGCAGTGAGGTTAAGATCAGGTTCCGAGGGGAGTGCTGGGTATCATCAGAGCTCTTGGAGTCCTGTTTGACCAGTTGTTTTCCATCCATTAGTTTTACAAAATCAAACTGGAACAAATACAAACACAAATATGAGCCGCTACTCTTACTTCTAAGGCTGATAAACATCTCTCATTTCAATTGTGCTACTTCATACTTCTTTGCTTTGGAGGTGGGCAAAGTGGGAGAAGAGGTTATTCATTCTTAAGAATATCTAAACCCAAAAGCATATTATTAATTCTGAAAAAAATAACTGTCTACTATATTTATAAATGTTATAAACCTTTCGGTTTTAGAGTATTAAAAATAACTGTTTAAAAATAACAAACCAAGAAATATAAAAATTCTTATTTAGTATTATGCAAGAGAATCTTGATATTTTACTAAAGTATCTGATAGAAGATACTGGAAAATAGACATTCCCCTTGAAATGTTACCATGACCTTCTTTACAAATTAAAAAGTTTTACAGTTTTTAAAACAAATAAATGAACAGTTGAAAACTTGAGAACATTCATCATAATTTACTACATTTGTGGTAACATATTTAAATATTCAAAGACCCTGTCCTTTTTTTTTTCCTAATCGGTGGACAAGCACATGGCACATGTATCCCAAGCCCCAGATGGTTATGATTCCCTATGCTACTTCTTAGATGGAGCAGGGCCTCAAATGGGTTCATGTAAGGAAGAGATAAGGGAAGGAAATTAAGGGAAATGATGTGGCAAAGGTTTATAAAAGGGTCTTGTAAACCATAGAGGTTTTACATATTTGTGTTTTTATTAACAATAACAAGGGAAAAGTTTTACCTGCAAGACAAAACGTGCCTTTTTGACTCATTTCCCTCTTGATTTGCATTCCTTTATTGGGACCACAGGTCAGGAATGTATGGAAGCAGCGGAGGAGGTGTGGGCACCAAAGCTAATAAGTAAGAGGAGGGGGCTGGGAAGGCTCATGACCATCCTGTTCCAGGAAGGAGAACTCAAGTTGCAAGAATATTTTCTTAAACTCCCTTTTTTGAATCTGCTCTGCTAAATGCTAGTCCTTGTTTCTCAGTACCATTTTTTTCATTCGCTTGACTGTGATTATTCTCGATATTTGCTCATTACAAAAACTGTCTGCCTTCACCTTTGACTCCCACATACTTTGCAAGTCACAACCCCTAAACTATTCATCTCACCACTCTCTAAAAGGGTTAAGAAATACCTATAATATCAAATACCTGAGTATGTGTAGGTGGAATGTTTCTTCTGCCATAAATTCCCAGCAGAGAGTCCTTGGCTAAAGAAATATTGAATTTCAGATATATAGGATGGTGGATAGTAATCTGGAAACGCCAGAATAAGCCAGGTGGAATGGTCTGCATGACCTGTGCACCAATGTCAACTTCTCCGGTGTCTATTGCCCGTCCCTTCTGAAACACTGGTTTTAAAAGTAAAGAAAATTATACATAATATTAATCTTAATTTATAAAGCAATGGTTTTTAGATTTTCAAGAACAGGTATATCAAAAAGACTTACTCAGCTCTTTCTTCCTCCTCACCCCACCCATCTTTTAAGACTTTACCCAAATTTAATATCTTCCAAGGAGCCTTCCATAACCAACCACTATATCAGTCTCTCTTTCCTCTAAACTACTATTGCATTTATTTCCATCATTTGAGTCATTTTAACCATTATTTACTGAACTTTGTCTTGATAGCTGTAGGAGATACAAAGATGAGTAAAATACAGTTCTCGCTCTTAACGAACTTTGAATATAAAAGAGAAAATAGGACAAGTACACAAATATCCACATTGTAAAGAAAAATACCTGAGCTGGGTATACAAAGGAAGGAAAAGGTTTTGGTTGGAGGATACTCATCATTCCTAGCTGTCTCAGTCCCCTTTATATTCTTTAATTTTCTCCTTAGCACTTATCACCACCTAACAGAGCACATGTTTTATTTATTTATTGTTTATCACCTGTTTTCTCCCAATAGAATATAAGGTCCATGAGGCTGTGGCTGTTTTGTTTATTGCTTTATCCCCAGTAACTAGAAAAATATAGGCAAATAGTATGTGATCAGTACATATTTATTCAATGAATGAATGAAAGAATGAATCAGAAAAGCCTATGTATGGGAAGTGGTACTGAAGATGGGTCTTAAAGGATGGAAAGGATTTCAACAGAGCTGTTGGGAAGGATTTCCCATGTGAAGGGAACAGCTTGAACCAAAACAAAGAAAGAAACCGTAAAGCTAAGGTGCAGGGTATGGGTATATAGAGAGGAGCAGTTGGAGATAGGGCTGGAGGGAAAGGACGGCATGATATTCTATAGCTCCTTGAGAGCCAGTCCTAAATAGTTTACTTAGTAAAAGATGGAAAGCCATTAAAGGTTTTTAGGAAGAGGGGAGAGGTTGGGTACATTAGAAAGGCTAATTTTGGGACTTCCCTGGTGGCACAGTGGTTAAGAATCCACCTGCCAATGCAGGGGACACAGGTTCGAGCCCTGGTCTGGGAAGACCCCACATGCCCCGGAGCAAGTAAGCCCATGCACCACAACTACTGAGCCCGTGTACTGCAACTACTGAAGCCCGCGCACCTAGAGCCCATGCTCTGCAACAAGAGAAGCCACCGCAACGAGAAGCCCGCGCACCACAATGAAGAGTAGTCCTCTCTAGCTGCACCTAAAGAAAGCCCGTGCTCAGCAACGAAGACCCAACGCAGCCAAAAAAATAAATTAAAAAAAAAAAAAAAGGCTAATCTTGAGGCAGAAAGTAGGATGCTTTAGAGCAGGAAGGCACAAGAACGATATAGGAATTATGGGGCAATAATTCAGGTGAATGACATGAAGATCTAAATTTAGGGTAGAACCAACAGCTCATGTGGAAAAAGTACATTCAATCAATTGTAAAATTAATAAGTGGGACTACATCAAACTAAAGAGATTCTGCACAGCAAAGGAAACAATAAATAAATTGCAAAGGCAACCTACAGAATGGGAGAAAATACTTGCAAACCATATGCAGCCATCCCTCAGTTCTGTGAGGGATCAGTTCTAGGATCCCCACGGATCCTAGAATCTGTGGATGCTCAAGTCCCGTATATAAAATGGCAAAGTATTTGCACGTGACCTATGTATATCCTCTCATATACTTCAAATCGTCTCTAGATGGCTGACAATACCTAATACAATGTAGATGCTATGTAAATAGTTGCTCACTTGTGGCGAATTCATATTTTGCTTTTTGGAACTTTCTGGAATTTTTTTCCCTGAGTATTTTTGATTCGAGGTTGGTTGAATCCGCAGATGTGGAACCCGAGAATATGGAAGGCTAAATGTATCTGATAAGGCATTAATATCCAAAATATATAAAGAACTTGTACAACTTAATAGCAAAACAGCAAATAATCCAATTTTTAAAAATGGACAAAGGACTCGAATATATATATTTTCCAAAGAAGACATATTAATGGCCGATAGGCATATGAAAGTTGCTTAACATCACTAATCACTGGGGGAATGCAAATCAAAAATCACAAAATCACCTCACACCTGTTTGGTTAGATATTATCAAAAACACAAGAGATAGGGCTTCCCTGGTGGCGCAGTGGTTGAGAATCTGCCTGCCAATGCAGGGGACACGGGTTCGAGCCCTGGTCTGGGAGGATCCCACATGCCGCGGAGCAACTGGGCCCGTGAGCCACAACTACTGAGCCTGCGCATCTGGAGCCTGTGCTCCGCAACGAGAGGCCGCCATAGTGAGAGGCCTGCACACCGCGATGAAGAGTGGCCCCCGCTTGCCACAACTAGAGAAAGCCCTAGCATAAAAACGAAGACCCAACACAGCAAAAATAAATAAATTAATTAATAAACTCCTACCCCCAACATCTTCTTTAAAAAAAGAAAGACAAGAGATAAATGTTGGTGAGGATGTGGAGAAAAGAAAACCCTTGTGCACTGTTGGGAGAAATGCAAAATGGTATTGCCATTTTGGAAAACAGTATGGAGGTTCCTCAAAAAACTAAAAATAGAACTACCATATGATACAGCAGTCCTACCCCTGGGTATATATCCAAAGGAATTGAAATCAGGATCCCAAAGAGATATCTGCACTCCCATATTCATTGCAGCATTATTTACAATAGCCAAGATATGGAAACAACCTAAATGTCCTTCAGTGGATAAATGGATAAAGAAGATGTGAGATTTTATATATATATATATATATACACATACATATATATATATTACTCAGCCATAAAAAAGAAGAAATCCTGCCATTGGCAACAACGTGGATGAATCTGAAGGGCATTATGCTTAGTGAAATAAGGCAGACAGAAAGAAGTCGATTTCATGGAAACAAGAATAGAATGGTGGTTGCCAGGGCTGGAGGGAGGGGAAAATGGGGTGATGTAGGTCAAAGGGTACAAATGTTCAGTTATAAGATGTTTTGAGGATCTAATGTACAGCATGGTGACTATAGCTAATAATATGGCAATGTATACTTGAAAAATGCTGTCAGTAAATCTTAAGCATTTTCACCACACACACACACACACACACATGAGTTGACTGTGTTAACTATGCGAGGTGATGAATGTTTTAATTATCTTGATCTTGGTAATCATTCTACAATATATATGTATACCAAATCATCATGCTGTATATTTTAAATATATATGATCATATTTGTCAATTATGCCTCAATAATGTTTAAAAAAATCACATATTATCTGGGAAGTGTAAAACTGGATTATCCTGAAGAATGGTACAAATATCAACTAACTTCAGATTATTATAAATTTTAAAAATCTTATAACTTCAAGCATAAATACTAAAAACGAAAAATTTATTTTTTGAACTAGCATAGAGAAAATAATACTGAGATAAAAATCATTTATCTAAACAAAGGTAAGAAGGGGAAGACAGACTAGATGGGACAATTAGAAAACATAAAAGAAGATGGAAGATAAATTTCATATATCTATATCTATAATTAAAAATAAAGAGTACTGAACTAAACATTTGTGTTAAAAGGTAAGAACCACCATTTGGAATTAAGAAGTAAAATCTAATTATGTTTCTTACAAAAAACATATCTAAAATATAAAGAGAGTTATTTATAATAAAAAAACAAATTATTTCCCCAGGAAGAAAAGACAAGAAAAAAAGAAAAAAAAAATGGAAGAAGACAATGTAAAGGACAGTTTTATAGCAGTGCTTCTCAAACTGGAATGTGTAGGGACTTCCCTGGCGGTCCAATGGTTAGGACTCAGTGCTTTTCACTGCCAGGGCCCGGATTCAATCCCTGGTTGGGGAACTAAGACCCTGCGAGTTCCCAACTAATGCCCATGCTTCGTGGTCCACAGCCCATATTCTGGGAAGCAAGGTTCTGAGGACCCTGGGAACCTACGTGTGGGGAATGCGGTGGGGTGGTCAAAATTGTAATTTTGTGTGACTTAGTGACAGTAGCAAAAACAGGAAACCTAGAAGGAGCTGGTTAGTATGAGACAATGTTAGTGTATCAGGTCTTTATTATTTCTTGCCATATTTTCTAATTATTTCAGCTGTGCTAGCTTAATATCAGTTTCTTGGGATTCTTTATTATGTGGTGGTGGGGAGGGAAGAGAGAGAAGCAGAGGGGCAAGAATTAGTTTGCCTTGATTTTAAGCAAGGAGGATTACATCTCAGGAGGGCAAGTTCAATTTGGCCTCATTTCACTCTGCCTTTATATTTTGCAGCCATCAACTCCTTTTCCACACCAAACACAGTTTAAAAACACACATGGTCTCTGTCCTTTGTGTTCACCCACTATAAAATTAACAGCCCATTAAGAAACACACCTGCAGTGGCTTTATTCAGAGGCCAGTGCCTTGCAGCTTTTAACTCCCTAAAATACCTCCATTATTGCTTTCTGTGTTAAGGCTAAGAGTAATAACTATTTTAAGAATGTTCACTGTTAACTGTTAATAATAGATTTCAAATGCAATTTTGAACATAATTATGTATTACAGGACACATAATTTTGTGGAATTGACATTTATAATAAAATATGCCCTTTGAGATGATAAATGACCAACTGAGGACCTTATTTTTCAGTGGAAGTTACTTTTTTCCATGTGAGGCAGAACAGTTTGGTCCCTAAAGGGTTGATTATACATTTAACTCCTAAGGTCCTGGAGCGGACAAATCTCTTCAATCAGCAGTAATTAACAGACCATGTTTATGTGGACACGTCTGTTCTCAATTTAATGTTCAGTTTGTTCAACTGCTATCCTCATTAGGGGCTTTTATCACTTGTTAAAATGCATCATTTGGTCATGCAAACAATATTATAAACATAAGAATTTAAAATGTTTTAGGTTCAATTTCTCCAAAGAAGACATACAGATGGCCAAGAAGCACATGAAAAGCTGCTCAACATCACTAATTATTAGAGAAATGCAAATCAAAACTACAATGAGGTATCACCTCACACCAGTTAGAATGGGCATCATCAGGAAATCTACAAACAACAAATGCTGGAGAGGGTGTGGAGAAAAGGGAACCCTCCTGCACTGCTGGTGGGAATGTAAATTGATACAGCCACTATGGAGAACAGTATGGAGGTTCCTTAAAAAACTACAAATAGAAGTACCATATGACCCAGCAATCCCACTACTGGGCATATACCCTGAGAAAACCATAATTCAAAAAGACACATGCACCCCAATGTTCATTGCAGCACTATTTACAATAGCCAGGTCATGGAAGCAACCTATTCAGGTTTAGCAACCCATCAACAGACGAATGGATAAAGAAGATGTGGTACATATATACGATGGAATGTTACTCAGCCATAAAAAGGAACGAAATTGGGTCATTTGTAGAGAACGTGGATGGATCTAGAGACTGTCATACAGAGTGAAGTAAGTCAGAAAGAGAAAAACAAATATTGTGTATTAACTCATATATGTGGAACTTAGAAAAATGGTACAGATGAACTGGTTTGCAGGGCAGAAATAGAGACACAGATGTAGAGAACAAACGTATGGATATCAAGGGGGTGGGGGGGGGTCGGGTGGTGGTGGTGTGATGAATTGGGAGATTGGGACTGACATATATACACTAATATGTATAAAATGGAAGACTAATAAGAACCTGCTGTATAAAAAAAATTTAAAAATAAAATTCAAAAATTCAAAAAAAAAAAACCAGCATGGCACATGACAAGTGCTCAATAAATGATCGTTATTATTTGTACCTAGAAATACCATCATTCCTGGTGCTGTGCAATGTAGATTTTCACCATAGTATTTAGCTCATTAACAGCAAATAAATTCACTTTGAAATAAAAAAAGTGACAAAAAATGTTTTAGGTTCAGCAAACGGTATTTTAAAGGTGCTGTGAACAGTCTCCAATGAATATAGATTCTGTCATTTTTAAAAAATCAGGACAAAACTGGCTGATGGACATTAACCTTTATATATGAGCTTTACCGAATGCTACACCATCTCTCCTTCTGTATTTTACAGCATCATATATTGCATAATAAGGCCACTTAAATGTTATTCACCAAATCTAAAGAAACTCATGAAGTTGTGTTGTTGGAGTTTCCTAGTTATTAGCATTACCAAATATCCAAAGCATATATACATGTCATTTATAAAAATTTTAAAAGAAGATGGTCTTACCCTTTGAGAGCCTGCATCACAGTTAAGACAAGGTAGGTAAAGAGACGTGACAACATGAATGAACATGTGGGCTATAACTTAAATAAAAATAGCAAAGCAAGCTTTTTGCAATGATTTGGTATTAGAGAAATTCTCACAGCTTGCAGATGGAAAATTTCTCAGCCCCTAACCTTTTAGAGCTTAGTGCATCAGAAAGGAAGATATCTCCCTGTTAGCAATTTACTTCACTAAATAGACTGTTCCTTTTTCACTTCTCCCAAAATTAGTTATGGATTACAATGTGGTGATTATTGGTTAATTTATTATTTCATTATTTTTCTTAATGTAGTTCAAAGGAGGAAACTAAAGAGAAATAAATTACATGCAAAAAAACAATATGTAATGTGATTTCATGATGAAATTCTGCATCAATATAGGTAAGTGGAATAAGTTTGGACAAACTTAACACTGATTCTGATCCTTCATTTGCAAATCGTCAGTGGCAGAGTTAAAATACAGCACTAAGGGTACAGATTTCGTTTTAATTATCATTTTAATACTCATGTTTTAATTATCACTTAATCACTTATTTTACTGAAGCATATCAGAAGGCCCAAGAGGGTCATATTCTTCAGTAACAGGCACTTCCTTGCACAAATCCAAGATGAAGTGCAGACAGCCACGGATTATATCAGACTGTGAAGTACTGTAGCTATCACAGTCTCACCAATATCCACCAATTTAGTTTGAGCTAAACACTCTCTTTACAGGTTGCAACACAGGCATCAACTGCAGAGTAGGAAAAAACAATGGCAGATAGGCTGGGTTGAAGGATGGCAAACTGATGGTGCAAAAGGAGAAGGTCAAGCTACCTGAAAGATAAAATACAGAGGCTGGAATTGGTGACAGACATCATATGTAGTGGTTCTATTGACTAAACCAAAGCTTCGTTCAGACACATACCTGACTACTAATAACATGATTTTAATAGCATTGTCCTTATAAGAGAGGGGGTAAATAACTGGACATAACATGTATTTGTTTTTTCTACTTAATATAGCTAGACTGGATTCAATGATTCTGTGCAAAACTCAGTGGGACATTAGTAGAAGATACTGACACATGGTTATTTAAAAGATTCCACTATCAGGTCCTTGTGTAAAAATGACTAGTTTAAAGGCTTTGGTTGTGTCCATAACAGCAATCTTAGAAGTCTTTTAAAGACATTTGCAAATTCCATAAAAAGTATCTAAGCTAAAAAAGTACCGTTTTAACTGAAGGGAATGTTGTCCAAAGAGATGAAAAAGAAATATGCCTTAAGATTCTATTTCCCCTTCACTTCATCCTATAGCACAAAATACACAATCAAGTGGCTTTGGTACGTCTTTCACCTGAATTAGTCCTAGTGTGCCTCTCATGTTTTAAGTACCATCTTCTTTGTGTTCTTTCAAATACAATAATTGTTCCACAGTAACAAGTCATTGTGAAATTTAGAATATCAGTGCTTGGAGCAAAATGGGCCTATTCCCTGTGATCCAAAGGTGTTAAGAGATGAAAAGAGGATGGGGAAAAACCTAACCTGTCCATCTATGTGGCTTTGTATAATTTTCCTTATACGAACCATTGAAGAAAAGTATGTATTCAACTCTCACTTTCCAGATGGTGTATTACACATGCCTTTTATATTGTTACACCCAGGAGTACGCAGGAGAAAGAAAAGGAAGAATGAACCTTGTACATAGTAGGCGCTTGGTAAATACTGTTTCAGTGAATTAATGAAATAGTAATCTTGATAACTTATTTAGTACTGTTGATCATTTATTTTGACATTTCAGTACAAGGTCTGGTGCGAGGAAGAATTGAAATCATCTACATACATAGACCTTTGGGAATTGACTGTGAATAAAATATGTTCAGCAATGAAATACCTCTGTCTTACTGACAATGATAATAGCTGATTGTGTAGAAAAGTCCATTAACTAATCTTACACTTGAGAAATACACTACTGTATAAGTGTAAATAGTTATGTCCACACACTGACAGACTTCAGATTCCAGTACAGTATCTTATCGAGTATTGCATACATCTTCTCAGACAGAAATAAAATGGCATTGTTAAAATCTTACCCTTAATTAAAGGACTAATTTTGAATTGCATTTTGACTCTATAGATCTACTTTTGAACACATATCAGCATTATTCATAACAGCCAAAAAAGGTGAAAATCCACAAAGATCCATCAACCAATGAATGGATAAACAAAATACGTTATATCCATACAGTGGAAGATTATCATACAATGGAATATGATAAAAAGGAACAAACCTTGAAAACTTTATGTTAAGTGAAGGAAGCCAGAAAAGAAAAGGCTACACATTATGACCGCATTTATAGGAAATGTACAAATAGGCAAATCTATAGAAACAGAAAGTAAATTAGTGGTAGCCAGGGGCTGGGGAGAGCTGGGGATACGAAGTGACTGCCAGTGCCTATGAAGTTTCTTTTTGGCGTGATGAAAATGTTCTAGAATTAAATAGTAGTGATGGCTACCCAACTCTGAATATACTAAGAATCACTGAACTGTAGACATTAAATCAGTGAATTATACAGTATGTAAATTACAGCTGGCCCTCCATATCCATGGGTTCCATATCCGTGGATTCAACTAATGGTGAATCAAAAATACTCAGAAAAACAAAATCCCAGAAAGTTCCATAAAGCAAAACTTGAATTTGCTGCACTCAAATATACAACTATTTACATAGAATTTACATTGTATTCGGTATTATAAGTAATCTAGAGATGATTTAAGGTATATGGGAGGATGTGCATAATTTATACACAAATACTACACCATTTTATATAAGGGACTTGAGCATCCACAGGTTTTGGTCCCTGGGTGGGTCCTGGAACCAATCCCCGTGGATACCAAGGGACAACCGTATATGGATGTACATATTCCTGTCACTTTTTAAAAAAATTCTAATCATACAACTGTATATCTCAACAAAGCTATTACAAAAAATATGGTTGGAAGGTATAAATTGCCATGGATAACCTACACACACATTCACACAAACTATCATGCACTGTCATAAGAGTTTTGATGTGTTTCCAAATGGTATTAGAAGGTCACCTGTTACCTAGAAGCTGAACTGTCTCCTGGCCAGTACTTTTAGGACATGTAATTGGTAGTTCACAGCAGGGACGCCTATTTTCTATATTTTATACAATGTTAGATGTTTGTTATAGGTAGGTTACTATGATCACATCCTTCTGGACTTTGGGATAGTGGCAGGAGGGCAGGTCATGGCTCATTTTCTGTAGCTTCCCCCTTTGTATCTTAGAATATAAGTTCCCAGAGGACAGGACAGTCACGTCTGTCTAAATTCTTGACATCTACGTACCAGGCATTTAATAAACACAATTATATTATGACCCTCCTATCCCATAGCTGAGAGTAATGAGGGGGGTACATATCTTCTTATGCCAGGTCTTGGGAAAGAGAAGCAGCCAGCGTAGGCACCAGTTCTCATGGGTTGTCATATTGCTACAGATTTTGATACATTTTGAGAATCCAGAAAATCTATAATTATATCAAATTAAAACTTTGTGACTTCCCTGGTGGTGCAGTGGTTAAGAATCCGCCTGCCAATGTAGGGGACATGGGTTCAAGCCCTGGTCCGGGAGGATCTCACATGCCGCAGAGCAACTAAGCCCATGCACCACAACTACTGAGCCTGCAAGCTAGAGCCCGCATGCCACAACTACTGAGCCCGTGTGCTGCAAGTACTGAAGCCCGTGTGGCTAGAGCCTGTGCTCCGCAACAGGAGAAGCCACCACAATGAGAAGGCCGCACACCACAATGAAGAGTAGTCCCTGCTCACCGCAACTAGAGAAAGCCCGCACACAGCAACAAAGACCCAACGCAGCCAAAAATAAATTAATCAAAAAAAATTAAAACTTTTCTTCACAAATAAAACTCATTACAGAGAGTAATAATAATAACATAACATCTATTGAACGTATTGTGTCCTCTTTTTGAACTCCTACCTCTTATTTCCACAATATCAAAGTGTCTCTCTCATACACAGTGTGCCATACAATCGGTGTCAGTTTATCTCTGAGGCTCCTCCCTCCCCTTCTCTCCTCCTCAGAGACTTTGTCCCTTTACCATCTCCTTTCTTACTAGCACCATCCATGTCTCCCTCTCTACTGGTTTCTTATTCTGTATATTCAAACAACCACACATCTCTCTTCTTTAATAAAAAAAAGGAATAAAATGAAACAACTGCCCCTTCATCTAGTTATCAAACTATTTATATCCTTCCTTTCCTTGCCAAACTGTCTCCATCTGCTGCCTCTATTGCTTCATTATTCATTTACCACATAGGTTATTACCACCTGCATTTCCCCCTTACCACCCTATCATTCCAGTCTCCTAAACGTGCGCTCTTTAAGGTCAACTAGGATTGATTTTTCTTGTTTCTCAAAGCTCAGCTCAAGCTACTTCTATAATAACAATCATCTTTTCATCTTCTTTCTTTTAAGTCTCTTAGTCAGCTAACCATCTTATTTCTATTTCTGTACAACAGTTGGTTGCATGTTATTTTGCACTGTGTGTGTATGTATGCATGTTTCTTCCAGCTCTACTATTTAATAGGAACTTTCTCAAGGGCAAAAGCTATGTCTTCTGCTTCATTTTTTAACTCTCCACAGTACTTACTACAGTTAAAATAGCACCTTGACTCAAAGTAGCATTAAAAATCATGAGCTTCTACTCTATGTTTCTGAATACTAAGATTTCATTTTTCTTCCCTTGATATTATTTTAATGGAGAGTTTGAGGTGGTCAAGAATCTCATACAATTCAACTTTTTACATGTATTCTTCCCTCTCACTGAACCACTGGCAATGGCAAGACGGAATCCGTATACAGTCCTGGTGAAGACACCTTTGGTAGGATATAAAATGGAAATAGGAAAAGGCAACTAAAATGACTAAGGGAGCACAGGAGCTACAAGTAGTGTACAGAAGTAAAACCAAAGACTCTTAGTATTAGAAAAGCAAAGGCTAAGAAAGGATTTGTGATTATTATCTATGGGATTGCCAGAGTTATGCATAGGAAAAAATGCAGACTTGTGCATTAGATCCTGGAACTTTAGCACTTTATTTTCAAAAGTAAATTTTACATACTAGAGTTACCTTGACTTCACGAAAAAGCTACTAAATGTTTGAACTTCCTCCAAAAATAATACAGGCTGAAAGATATAACTGGACACTCAACAGGATTAGATATACACATGGTTGATAAATTTCTACAATGGACTGCTTCTTTCAAAAAACTAAGACGTTATAAACATGTTATGGGAAGATCCCGTAGCTTTCAAAGGACTACTCCAAGAGGATAAATATGTCATTCTATAGCATACCATTTAGTGCCTCTGTCAGGTGTAGACTATTGGGGTAGAGGGACCAAAAGGCAGACATATTTCATAGGCATCACAGGAAAGGTATGTTTAAAAAAAAAGTTTAAAAAAAGGGAAAATGAGGATTAAAATGAAACAAGAATGAAACGTAAAACATATATGGCCAAGAACATTTAACATGAATTTTTTATAATGTAAATAAGTTGGCCTTTTAGCATAGTGAACGCTTTCCATAAATCTTTTTAGAAGTCAGGCCTCCAGTATGCTTTAGAAAAGCTTTTGTTAAAACTGAGGTATATTGATAAAGTGATTTAATATAGTGGAAAACAAGCTGCAGCACTCTAGCTGGGCCCCCTGAAACCTTGTGTTAGAGAAACATCTATATAGCATTATAGGAAACATTTACTGTAATTTGCCATCAATCTTTAAAACTAATAATGTTATGCTCCCAACACTGTTGTCTTTGTTAGTGCATTACTACTATTTTATTCATGTGGTTTGTTGTGCTTATATGAATTATTCGCAATTCTACAACAATATCCTAGGCTCTAATATCCTCTAAGTAAAAGATACTGAAACTATGGGCTGACTCAAAGGGCAACTGAGTGCATTTTAATATCGACAAGTCCTATGGACGAATATTGAAGAACCACAGAATTATAATGCAGGACTGTGTTCCATCTGAATGCACAATGATTACCTGGGTGGGGATGGTGCAGTTTTTTACTCTGGTACCACAAAATGGATCTTCACTTACTGACTGGGTCTGTGAAATAAATATCAGTGAAACTGTAAGTAAATTTAGAATTCAACCTGTTATTCAGGGCCCACAACTGTTATAGCATAAATTGCCTCCAAATGTATCTATGCTGTAGGTGGAAAGAAAACAAAACAAAGCCAAAAAACAAGCAACACACACACACACACACACACACACACACACACACACACACCCCTCTTCAGCTAAGTCTACAAGGAAAGGAGGTCAGAAAGGTGCATTCTGTGCTGTTGTTTAATTTTCAATTCCCAAGGGTACTTGCGTGTGTGCAAGTGTATGTGTTCTC
Source organism: Globicephala melas (assembly GCF_963455315.2). Lineage (NCBI taxonomy): Eukaryota > Metazoa > Chordata > Mammalia > Artiodactyla > Delphinidae > Globicephala > Globicephala melas. Next base: position 23,081,843 of record NC_083335.1, on the reverse strand, counting down.
CTTTGAGGAGGGGGGAGTGCTTGGGGAACCTAGATCTTTGGTGTGAAATGTAAGATTTGCAAAGTACTCTTCGGGAGAGGAGGGAGATAAAGATGGCAGAGTAAGAGGACATGGAGCTCACATCCCCCTACCAACACATCAAAAATACATCTACATGTGGAACAATCCTCACTGAAAACTAAATGGAAACTGGTTAGAAGGACTCCTATACAACCAAGGTTATAAGAAAGATACACACATAATCGGGTAGGAGTGAAAGAAAAGTCTTGGCTTGGGACCTGTGCACCTGGGAGGGGAACTGGAGGAAAAGGGATATCACATAGGCAGATACCGGCCCTGGGGAGTGAGCAGGTCGAGCCACAGACTGGACGTCTCAGTCCATGAGTACTATGTGGAGAAGACAAGCCCCCTTAGCTGTCTGGAGGACCGCTGGATCAGATAGAAAGTCTGGTGAAGCCTGGACTCTGCTTGTGAGGTCTGCCCCAGCAGTTGCTGGGTTTCCTGAGACCACCATGCCATGCACCACAGCCTGAGCTGAGTGAACGCTCTGGCCCCGGTCACTCCACGCCATAGCACGGCACTGGATCTGGGGCTGATATGACCGGGGAAAAGATCAGATCACGGGCCGCCGAGGTGATCCAGTGCGGGGGCAGAGCTATTGTTAGCACTTATTCAGGCAGTGCCTCAGAAGAAGCCCAGATCTCTGACAGCAGCCGCTCTACTGCAGCTCACTACTTGATACACACGGAGAGTCCAAGCGGGTCCCGCCAGACCTGTGGAGCAATTCCACAAGGGGGCAGGGGTGGTGGAGGCAGTGGGCAGTGATCAACTGTGAGAAACGAAGGGGTCTCGCACCCGAGGCTGCATCTGAGTGAAGCCTCAGACACCTACACAGGCAGTGCATCAGACCTCTGCCTGCACATGGGCCCCGCTTATTTCAGCACTCCCCTCCTCTGGGGCAAAGGTCTCAGTGTGGGGAAGGTGAAAATCACACACTTGAAACAGAGCCAGCTCAAGTCAAACCCTTGGGGCTTCTGCTCCAGCAACTTGATTAGACCCTGCCCCTGACAGGGCGGTGATAACCACTGAGCAGAGAGGAAGTCCCACCTCACACCCTGAGCAGCTCTAGTTCCTCCATTTCCAGCCTCACACCTTACCAAGGTGAGAGCTGCCAGCACACCCTGAGGGAAGATGTGATTTGCATCCACGTCAAATCCAGTCCTCCCATCAAAGGCGCTGGGCACTAGCAGTCTGTCTGGGGCTGCTCCCACATAAGAACACTCCTTCAAGACCACAACAGGTAACTGTTTCACCTAAATTCATACAGATGGAGAAAGTTAAGCAAAATGAAAGTGCAGAGGAACTACTTTCAACTGAAAGAGCAAGAGAAAAGTCCTGAAAAAATGAAACAAAGTATCAGATAATAATTTATCAGATAAAGAATTCAAAACATTGGTATAAAAATGTTAACTGAATTACAGAAAAGAAATTATCTAAACAATGAACATTTTAACAAGGAACCAGCCCAAACAGAAATGAATAATCAAAAGTTGAAACAAAAAACGTATTAGAATGAATATCAGACTAAGTGATACAGAAGAATGCATAAGTGGTCTGGAAGATAGAATAATGGAAATCACCCAATCAGAACAGCAGAAAGAAAAACAAATTAAAAAAAAAAATGAAAGCAACTTAAGAGATCTCTAAGATAATATCAAGCTTTCCAACATTTGCACTATAGGGGTTCCAAATGGAGAATAGAAAGAGAAGGGGATCAAAAATGTATTTGAGGAAATTATGGCTAAAAATTTCGCAAACCTGAAGAAGGAAACAGATATCCAGGTACAGGAAGCACAGAGGGTCCCAAACAAGATGAACCCAAACAGCCACAGCAAGAAATATCATAATTAAAATGCCAAAAGTTAAAGATAAAGAGAGAATCCTAAAGGCAGCAAGAGAAAAACAAAGATTCACATACAAGGGAATCCCCATAAGGCTACTAGCTGATTTCTCTGCAGAAACTGTGCAGGCCAGAAGGGAGGTGCATAATATATTCAAAGTCCTGAAAGGGAAACACCTGCAACCTGAGATACTTTACCTAGCAAGACTGTCATTTAGAATAGAAGGACAACAAGTAATAAAATGGCAATAAGTACATACCTATCAATAATTACTTGAAGCGTCAATGGACTAAATGCTCTGATCAAAAGACATAAGGTGGCTGGTTGGATTAAAAAAACAAGACCCTTCTGTATGCCAACAAATTGGACAACCTAGAAGAAATGGACAAATTTCTTAAAAGATATAATCTGCCAAGACAGAATCAAGAAGAAATGGACAATACAAACACAGAGACCACTAGTAGTGAAATTGAAGCTGTAATAAAAAAGACTCCCAGCAAACAGAAGTCCAGGACCAGACAGCTTCACAGGGGAATTCTATAAAACATATAAAGAAGAACTAATACCTATCCTCAAATTATTCAAAAAAAATTGAAGAGGATGGAACACTCCTAAATTCATTCTACGAAGCCACCATCACCTTGATACCAAAATCAGACAAAGACATGACCAAAAAGGAAAATTACAGACCAATATCTCTGATGAATATAGATGCAAAAATCCTCAACAAAATATTAGCAAACCAAATCCAACAATACACAAAAAGAATCAGACACCATGATCAAGTTGGAGTTATGCCAAGGACACAAGGATGCTTCAAAATTCAAAAATCAATCAATGTGATACACAACACTGACAAAAGGAAGAATAGAAATAGAAATCACATGATCATCTCAATAGACACAGAAAAAGCAGTTGACAAAAATTTAACATCCATTGATAAAAACTCTCATCAGAGTAGGTATAGAGGGAACAAATCTCAATATAATAAAGGCCATTTATGACAAACCCACAGCTAACATCATACTCAAGGGTGTAAAACTGAAAGCATTTCCTCTAAATTCAGGAGCAAGACAAGGATGGCCACTCTCACCACTTCTATTTAACATAGTATTGGAAGTCCTAGCCACAAAAATCAGACAAGAAAAAGAAATAAAAGGCATCCAAATTGGAAAGGAAGAATTAAAACTGTCACTCTTTGCAGATAACATAATACTTTATATAGAAAACCCTAAAGTCTCCACCGAAAAACTATTAGAACTAATAAATGAATTCCACAAAGTTGCAGGATACAAGATTAATATACAGAAATCTGTTGCTTTTCTATATAATAATAATTAACTATCAGAAAGAGAAGGAATAAAATATCAAGGAAAAACTTAATCAAGGAGGTGAAAGACCTATACTCTGAAAACTATAAACATTGATGAAGGAAACTGAAGATGATACAAAGAAATGGGAAGATACCCCATGCTCTTGCATTAGAAGAATTAATATTGTTAAAATGTCCATAATACCTAAAGCAATCTACAGATTTAATGCAATTCCTATCAAAATATCCAAGACATTTTTCACAGAACTAGAACAAATAATACTAAAATTCATATGGAACCACAAAAGACCCTGAATTGCCAAAGCAATCCTGAGAATAAAGAACAAAGCTGGAGATATCACACTCCCAGAGTTCATACTATAATACAAAGCTACAGTAATCAAAAAGCACAGTACTGGGGCTTCCCTGGTGGCGCAGTGGTTGAGAGTCCGCCTGCCGATGCAGGGGACACGGGTTCGTGCCCCGGTCTGGGAAGATCCCACGTGCCGTGGAGCGGCTGGGCCCGTGAGCCATGGCCACTGAGCCTGCGCGTCCAGAGCCTGTGCTCCGCGACGGGAGAGGCCACAACAGTGAGAGGCCCGCGTATCGCAAAACAAAACAAAACAAAACAAAAAAAACGCACAGTTACTGGCACTAAAACAGACACATTGATCAATGAAATAGAATAGAGAGCCCAGAAATAAAACCCATGCACCTATCATCAATTAATCTATGATAAAGGAGGCAAGAATATACAATGGAGAAAAGACAGTCTCTCCAACAAGTGGTACTAGGAAAACTGGACAGACACATGTAAAACAATGAGATCAGAACATTTCCTCATACCATATACAAAAATAAACTCAAAATGGATTAAAGACCTAAATGTAATACCTGAAACCATAAAACTCCTGGAAGAGAACATAGGCAGAACATAATTTGACATAAATCATAGCAATATTTTTTTGGCTCTGTCTCCTAAGGGAAAAGAAATAAAAGCAAAAATAAACAAGTGGGACCTAATCAAACTTAAAAGCTTTTGCACAGCAAAGGAAACCAGTGACAAAATGAAAAGACTGCCTATTGCATGGAAGTAAATATTTGTAAACGATATGACCAACAAGGGGTTAATACCTAAAATATATTAACAGCTCTTACAACTCAATATCAAAAAAAACCAAACAACCCAATCAAAAAATGGGAAAAAGACCTGAACAGACATTTTTCCAAAGAAGATATACAGATGGCTAACAGGCACATGAAAAGATGCTCAACATCGCTAATTACTAGAGAAATGCAAATCAAAACTACAATGAGATCTCACCTCACACCTGTTAGAATGGCTATCATCAAAAAGTCTACAAATAATCAATGCTGTAGTGGATGTGGAGCAAAGGGAATACTTGTACACTGTTGGTGGGAATGTAAATTGATGCACCCACTGTGGAAAATAGTATGGAGTTTCCTCAAAAAATTAAAAATTAAACCACCATGTGATCCAGCAATCCAACTCCTGGGTATACAAATGGAAAAATGAAAAGATACATGCACCCTAATGTTCATAGCAGCTCTATTTACAATAGCCAAGACATGGAATGAACCCTAGTGCCCATCAACAGATGACTAGCTTAAGAAGATGTGGTATGTATATACAATGGAATATTACTCAGCCATAATAAAGAATGAAATACTGCAAGCTGCAGCAACACGGATAGGCCTAGAGAATATTAAGCTTTGTGAAATAAGTGAGACAAAGACAAATACTGTATGATACCACTTATATATGGAATCTAAAAAATAATACAAATGAACATATATGCAAAACGGAAGGAGATTAACAGATGTAAAAAAACTAATGGTTACCAGTGGGGAGAGGGAAGTGGCAAATTAGGGTTATGGGATTAAGAGATACAAGCTACTATGTATAAAATAGATAAGCAACAAAGATATATTGTATAGCACAGGGAGTTATAGCCATTATCTCGTAATAACTTTTAATGGAGTATAATCTGTATCGAGTAATAATAACTTTTAATGGAGTAATAATAATAACTTTTAATGGAGTAATAATAACTTTTAATGGAGTATAATCTGAATCACTATGCTGTACACCTGAAATTAATATAGTATTGTAAATCAATTATATTTCAAAAAAATTTTTTTAAATAGAAAATGCAGAACACTATGGAGACAGGTGAGAAGATTAAGTATACATCTGAAAGTAAGTAGTGATGGCAACCAGATGTTAAGGATACAGCAAGAGAAAATTGATAAAACATGGTGGATATGGTGACTATTTATATTGGTAGTGGGACTAGAAAGGGTATAACTAAAGATGACTATCCACATGGGGAAGATATGGTAATGTATGTAGTGGGAGAATAAAAGACTTAAAAGGAATTACAAGGACAATAAAATATCAATAAAAAAACTGCAGAAAATGGCAAACAAAAAGTATTCTTAGGAAGGGATGTGACTATTAGCATTGAGATCTCTAATCAAGACAGCTGTTACTTAAACAACTGGCCTTGAGAATAGAATTTTTTAAAAAAGAAAGAAAAGACCCAAAAAAGGGTGCTGAGATTACAGTTAAGAGATTGGATCCTAATCTCAGCTCTGCCAGTAGTTATGTCTATTATGTAAGGCAAGTCACTTAACCTTCTTGTGTTCTCCTTTTCAACTGTAAAACAAGGGTAACAATAGCTGCTACAGCATAAAACTGTTATGTGGATAAAAGACATTAAAGTATTCTGAAACTGTAAATGCTCTCTAAGTGCACATGATTATTGTTATATACATGTCAAAACCCGAAACTTATAATGCAGAAAACTGGGAATTAATTATTTGAATGACAACAGAATTCTCTGCAAGTACTTTAAATGGGAAAACAGCGGTTTACAAATTTTACAGACACACATTTCAACCACTTCCCAGGAGTATATCCCCTTTTGCAAAACTAGGTCAACTTTTACTTGGAATGGCTAATTTTTCTTTGTTAACTGCATAATTCGGATTCACTGACTCATACTGTATACAGCTAGAAGGGACCTTAGAGATAAGCTAGTCCTACGGAGCAACACCCCGTCTTGTCAGAGCCTTAGCGGCTGGGAAGAGAATGGAGGAAAAGGAAGGAAAGAGTAAGGAAAAGAGGGGTGGCAGGAGTCTGCTCCCCTCCCTCACCTTATCTGGAGAAAGGTGGCTCTTATCTGCTATATATTTCTAATTGCTAGGTAAGATTTCATTTGCAAAAAGTGTTTCACTTCCCATGACCTCTCCCCCACAAAGGGTTGCAAGCTGAAGGGGAGCAGAATTTGCCACCCCAAAATATGCCTCTTTGGCTTAAGGATTATCTTGAGCTGATTATTTTTACAAAACAGCAGACATAGGAAAAGATCTGAAAAGTGAATAGGAGTTACCCTTTAGCAAGAGAGCCTTTAGCAAGTTAAAAATTACAAGTTAAAAGTTACTCTTTGCAAGATTTATAAGGGAAACCTCCATTTGTAAGGGTGTCTCCCCCTTTCTACCAGGAAGAGAAGGATAACTCTAAATCTTTGGAAACTCTGATCAAAGGAGAAGGAAATGACTTAAATCTGCATAACACCCATACTCCACTTACTGTGCTTTTCCTGATACCCTCCCTTAACTGACTCCCCTCGCATCTTTTGTTTTCAGATGAGATGGTATCTAAGGTGATGGCTTGGGTCATTTCGGGGAGGTGCTCAGTTTTCCTGGGTCTCTCCCATGAAAACAGGAGGTGCACATGTTATTTAACTTGCTTGTTTTTCTCCTATTTATCTTTCTTTTTATTACAAGGCGGTCTCAGCCAAGAACCTGAAGGGTAAAGGTAAAATTATTTTTCCTTCCCTTCAAAGCCAACTCCCTTTTTTTTCAGAGGAGAAACTGGAGCCCAGACAGGTGAAGCTATAGTCACAGTTTGGTCCTGGCTGAAGCATCTTCACGACAGGCTATAGACTGTGTCATATGAATCAGCTATACGTTGTTTACATGGTCGTATATTCAGCAGACATTGACTAGAAAATGTCTTTTTTTTTCCTTCAACTTTGCGGAGATAGATTTTGTAGGATGAACTTAAAAGAAATGTCACTTCCTCCCAAGGCCAGCCTTTTGCAAAAATTGTAAAGGAGATAAAGGTTGTCTTTAGTGTCCTTTAGTTTTCTGTCTCTCTACCCACCCTTTTTGTTCCTGGGCATCCAACCTGCAGGAATTCAGTACCCTCATCTACCCAACAAACTTCTTCCTCATTCAGATTGTTACTGACAATGTTGGATTTTACCTGAGCCCTATGCCCCTGGAAAACAGAGCTGGTTAAGAGATTACCCCAAACTTTTGCTTTCAGATATCCTTCCACGCTTTTATGATTTAGGAAGTGGCTTACCACAAAACAAACAAATAAATAAGCAAAAATAACCAAATTGAAAACCCTTTTCCCTAAGACTTATTAGAGAAGGCTCTCTGTCCATTCTTTCTCAGCACTCCCGTAAGAATTGCACATGACTCCTTTGTTACCTGTGACAAAGCCAAACACAGACCTTTCCCCTTTTGCTGGAACCTGCTGAAAAACCAGATACAGACCCTCCAATTTCCCATTCTTTCATAAATAGTTATCGGAGTTTAGAACTGTTTGTTCCCCTTCAACTAGCTAGACACAGAGAAAACATTTCCTGTTCATCTGACTCACTGAGATTTGCCCTGAGTACAAAACAATTCCAACTGTAAATCATCCCGCTTGTAGCTCATGTACTCCTCCTATAAAAGCCTTAGGCAAAACTGATCTTTGAACCTGAGGTGCTCTCCCTATTGCAATAGCCTGAATAAAATTAATTTTCTTACCAGCTCAGTTTCTGTCTTTGATTCCCCCTTAGAAAACCTCTTTAGGAATTTACATGTTTAGATTGTGTTACATTATTACAATAATAGAAAACAGAAGAGGTGGAACCAGGAGTCCTTGGTTCTAGTCTCAGTTCTCTGTGTGTTCTTTTTTTTTTTTTTAATTATTTATTTTTGGGTGTGTTGGGTCTTCGTTTCTGTGCGAGGGCTTTCTCTAGTTGCGGCGAGTGGGGGCCACTCTTCATCGCGGTGCACGGGTCTCTCACTGTTGCGGGCTCTCGTTGTGGAGCACAGGCTCCAGACGTGCAGGCTCAGTAGTTGTGGCTCACGGGCTTAGTTGCTCCGTGGCATGTGGGATCTTCCCAGACTAGGGCTCGAACCCGTGTGCCCTGCATTGGCAGGCGGATTCTCAACCACTGCGCCACCATCTCTGTGTGTTCTTGACCCCTCTGGACCTCAGTTTCTTCATCTTTAAATAATGATATTGGATTTGATAATCTTGAAGATTTTAACATTCTCTACTAGTTGATAAATTACACTGTAATTATTTTCAGTTCAATTTATGGACCTTACATGACTCAGGTCTAGGAACAAGTCTTTCATTTGTTCATATCCCCTGCTCTGTTTAAAGCAGCTGTTACATAATATTTACAAGTTAAAGAGAAAGAGTGAGTTATGACTAGTTTGTAAGCTTCTAAGGTAGTAGGGCCTGTTTTAGTGCAATACTTTCAATTTTACATTAGTGAAAAACTGATAACTGATTTTTCTGGTAGATTCTGACATATGGTTGTGACTTATATCTTCTTTTTGAAACTAAATTTAAATTATTCAAATAAATTTAAAAAAGAAAATTTTAGCATACTAAATAATCAAATATTCTTTTTTTCTTTCATTTTGAAAATTAAGTGGTGAGAAAATTCTTTAATCTCCTAATGAGAAGCAGATACATATAGCTACTGTTAATGGGGAACCAATTCCAGTAAAATTTGATTATTTTTAAAGTGCTATTCTACTTATCCATGGCTTTGGTGATGAAAGTGATGATATTTTAAAAATAATAGATGTTAAATTGGTAAGTAAAGAGAAATCAAACTTTAAAGAGAGAAAACATCTAAATCCTAAGGAGGCCATCATTCATAACAAAGTTGATGTCAGTTTGAAAGCAGGATCTATAGTATCTAATAGGATGCCAATACAAGGTAATTTTCCAATCATCTGACCCAATAATAATTATTTTGCTAAATTAAACAATGTCCTTTACATCCATTGTCTCACTTACTCCTTACAGCCACTCTATGCGACAGGTACTATATTATCATCCATATGTTGCAGGTTAGGACACTGGTTCAGCAAGGCTCTGTCAATTAACTGCCTGAGGTTGGAGTGCCAGCAAATGACAAAGTCAGTATTCAAAGCCAAACCTGACTCCAGAGTCCAGGCTCTTAACTACAGTGCTACACTGTAAAGTGCTACACTGTAAAGAAAACAGTGTAAAAAGAATTACCTGGTTTTCGAGTTTAGAACTGTATTTATGGAGTTGTGTGATGTCTAGAAAATTGTAAAAGGATACAGGTGACCATTTGAAAATATCCTTATAGTATATTCCATCTTCTGCAAGGTTTGGTTTAGTATACACAGGACTTTATAAAAGAGGAGCTATGTTTTTACTTGGTAAGTAATACACAGTAAAGACCTAATATAACAGAACTATGATGTGCAGCTATTGCTAACGTTTTGTCCAGACTTCCATAAAAAGTCAGTTTAAGATAATAATTTGGTATACATGGCATGAACCTTTAATGATTTTTCTTAATAAAGAAATTGGTTTGGCCTGCTTGTTGTTGTAATTGAGCAGAATCTTAAAAACATTTTCCATTTATGAAACTTGTCACAACACATTAAAATACAGAATTTACCTAAAATCTATCATGAATAGACACTGGGGCTTTGCTTTCAGGGTGTAAAATGTCTTTTGTGGTTTTCATATATGTTTCATGTGTGGATTTCAGTATAATGCAGAAGTTAAGAGACAAGTCTCTGGAATCAGACCACCAGTTTCTAGCTCTGTGACCTTGGGCAAATGACTTAAATTCTCTGTGCTTCTATTTCTCATTTGGAAAATGAAGACCATAGCATTACTTTCATGATATAAATACATGTTTAGTGTCTGGAGTAAATCTTGGCACATGGTAACTGTTTAATACAATTTAGTCATCATCATCAAACTATTTTTTGGAAAGGAATTCTAGAAATCTGAATTAGAATAAAAAAATGAATATGCTCTGATGACAACTATGTGATGACCTTCTGCTGTCTTGTATGCTCCATTTTCATCAAACAGATAATTCATGATTTTCAGTGTGACTGGCAAAAAAAATCCCTAAGCATATGATACCAAATGGTGGCTCCTGTACTTGCAGATATAAAGGAATCAAATAGCAGGAGGGAAGGTAAGGGAGAAAATGTCCAAGTGTATTCAGACCCTTTCCTCTGCCATTTCTGACCCCTGCACTACCCTCAGTCCCTCTCAGCAGCAACAATGAAATTGCTGGGAAAGTTCAGCCCAGGCTAGAAACAGTAATTCTAAAGGACATAAAGCAAACTGCACTGTGAATTGAAAACTGGAATAAACCATAATGTTTTCCTGAACCCTAAGCATTAATTTTTACTGAAGCATAGACCAAAGCAAAGTTCCTTTTTCAAAAGCAAACAAAAATAAAACAAACCCCACAAATAACTCCCCAGAAGGAACTAAAAACACAAGAGTAGTAATTGAAACAACTCTAAAAATCTCTTATTTTCAACTAATGAACCAAAACTGATTTTCCACCTCTATAAAATTATAAGCTTCTTAATTTAAGGGTAGGGTTTGGGTCATTCATTCATTCATCTTTTTATATTTAATCTAAAAATATTTAGGATAGTACTGGCTATACGTTTTGTTTTCAAATTTTACTTTTTGAATTGACATCCCCGATATTTTACATGGCTCAAGGCCCTCTGTACTGTATCTTATATCAAGAGAAATCACAATACAAATTTTCAGTTATTTTCAATATTTGAATATTAAGACTAAGATCATTCAACATGAATAAAATGTTGGGACTGCTGGTACAGTACTGTGACATTTATTGTAAATGTCAGGTAGTTCAAGCTTACGTTGGTTAAATTTAACAATTCAGTACTCAAAGTGCTTTTTTCTTTTCCCCAACTAGGAAGAATTCATGTTTCCCAACTAGGAAAAAAATTCATATTCTCCCACTTTGACATAAACATTCGCCCTTGTATTACACATAGAAGGCATTTTCTTATTATAAACAGAAGAAATTTCCATATATCCTTTGTAAAGTGTTATATATAAATGCTGGGCTTGGACACAGAGAACTTAATCAAAATCCCACGTTGCTTCAGGGTACTTATATGTGAAATGCAATTTCCATTGTATTGAAACCTCCATCCTGTAAATATTTATCTATTTTCAAAATTGCCAACATATTTGAAAGGTTTAATTGGTTTATATTCAAGGCACTAGAGAAAGGAAAATCTGCTTTCACAAGACATTTACATGTATTTATTCTGTCCACGTAGAGTATTTCTTTCGAGTGATCATGAAATTTAATGTGAAGTGAAACCATCCCAGGTTTGGTTCTGATGACTAAATTAGAAGAAAAGTAATCAATAATCAATCAGTCACTTTGATCACTGTACCTTTTTTCTCTGATTTATTGGAAACTTTTCCTCCAATTGGAGAGTAAGTGGTATCCATGGATTCAGTCCCTCTGTTCCCCTTGCTAACTCCATTTTCATAGAGCTGTCCTTCAGCTGGTTGCAACTGCCAAGTCAGGCCGAACAAATGTACTGCTGCAAGAAAACAAGCCATACATGAACTTATTCCAGACTTGTCAAAAAGTTCTCTAAACCAGCTGTCCCTTTCCACCCAAAAATGCCATGACTGGTTTTCTTTCAGTTAGGCCAAGCAACCTGGAGTTGATACCCACATCACACATGTAGTGACTTTCCCAAACAGTGCTTAAAATTTTGAGGCTGAAGCTATCCCAGTGATAGCAGAAGTTGAAATTCTGGTCAAGCAATTACAGTGGGATTGGACTCTGCTCCTCAGTGCTGTGACCCCTTCCTCTTCCGTTTCCCTCAGTCGTGTAACTCTAGTTTGCACATGGAAACCGCAGAGTAATGGTGGACAGGCTATCGCGAGAACATGAGAGACCTTCTCTATGGCCCTTGTTCAATTCAATTCAGCAAATATTTCCTGAGTGCCTAGTATGCATAAGGTCCTATGATAGCTACTCCAGATGTTAACATCTAGATGCCTATTAGGGTAGGAGCTGAAAGTAATACAAGTATAAAATAATGATAATACACAGAATAATTGAGGTAATACAGGTTCAAATTGCTATCATATGGTTTCCCTATATGATAAGCCCGTGCACAGCAACGAAGACCCAACGCAGCCAAAAATAAATAAATTTATTTTAAAAAAATTGCTATCATAGGATTAAAAAATACTCAGTGTTGATCAGCATGCAGGAAAATGGGGACTCTCATACACTTTTTTTTTTAAGTCAATCTTTTTTTAGATTGACTTAAATCTTTTTTTAGATTGCGCGGGGGTTTTCTCTAGTTGCAGCGAGCGGGGGCTACTCTTTGTTGCGGTGCATGGGCTTCTCACTGTGGTGGCTTCTCTTGTTGCAGAGCACGGGCTCTAGGCGCCCAGGCTTCAGTAGTTGTGGCGCGAGGGCTCAGTAGTTGTGGCTCGGGGGCTCTAGAGCGCAGGCTCAGTAGTTGTGGCGCATGGGCTTAGTTGCTCCACGGCATGTGGGATCTTCCCGGACCAGGGCTCGAACCCGTGTCCCCTGCAGTGGCAGGCAGATTCTTAACCACTGCGCCACCATGGAAGCCCTCTCATACACTCTTTTTTTTTTTAACATCTTTATTGGGATATAATTGCTTTACAATGGTGTGTTAGTTTCTGCTTTATAACAAAGTGAATCAGCTATACATATACATATGTTCCCATATCTCTTCCCTCTTGTGTCTCCCTCCCTCCCACCCTCCCTATCCCACCCCTCCAGGCGGTCACAAAGCACCGAGCTGATCTTCCTGTGCTATGCGGCTGCTTCTCATACACTCTTGATGTGAGTATAAAAAACCAGTCACCTTTTGGAGGGTAACGTGGCACCATTTATTAAGAAAACTTGAAATTTGGCTGAATCTTTTAGGAAACAATTCAATTTCTATGAATTAGCTATGAATGTGTACTAAACTACAAGTCTATCCATTGAAACATTTAAAAACTAGTAAAAAGTTATGATCAATCTAAATATTCATCAAAAGGAGATTAATTAAATAACCGATGATATAAATAATACAAGATTAAGCAGTTATTAAATCTTGTTGCAGAAGACTATGTAATGGCATGGGAAATATTTATGATGCATCAAATGAAAAACATCAGGCTACTAAACAGTATGAATAGTATGATCTATATTTTGTGTGTGTGTGTGTGTGTGTGTGTGTGTGTGTGTGTGTGCGTGCGCGCGCACATATGTTGCTGTGTGGAGAAAGAAAGGGCTGAGAGGATGTATTGCAACATAGTAACAGTATGCGGGGTTTATGGAGGATTTTATTTTCTTCTTTATGATTTCTGTATTGTCTATATTGTTTACAATGAATATGTGTGATGTTTGCCATCTGGGGAAAAAAGAAATTTTTGTTTTAAAAGAAATGGTTTAAAGGAACAATAGATAAAAATTGGCTTGGTTGATCAGGGATGATTTAATGAAGGAAGTAGGATTAGAGATAGACCTTGAAGGATATGTGGGGCAGGTGTCAACAATAGGTGGGGTGAGGGGGCAGGGTGAACAAAATATGACTTTGTAAAGCACAAGATGTATTTGAGGCAAAGGAAGTTGATGGGGTTGGTTGGAGTTTAGCTACATATAGAAGTTAGTGGAAGTTAAGGCTGGAAGGGTCGATAAGGGCCATATTGTGGAGGGCATTGAATGCCACACTTAGGTATTTGGATTCAATTTACTGGGCAACAGGGAGGCACCGCTATTTTCTGAGCAGATGAGGGCTATGATCAATTTTCTTTAGGAAGATTAATTTAATAGCAATGAGGAGCACTGATGATTTCTAGGCAAATAAATGATATCATCAGAGCACCCTCTGTAGAAAGATAAATCCAGTAGTAGTGTGGAGAAGGATGGATTGGAGGCCTAAAAATGTGGCAAGAACACAAACTGGGATGGCACTGCAATAATCTAGGTGAAAAATGATGAGTGTCTCATTTAGGGCCGTGGCTGTGAGAATGCCAAGAAGGCAATTCCTTAAGGAGAAATTGCATAAATGTCATTTCAGGATTTGGCAACCAGCTCTGTGTATGAGTGGGTGGGTGTGTGCTTGCACGCTTGTGTATGTGTGTAGGTGTGCTGGGGATGGGCATAGGAAAGAGTGACAGAAAGGGAGGAATCCAAAACGTTAAGGTTTTGAGCCTGATAACTGAAAGCACTGTGGAACCATTAACAGAGTTAGGGAATTCGCACTTAGCTCAGCACTAGCTACGAACAGTTGGTGCTGGATATGTGTTTGTTGAATGCTTACTAGTTGGTCTGGGGAAGGGTGACGTGATGGGAGGAATACAATGAATTAATATTTGGAGATTCCAGGTTCCAGGGACTGATGGGCTATCTAGATAGTCATGTCAGACACAGGAGTTTGAAGTTCTGGAGAAATATTAGGTCTAGGACAAGACTAGAATCACACATGCACATAAGCAACAGTTGAAGTGAGAGCAAGTGAGATTACTGAGTGGAGAGAATGTTAGGAGAAAACAGTGCCTCGGACAGAAGCTGGGGACATCCTTTTATTTGTTTTCTTACTGCAATTTTCAAATCAACCAAATCTTACCAAAAGGCAAAAAAAAAAAAAAGTGTATCTGTTCATAAGCCATCTCATATTTTTCTTTATGTTCCTAGGCAGACTGAAAGGGGCTAATTTATATGTCTAACACAAATACATAGCATATGAATTAGCAACCGAGAACAGGAAAGCTAGCCAGATAGCCTATTTAAAAATCATTCATCCACTTTTAGTTGAGCTAAAGAGATTTCTAACACGTACCTTCTAATTTATCCTTAAAACTTTTAAGCATTTAATTGGTTTCTACCCTTTTCTTTGGATTACGGCCAGTACTGCCTGATGAATTTCTCTTGCAATTACTGGAAACAAATGAAACTCAAATGATACTGGTTCTGAGTAAGGTACAGTATGGCATGCTAATAGAGCTATATGAGGGACATCCCTGAGATTTCCTTGCCAAAAGACTCAAAGTACAGTTGGTTTAACATCCTCGCTCCAATTAAAGGTATTTATCAGCTTTATAGAAAATTCAGTCTACTCAGTCCCCTAATAATTTGAATATGATGGATATTAGAAGCTATATTGAAAATGTGTTTGACTTTCTTGGTTCTGTTACTTTTTTGAAATTAGATGGGCCATAAGGAACAAAAGGCATAGTAGTTCGCATTTTGCAGATCAAGAGGGCTATTTTATATACTTTATTTAAGTTAAGCCAGTTTCCTGAGGGCACTTAACAATGAGAGAGAAAATACATGTGCTGAGAATCACTTCAAAATAATAAAATAAGGTTTAATTTTTCACCATCAAATGAAAGGGACTGCTTGTAGCCAATCATGACAGATAAAGAGGTATGCACAATTAGTCAAATACCTTTTGAGGGTGGTAAAGCTTTATAATTTTTCGAGTTTACTTATGCCTTTTCTAGGCAATGAGCTGTGTGTAATGTACCCATTGTTTTGTGATGTCCCTATGTATGAATACATAATGAAAATGATTTGCTACAGACTATGGGTACCATGGCAAGGCTATGGGTCTTTTCTCTCCTCCAAACTGAACTTCCATATACTGAGTTGTGAAAGGAAATCAAAGAGTGCATTTATGTGCAGGGTAGACTGAGGTAACTAAATAACTCCAGTGTTTGTGTTCTGTTAGAAATAAATAATACTTTGTTCACACTACGACCAATACATAAAACTATGTTGAACTTTGGGATATACCAACACACCACTAGAAAGATATGGCAATACTTCTATTATGGGGATGTATTTATTGATTCATTCAACAAGTATTTTCAAAGCATATGCTGAGCACACCAGGAATGTCGGGAACACAGGAAAAGGTAATAAACAGCCAGGACTGCAAAGGTATTGGCTGACCCATACGGATGTTGGATGTAAACAACCAACATATCCTGACCAGGACCTACTGGCTGCGTATCAGCCTTGGATACACAATGAGGAAGATACAGAGTCCTTACCTTCTAATAGATCACCATTCAGATCTATGCTATGTATTTATAGCCACACTTTAAGCAAGTCCCCTAAACCCAAGTATAAACATTATGAGCCCACTCATAATGAAATAAGGGTACAACTGGTAATGAACAAACAGGGCAGTGTTAAGTTATATTCATATATTGATTCAACAAGTATTTCTTGAGTGCCTACTTTGTGCCAGGCACTGTTTTCCTAAGTTTAGAGCAGTGAATTAAAAAAAAATCTCTACCCTCCCAGAACTCATGTAAGAGGGTGGTAAGTTAAGAGAGGCAGACAATGAATAAATATATGATGTAATATAATATGGCTATATAGAAACAAAGAAGCAAATAAGTGAAATAATGTCCAGTAGTTACAAATGCTATAAAGGAAAAAAATAAGTCCGAGTAGTCAGGGAAGGTCTCTTGGAGTAGGTAATATTTGAACCAAGATTTGAATGAAGTGAAGGCATATGAATATCTAGTTGAAAAACCTCCTAGGAAGAAGGAACAGCAATTACAGAAAACCCTGAAGTCTTGTACGGAATATGTGAAGAACACTAAGGAGCTCAGTGTGGCCAGGGCTCAGTTAGGAAACAGAAGAGTGGTAGGAAAACTCAAAAACAGGATTGGGACCATAATCCTGTTATCTCTGTGCTCTAACCAACTTCACAAACTGGTCACCAATAAACTACAAATGAATAGAAAGTAATAAAACTAAAATCACACATGCCCCAACATATACCTACAAATGAGCACTACTGGTTATAGTAGGTCTAATATAACTACTCCTGACCCCAAACAAAGTTCTCTTTCCTAAAGACATATATAAAAATATACATACGCAATGAGCAAGGTTGGACACTAGCCAGATCTCTCAGGAAGTACCAGTTCCATTATTTGCACTTCACTAAAGTTCAATGGCCGGACAGAATGTGTCTGCCTATTCAGATATTCCAGGAGTAATGTCTTTTCAGCTGAGTAAGAATGGCAGTCCCTAATGCTCTCCTCACAAATGTTCCTTAGTGCTGAGTCCTGTAGATTTTATAATTCTTATCCTTCTTGTTTTATCCAATTGCAAAGAGCTATGCTCCGAAATTATAAATTTATTACAAAGTTAAGGTAACAAATGGAGTATCTTGCTGTCCCCAAGTGTCAAACTCAATCAAGCATCTTGGATCTCAAGGCAGCCTGACTTCATAAGAAGCCCTTCTTAACTTGCATATTTCTATAGGCTGGAGCCTCAAAGCCTCTCTGCAGTTATTTTTCTGTACTCTCTGTTAGGATGTTGGTCTTTGTTTCTCTTAAGTAAGACTGATGGTCTCTGGTAATGTTTATAATTGATAATGCTTCCCCATTCCATGCCCCTTCAAAAGGCAAATATTCACTTATAAGGGAGAGACTGCAGAAGTGCTTCAGAAGTAGATGTAGGAAATACATGCTGAATGACCTAGGTCTGTACTGTCTAATATGGCAGCCACTCACCACATGTGTCTATCAAGCATTTGAAATGTGGTTAGTCAAAGTCGAAGATTTCATATGAAAGTAAGAATGCAAATTATCCAATTAATAATTTTTATACTGATTATACGTTGAAGTGTTAATATTTTAGATATGTATTTCATTAAATTAAAAATCTATTTAAATTAACTCCACCTGCTTATTACGTTTTTAATGTGGCAACTATAAAATTTAAAATTATATATGTGGTGTGGGTTGTATTTCTATTGGACAGTACTGATCTTGACTACCTAGAACATTTCACAAAGAGATATGGTGTTTCTCTCTTAGCACCTCGTTATAGAACCCACCATGCTATGTTGAAGATACCTATTTATATGAATGCCTCATCATTTTAAGCACTGAGAGGGTGGGTACCATGTCTTCTTCATCTTTTTGTCCCTGGTACCTAACTCAGCACCTGGTAGTCAAGAAGTACTCTTGCTTAAACACTGCTGATAGGACTGTAAAGTGGTAAATCGGCTTTGGAAAGCAATTTTGTGATTGCTATTGATTGTCTATCAAAATTTAAATTGGGAATGTTCCTTGACCAAGGAATTCTACTTCTAGGAATCTGCACTAAAGAAAGAATCACATACAGGCATGCCTTGCTTTGCTTCATTTTGCTTTATTATGCTTCCCAGCTATTGTATTTTTTACTAATTGAAGGTTTGTGGCCACCCTGTGTCCAGTAAGTCTATCAACACCATTTTTCCAATGGCATTTGCTCACTTCGTGTCTGTGTCACAATTTTGTAATTCTCACAATATTTCAAACTTTTTCATTCTTATTATATTTGCTGTGGTGATCTGTGATCAGTGATCTTTGATGTTACTACCTTAATTGCTTTGGGGCGCCATGAACCGTGCCCATATAAGACAGCAAACTTAATCGATAAATGTTGTGTATGTTCTGACTGCTCCATTGGCCATTCCCCCATCTCTCTTGCTCTCCTCCTGCCTCCTTATTCCCTGAGACACAGCAATATTGAAACTGGACCAGTTAACCCTACAAAGTCCTCTGGGTGTCCAAGTGAAAGGAAGAGTCACATGTTGCTCACTTTAAATTAAAAGCTAGAAATGATTAAGGTTAGCAAGGAAGGCATGTTGAAAGCTGAGATAGGCCTTTTGTGCCAGTTAGCCAAGTTG